>NC_090938.1:505402166-505705196 GCF_040938575.1 Ambystoma mexicanum
CGGTTGGGCGATCATTATCCCCTAGTTCGATAGTGGTGTTATATTAGCACTGCCCTGCTCCTTCCTATCTATTTACTGTCAGTGGACCATTGGGTGGGTATATTCTTTCTCCTCCCTTTCCTGACTGTCTAGTTTCTAGGGCAATGGTGAGGCTGGTCCCCAGCTAAGTTATTGCGCTTAGTACACCCGACTGGGTGAGTATTATCCCTACTTAGGTAGTGGTGTTATATCATCATTCCCCGCTCCTTCCTATCTATTTACTGTCGGTGGTCCATTGCTGCCTGTGATTACAAGTGAAATAATGTAAAAATAGATCACTTTTGTATAGCAAGGGCTGAGTAACAAGAGAAGAGTTATGGGTGCTAGTTGTTACAATATGTTATTTGGCATTTATATAGCGCTATATGTATTATTGGCATGACCACAAAGCACCGGCAGGTTGAACGCCCTCGGGAGTGAAGTCCAGGTCAGTTGAGAGAATAAGGTGTTGTAGGGTGCTTGGGTGCACCAGTTATGTGTGCAGCTGATGTAATTGCCTGATGGTAGTTGAATGTGTGCAGTCTGGCGGGTGGAAACCAAGACTGGGTTCTGGCTGCGGTGGACCTGTAGGATGCTTATGTGTGCAGCTAGGCCGGTTTGTCATGGGATATAAGCGCGTTTTATTAGAATGATGAGGTGTTTATGTGTTAATGTTCGTACGTGAGCAGCTAGGCCGAATTTGATCGAGGGGTATAGCTGCACTGTAATTGAGTGATGGTGTAGAGAAGAGAGTAAGCATAGTGAAATGGTAGATGAGAGTTTCGGTTGAGTTATGATCTAAAACATAGGTAAGTAAATTGCAGATCTATCTCAGGCGGCACTTTCTAGTTTTGAGTCGAGTGAGTGAGAGCAATTCTAATTGTGCAGAACACGCAAGTGATTCACAGTTCTATCTCAGGGGGTACTTCAAGATGTAAATTAAAGTAGCTTTCTAGATGTGAATCAATCTTGCAAGAACAATTCTTAAGCGTGTAAATAAATCAAGGTATCATCATTGCGTGCACCCTTCAGATTTCAGTCAATTGTAACAAGACCAGTTCTAGGAGAATGGCACAGGCAGGAGATGCAGACTAGTAAATTCACAGTACTATCACATGGGCACCCTCTAGGTTTAGTTCAATGCAATGCTAATAATTGCTAACAATTTTCTAAGTGTGAGTCAATGTAATGCTAATACATTCTAGCAATTTTCTGACTGCGACGAAGACTAGTAAATTCACAGTACTATCACAGTATAATCACTGATTTTGAGAGTCCTGTATGGTGGGGGAGAGGCCCAGGTCTCACAATTCACAAGACAAAGATGTAGGCCACACCTAGACTTGAGTGTCCTGCAAAGCCGTGAAGAGGCCTAGGTTCCACAATACATTACGTTTCACCATGTAGCAGACAAAGATGGAGGCTATACCTCGATATAAGAGTCCTGCACAGTGGGAGTAAGGTCTAGGTTCCACAGTAGGTGGATCTCAACATATAAAAGACAGAGACAGAGGCCACACCTAGATTCGAGAGTCCTGCAGAGCAGTAGAGAGACCTAGGTATGCTAATACATTACGTTTTACCATACAATAGACAAAGGGGTGGCTATACCTAGATTTGAGAGTCCATGTTTGCTTAACATTCACAATTCTATCTAAGTGTGGCATCTGCTAACATTCAAAATCATGTCTACATGCAACGCAGGCTAAGGTCCACAGTTCTAGCTGAGTGTGGCATTTGTTAACATTCACAATTCTATCCAAGTGTGGCATCTGCTAACCTTCAAAATCCTGTCTAAATGCGATGCAGACTAATGTCCACAGTTCTATCTGAGTGTGGCATTTACTTGACATCCACAATTCCATCTAAGTGTGGCATTTGCTAACATTCACAATTCTATCCAAGTGTGGCATTTGCTAACATTCACAATTCTATCCAAGTGTGGCATTTGCTAACATTCACAATTCTATCCAAGTGTGGCAATTGCTAACACTCACAATTCTATCCAAGTGTGGCAATTGCTAACACTCACAATTCTATCCAAGTGTGGCAATTGGTAACACTCACAATTCTATCCAGGTGTGGCATCTGCTAACATTCACAATTTAATCCAAGTGTGGCATCTGCTAACCTTCAAAATCCTGTCTAAATGCGACGCAGGCTAATGTCCATAGTTCTGAGAGTGGCATTTACTTAACATTCACAAAGTGTGGCATTTGCTAACGTTCACAATTCTATCCAAGTGTGGCATCTGCTAACATTCAATCCTGTCTAGATGCGACGCAATGTTCACAGTTCTATCTAAGTATGAGTGATGTAAGTGATGTTCGCCTGGCAAGATATGTTTTTGGCTAAGGTAATGTGGAGTGGCAAGGCTTTCTGGAGTAGAGTGATTGCTCTACTTCCCACCCATGCCACACTTACTTTTTTGTTGCTGCTGGGTGACAGTTGGCCACTGGCTTCCCTGGCCGACACCTGCAGACACACCTTGGAGCCGCCAATGTAGAAGCCGCCCTTTGGCTTGGGGCCCTTAGCCAAAGGGGCTGCCGGGCAGAGGGCTGCCCTGGGATGGTGCGTTATGAACAGTGAATCAGCCAATCAGGGGAGAGATGGCGGGACAGGGCGAACATGTAGGCCCGGGAAAAGGGAAAGTAAAGCTGTTCAATTTGCATCCAATGCTTCAAGGATGCAAATATTGCCAACCAGGCCCAAAATGTGGAAATTCTATCACGCACATCTTACCTTGCCACACACGCCACCAGAACTGGTGCCGGATCCACGGCCAGTAGGCCTACACCTCCGCTTGCACAGTGGCTTCCAGCCAGCCAATCAGCAGAGGGGGTGGGATGAGGCGAACATGCAGGCCTGGGAAGCGGGAAAGTAAAGCTGTTCAATGCACATCCAGCGCTTCAAGGATGCAAATATAGCCAACCAGGCCCAAAATGGGAAGACCATAGCACGTACACCTTGCCTTGCCACACACACAAACACCACCAAAACTGGTGCCAAATCCACGGCCAGTAGGCCTACACCTCCGCTTGCACAGTGGCTTCCAGTCAGCCAATTAGCAGAGAGGGCGGGAGGGGGCTAACATGAAGGCCCGGGAAGCAGGAAAGTAAAGCTGTTCAATGCGCATCCAGCACTTCAAGGATCCAAATATAGCCAACCAGGCCCAAAATGGGGAGACCCTACCACGCACATCTTACCTTGTCATACACACCACCACAATTGGTGCCGGATCCACGGCCAGTAGACCTACACCTCCACTTGCACAGTGGCTTCCAGCCTGCCAATCAGGAGAGGGGGCGGGATGGGGCGAACATGCAGGCCTGGGAAGAGGGAAAGTAAAGCTGTTCAATGCGCATCCAGTGCTTCAAGCATGCAAATATTGCCAACCAGGCCCAAAAATGGGGAGACCCTACCACGCACATCAGCACCCACTACCGTAAAACAAATCCAATCCTTTCTTGGCAAACTTCTACAGGAAGTTTATCCCTAACTTTTCTTACAAGGTGCGGCCCATCATAAACCTTCTGAAAAAATTAGAATCCTTTGTCTGGTCTGGCACACAGGATACTGCATTTAAATTGCTAAAGAAACGTTTTACAGAAGGTCCCATCCTTTGCCAACCTGGCGTATCCAAACCATTCATTGTCAAAATGGATGCCTCCCAGTTTGCCATTGGTGCGGTTCCTACACAAGAACAGGAAAACGGTTGTGAACATCCCATAGCCTATCTTTCAGAACCCTCACTATACGTGAAACCCATTATTCTGTCCTGGAAAAAGAACTGTTGGTCATACGGCAAGCCTTTTTGGAATGGCACCATCTGTTGTTAGGGGCAGTGTTTCCAGTTCTTGTGCGAACTGATCATCGGAACCTCCAAGTACTACATGCATTGGAATGCAGAAACAGCAGACAAACCTGTTGGGCTTATTTCTTTGCTCAGTACCAGTTTCAGATCACTTATATTCCTGGATCTCTCAATGTTCTTGTTGATGCTCTTTTGCATCACCCTGATTACAACAATGACCTACTCTTTCCGATACCTAAGATGTTTCCCGGGACTACTTTCATCAGCCATGTGGAAGAATTCATGGAAAGTGCAGGACGTGAAACACAGGACAGTGAGGAATGGAAATGTTTATCGCAAAAGAACCCTTGGGGTTTTGTTAGCAAAGAAGGGAAACTCTTTTAAGATACAGCCTTGTATCTGCCTTCTAAATCCCCAAGGGAAAGCGCCATGAGACTTTGTCATGATACAACCTTATCCGGGCACAGAGAAATCAAGGTAACCCTGCGGAAACTAGAGGTATTTTTTTTGGTGGCCCAAGATGGTGGCAGATGTTCATTCTTATCTACAGGCCTGCTCCATTTGCGCCCAGAGCAGGTACGACACCAGACAACCGTCTGGTTTTCTGCTACAACCCAAGCTACCTTCTCGTCCGTGGCAAGCCATTGCAACAGACTTCATCGCGGAATTGCCACCCTCCAAAGGATGTACTACTATTATGGTGACCATAGACCTCTATTCTCACATGGCTCATTTTACTCCACTTCATAAATTATCCACCGCTTCTCAGATGGCTAACGTCTTCCTTTCAGAGATATTTCATCTTCACGGATTACCAACTACCATTGTGTCAGATCTAGGAACCCAATACACATCTTGTTTTTGGTCTCAACTATGCCAGCTTCTCGGAGTTCAGTGTGCATTGTCTTCTGGATACCATTCCCTAGCAATGGGATAACGGAAAAAGTCAACCAAACCCTAGAACAATAATTACGCTGTCTTTCCTCCCAGGTTCAAGACGAATGGGTGTCCTTGCTTCCAGTAGCGGAATTAGCTTACAACAATTCTGACCACTCATCCTTGAACACAAGTCCTTTTTACTGCAACTATGGGTTCCATCCTTCCGTTCTACCTGTTGAAGTTACTGGAACTAGCCATGTTCCCTCCGAGAAGGCTTGGGTCAATGATCTCCAAGTTATCCACAAAAAGGCCAAAGACACCCTTCTGAGAGTCAGAGAGTTAACCAAAAAATATGCTGACCTTCATAGACGTTCGTCGATTTTGTACTGGTGACAAGGTTTGGTTCTCGTCCAAATACTTTCCCAGACACCTACGGCCAAACAAGTTATCACCTCGCTATTATGGTCCATTCTCCATTATCAAAATGATCAACCCAGTGGTGTTTAAACTCAAACTCCTCAAGACTTGGAAGCGCATACATCCTGTGTTTCATACTTACCTACTGAAACCCTATCATCCATCCACAACGAAGACTGCAATTCCCCCACCGGTTGTCACTGATGACCATCACCTTGAATTTGAGGTATCCAGGATATGCGACTCAAGGTACAGGCGGGGACGCCTGCAGTACCTTATAGACTGGAAAGGCTATCCTCCCAGTGAACGTTCCTCGAACCTGTCTCTTATGTTCATGCCCCTCTGCATGGTCGTCGCTTTCACCTACTCCACCCGGGTAAACCAGGTGGACGCACCTCTCGGAGGGGGCATGATGTCATGACATGTCGCTCGATCTTTTTGGGCTGCTTGGAAGGGCCGCTGCAGCAGCCATTTCTTCCCCCAAGATGGCCACTGCAATTACTTGCAGCACCCATTTATACTTCCAAGATGGGCGCCACAACATTTCCCGGATAGATTACAGCAGGCTAGTTGCTCCTTTTTCACCGGCGCTGCTATTTATGCACCAGTGAAAGCAACTTCTTTGCGTCTCAACGCCTGGTTGTTGCTTCCTCCACGGATTGTGACATGCCAGCTCAGTGCTCCCCTTGGCTTGTCCTTACCTTTCCTCCTTGCTCCTCGCTCCTTCTCCAGCTGTTGCCTCTCCTTCTGAGATTCTCTCCTTTGCTTCCATTCTCGCTTGTTCTGGATTCCTGTAGCTGCTGGTTTGTTGCTTGGTAATTCCTGGAGCACTTCCTTGCTACTCGCTCTTATCTGGAACCACCCCCGTTTCCTGTCCTTACCTGGAGTTACTCTCTGCTAACCTATACTCCTGGATACCCTCTTTGCAACCGGTTTCTCCTTTGTGGGGTTTTTCCCATTCCGGGTAGTTTCCCCGAAGTCAGCCTTCCGGGGGTCTAGGACACTAGGCAGGGTGGCGTCTGAGGAGGCTCGCCCCTTTCTTCATGAAACCCGCACTACAAAGAAAAAAAACAAGCCTCGGACCAAAAAAAATGAGTCTTCACGGGTAGCACCCTCGGAGAGCTACGAACCATCAACCCAGGTGAGCTCCAAACATGTAAACCCTAAACCTGTCATCCACAAATGATCTCAAATAGATTAATAAATAAATGAAATACATCAAAGACTGCAACTTAATAAAATGTAAGTTCCTTTACCTTTGATTTATCAGACAGCGATTCTAGGTATGAATGGCTTCCATATGGAACAAGACGATACCTAATAAAGACAGAAATAATGTTTATACTCCCATCGCCATCAAGAAGAGTTGTAGAGCATGCACGCTGGACTTCACATACCTCTGAAATTGCAGGCTCATCTTATTGGCAAGGGCATGCAGAAGCAAAACCGTCTGACCCCACGCAGCATTGATCTCGTTCCACTCCACTGGAACGCTGGGAAGGCGCCCCAGCCGAAAATTATTAATGGTCCCAAATTGTCCACTGTGCCTGTAATAAAACAATGCACTTGTGTAAACACACAACAGAGCTGGGGAGGTGGTCCTCTTTTCCCTTTTTGGGAAACAAGGGCTTAGCTGCTGGTAGGGATGATGTTAATTCATCACACTGAATTAGTTCTAACTATGCATTCACTCCATGGAAAGATTTTATTTATATGTTCAAAATTGTTAGTACAGCTGCTAAATGTCAGGAAAGGTAAGAGAGAAAACATACAAAAGACGACTTAAACAAACATAATTTGCATGTAGTAAAGGAAAGTACAATTTTCTTTGCATAAATACTAGTGATGTGCATTTCCTCCCAAGTGCCTGAGAATGACTGAGATTTGAAATCAACAGTGAATTGCCCTCCCACTACCGCAAAACACAGAAGAGAGTACATCAAACTACAGCTGAAAGCATCAAAAACCACACAGCTTGCCCGTTTCCCTGCCTGTGGCGACAACCTATGATAAACCGTCAGTGAGAGTTGCAGGATGGCCAACTCCCCCAGCAGTAAAACAAGGACATATTCTCAGGAGGCGAAAAATGAAACGCGCCAACACAAATTACTGACATGTAAAAATATATTCTTAACATAGGTAATATGCATAGAGGAAAAGGCTGTGTATAACACGTAAGTGCATTTTTAGTCACAGAGTTTTAAGGGCACTGATTACCCAAGAAGTCAGAAAGCGTTCAGGGATTAAGTACATAATCCCATGTTAGACATAGGGTTTATAGAACTGCAGAAAACCCCATTTTTAGTCTGTAGTGGGAACACAAAAGCAAAGCATTATGGTAATAGGAAAGCAGGGCTGTCGAAGTTTTAGGATTCTGCACAAATCGCATTTTTTTATTTTATGGTTGTAAACAGATTCAACCTTTAATAACATAACATGCACAATAAAAATAGATAGAACATAATATTGCGTTGCAATTACAACTTTCCTACATTTGTTCCAAAATAAGATAAAATACAATTTCTACCATTTCATACACTATTCAATTAAAATTCATTAAAATGACATCACATTTCATCAGTCCTAACTTAAAACCCAATAGAAAAAGAATTCTTAAGACTTTTTTTTTAAAACTTCTTAAAAGACAAGTTTCTGAATTCTTCCTATTCTGATTAACTGAGGTCAAGTTCATCAGCCACTTGTCCCATTTGCAAGCACCATAACAACATCAATTGCCATCCGAAACAGAAAGCAAATCTAATTTTAATGCTTTAATAAATCCTGTAACTGCAATTACAGTAGAGGTGGTGCGTTCGGCCAGGCAGGTCAACCATACCCGATTATCCTCATCACCAGACTTCAATTGAAAAAACCTTTTTAAATACAAAGACTGCAAGCCTGTTTACATCCGATCAGCCAATGTTTAAGTGTTTCACACTGTCCAACCCAATTACAGAAACGGCATGAGATTAGATCAGGTGGTATCATGCCCTATCTCACCAGAATCTGCTTCGAAAGAATCAAATTCCATTCAAATCGGAGGAAAATAGACCTGGTTAATTTATCCGGATAGACACTTAGAAACGGGGCTAAAATTCCTATCTTTTTATGTTCACCCTTTAGGTGTGATCGCGAAGGGTATTCGTGCATTGACTTGAAGGCATTAATCCAATGTTGTCGATAGAAGGATAATTTACCTGTTGCTGGGCAATGTATCAGTTCTGAAATAGTACTACAGATGTTAACAAGAATGTTAATACATAGTTCATAAATTGCTTTGATCCAAATCCATCCGTGTTCTTTATAAATAGGATTAAAATCTACAAACGACGAGTCAGAAATTGGACACAAAATCTTGCGCAACAATGATAGAGAGGGCGCTAGCGACTTGCCAAGATGGCGGCTCTTCTTTGAGCTCCCGGGCGAGCTCCCATTAATCCTGCAAAATTTGCCGTTTTTGAAGATGCAAGGAGGAGGGTGACCATCGGTGAGAGCCGCTCACCGTTCTGCAGATCCTTGTGGCACCGGTGATTCGTGGCGGTGTCCAGCTGTTGGCGTGTGGAGAGGGGTCTGGGGCCGGGTCGCTGCCCGCTGCGTCCCTACACTGTGCGGTCTTTTCGGCGGCTCCCGCCCCTTGGCGCAGAGAGAGTCCCGGTGGGGCAAGATCCTGGTGGGTGCGGCCACGGTAGTGTGCTGCTTTGGAGCGGTGACCCTGGGTGCTCGGCGAGGAGGAGCGGTGTTGGTCTCAGGCTGCCCCTGGGTTGCGGCGTCCTCTGAGCGGCCTGCGCCTGCGGGGAGTGTGGACCCATTCCCCGGCGGGACGAAGTCTCTTGTAGTCGAGGTCAGTTGCTGCGCTCATCCGTGGGCCGCTGGGGGCTGCGCGGGTGTGTGGTTCCCGCGGCCGTCGCCCTCAGCCTCAATTGAACGGCGGCTGGGGCCGTATACATACACCTATCGCCGGGGCGGAACTCTGCGCCGGCGGGCGGTCGCCGGGGCTGGGCCGGGGAGCGGGCCGCGCTGGTGGAGCTAGTGGTGCGTGGCCCACTGCCCCTGCTCTGTGGGCCCTGCCCGTGGCCAATGGCTCTGGACTGAGGGGGCAGCATGGCACTGGCGGGATAGAAGACCTGAGAGTGGCAACTGTCTGTGGACCCTGCAGGCCAGTGTTCCCTTCCTTCAACTGGGGCAATTTGGACTGTGGCTGCAGTGGGGGGGTGGGTGGAGGGCAGAGGCGATCGAGGCCCACTGTGATTCCGTCTGTGGGGGGACACTTGCCCCGGCCCCCGGCATCAGTGGAACCCTTTCGGGGGAGTGCATGCCGGCCAGGGTGTAAACGCCGGCCATCTGCAATAACAAGTTCCTGATACACTCCCGCCCAGACTGCTCCTTTGTATCGGTACAGCTGTGTTTCGCCATTGTTGCTATAAACGGTCAGCGCAGCCAAGAATGGGTAAGGCTGACAAGGCTCAACGAAAATTGATGTTTGGGCCTGGAGCCGGGGTGAGAACTCCTAAACAGAGTCTATGTTCAGAGTCCCCTGCAGCGGAGATGCCCCTTGCCACCGATGCTGCCCATCCCTCGGGTCCCGATATTAAAGAGATCCTGTTAGAACTCAAGGCGGGCATTGGTGGTCTAGATTGCAAATTGGACTCTCTCTCTTCGAAGATTGATATGTTACAACACCGCCTTGATAAACACAGTGATAGGCTAGATGCGGTAGAGCAGCGTGTTTCAGATCTGGACGACGGCAGTGCGTCGTTGGTCACCAGGGCCACGGCACTGGAGAGACAGATGAAACTGGTTACTGCCAAAAATGAGAAGTTGGAGGGCAGGGCACGCCGCAACAACATTAGATTGACCGGGATAAGAGAGCGGCAGATCTCTGGCAAGATGGAGGACTTCACTGAGAATTTGTGTAAAGAACTTTTTGGAGCCGCGGCGCTGTCCCCTCTCTTTGTTGTTGAGCGGGCCCACAGGGTGCCATCCGCTCGCCCGGCACCAGGCTCAGCACCTCGCCCAATAATTGCCAGGATTCTCAACTTTAAAGACCAGGATCAAACTACGTGAAAATGGACTCCAATACTCCATGTTGTTCCCGGCCAAATTGAGGGTCCTCCATGCTGGGACAACTAAGTTCTTCACGGCGCCAGAAGAAGCATCCGCGTTCCTTGATAGTATCGGCTGCCGGCCCATAAGCGGTAACTCTCCGAGGCCTCCGTGACGTGAACAAGCTGGGGAGTGCCCTCCATGAGCTCCAAGACTGGCATGTTATCCTCTCATCGAGACGAGCTGGGCGCTCCTTAAATGCACACGGCATAAGTGGTTATTCTTTTTTGCGGGAGCCAGAACTCTTGGTTAAGCACTAGCGCCCCTTGCACTGCTTCAAGTTCAGTGTTGCTTGGTTGCTGTAATAAGGTGGGGGGGGTCTTTCGACGGGCAAGTTGGGGGTTGCCTGTGCTTGGGTGGGGGGGGTCCAGTTTATGTTGGGGGTTTGTTTTTGATGGGGGAACGTGCTGTGTATGATATTATGGCTGCAGTAGCCCACTTTGTAGAGGCCAATCAGCATAGCTTACAGGGAGACTATGGATGCAGGGGTTCTGACCCGAGCTCCTCCCCTCTGTGGCCCCACCTGGGCCCAAAACACGCTTACCCACTGGATCATTCAGGGTAGCAACTTGGAACATCCAGGGTGGTAATAACCCCACCAAGGCTCGTAAGATTGTCCAATATCTTAAAAGACACAATGTGGATGTCTCGTTCATTCAAGAAACCCATCTTACCCCTTTATCCGAGAGCAAATGGTTGGCGTGCTGGGGTTGTCATAGATATTTTTCCTCCTATTCGACTTATGCACGCGGGGTTGCCACCCTCATTAGTCGTAGGGTGTCATGACTAACCTACCTAACGTTGTATACACCACAATTATCTGGGGGGGAGATTTGAACACTACACTCAACCCGAACATTGACAAATCCCATACCATAAGCACTGCATATTCTAAAGCTGGTTTGCAGATACAAGAAATTTGTAGGGCCTATAACCAGGTGGATGCTTGGCGTGCCAGGAACCCGTCGACGCGTGATTACACCTTTCACTCGTGGGTACACGGCACCAGCTCTAGGCTGGATTACCTTTTGGTATCAAGACACACGTCGATACTGTGGGGCGATTGCCAGATTCTCCCTCGGACGCTATCCGATCATTCCCCAGTGGTCCTTGAGGGGAGCCCAGTCGGACATGTCGGTAGCAGAACGCCATGGAGGTTTAAGCGTGGGGCTCTTCAGGATCAGGTGTTTGCTCAGGAACTTCGGTCCGACATAATGGCCTTCCTGGACATAAATCGTGACTCGGTTGAATCGGCCGGGACCCTATGGGAAACCCTCAAGTGCTTTGTGCGGGGGGTGTATAGCTAAAGAGCAGGGGGTACTGAAGTTGATAAGAGCAGAGTTGGCAGCTAGTGAAGCTCGACTGAAGAATCTGGAGCGGTCATACGATACCCAGAATGACAATCGTACCCTTGCCTCCCTTAGAAAGGAGCTTGAAAATTTCAGAACCTGTGCCGAAAGGGAAACTAAGTTTTTGTCTCAATCACATAGAATACAACAGTATGGAGAGGGCCAGAGGCTGAGAGCTCTGCTTGCTAGGTTAATAGCATCAGACAGGAGATCTCCCCCAATAGACTGTATACGGGCACCTGACGGTTCTGTTGCTCTCACCGAAGACGGTATCGCCGAGTCGTTCCGAGCCTTCTATCAAGACCTATACAATACGAGAGGCGACTCCGCACCGGGGCCCCTTCTCCAATATGTAGACCAGATTGGACTCTTCTGGGCTGATCAAGCACTAAGAGAGCCATTAAACGCCCCCATATAGCTGGATGAGATATTGGAGGCCATAAAAGCGCTCCCAAGCTCCAAGGCTCCCGGCCCGGACGGTCTAACGGACGAATTTTATAAAGCCTTTGCTGCGATTGTGGCACGCCTTCTACTACAAGTTTACCTTGAGGCGACTGAAAAAGGAAGTCTGCCTGCAACGCTTCGGGAGGCTAATATTGTTCTCATTCACAAGAATGGTAAATCCCCTGATCAATGCAGGTCATATAGGCCAATTTCTTTAATTAATTTAGATAATAAAATATTGGCCAAAATTCTTGCCGCAAGATTGCTCCCCCTGATGCCTGCACTGGTAGTAGCCGACCAAGCAGGGTTCATTCCTGGTCGCAACACGACCTTTGGGCTGAGACGCATGTTCAGCCTCATTGAGGCTATTGACCCTACCGTCCAGGCGGTGGCGGTGCTTCTTGATGCTGAAAAAGCGTTTGATTCTGTGGAATGGCCATACCTCTTTACGATACTTGATAGAATGGGTCTGGGGAAGCACTTTCTGAAGCTAGTAGCACTTCTATATGGGAACCGGTGTCCAGAGTCCTTTTGGGGAGGGCGAGGTCGGCGAATAGAACGCTTCAGAGGGGGACCAGACAGGGGTGTCCTCTATCGGCTCTCCTGTTTGCTTTGGCGATGGAGCCTCTTGCTGAGAGCCTACGTTTGCGGCACCTGCACAGGGGTCTTCAGTTTGGCCCGCACAAAATAATAATTTCGCTCTACGCAGACGATGTGGCTCTTTTCATTCAGGATCCGGTTGAAAATTTGAATCCAATAATGCGTGAGGTGACTAGATTCGGAGAGCTCTCTGGCCTAAAAATGAATAGCTCTAAATCAATAGTTTTCCCTCTGACCGATGTCACGCAAGAATTTCTCGATGACTACAGGCTTAAATGGGAGCGGTCTGGAGTTGGTATTTACCTGTCCCGAGATTTTCCCACCCTTCTGCAAGATAATTATGGGAAACTGATTGACACACTGCGGGGCCAGATTACGAGATGGAAGAGTCTCCCGCTCACTCTCTGGGGTCGAATGTCCATGGTGAAGATGGTAGCCTTGCTCAAGCTCCTTTACCTGTTCGCGAACATTCCCATCACACTCCCGCAGAAAATCCTTGCCCTACTGCGTAGCATGATCCTTGATTTGGTCTGGGCCGGTAAACCTGCAAGGGTGGCCTACACAACTTTGATTCAACCAGTTGCGAGGGGGGGCTTGGCACCCCCGGATCCAGAGCGGTATCACTGGGCAGCCCAAGCCCAGTTCCTAAGTCATTGGTATGCCACACAGATTGTTCAACCCCATGTTCAGGTCGAACGGGCTCTAATGTCCCCTCACATGCTGCGCGCGACCATAATCAGTACACTTCAGACTCACCCCAATTCCTCAAATATAGTCCACTCTACATACGCAGCATGGGTGAAAATAGTGCGGAAAAGCAAGATAGACGTGCGGTATTCCCCGCTTCTTCCTGCCAAATTTATCTCTGGGGTCCCGCTTACTAACAAACAGGTCTATATTCGATGGATACGTAAGTTGCAAATCAACAAGCTGGGTGACCTGTTCGTTGATGGGTGCTTTATATCTCTACAGCAGGCTAGGGAGCGTGGGGCAAGCAATGCCCTAGACATATTTATATATTTTAGGCTCCGCCAGGTGGCACAGAGGCTTTTCCCTACTTTTCCCATGCAACCACGGACTTGGCAGCTGCTACATGACAATTCAGGCCCAGGGTGAGGGCAAGTTGGTATCCAGGTTATATAAGAATCTCTTATGAGACCCCCTTGTGCACTCTGATTCTGCAAAGCTCAGATAGGAGAGGTCCCTAGGGAGCAGTATCCCAGAGGTGGACTGGTCATTTATCCTTGCTCAAACTCAGAAGGTGGCGCTGAATTCATGATTCAAACAAATACATTTTAACTTTGTCCACCAAACCTACCGTACCCCGGCCAGGCTTCGCAAGCATCGGACCGAAGTCGCGGGGACTTGTGATCGATGTGGGGCCCAGGATGCAGATTTTTTGCACTTGGCTTGGAACTGTTCGGCTGTAAACAGATTTTGGGGGGAGGTTTGGGAGACGCTTACTGCCATTGTGGGAGAACGTATTGATCTGGATCCCGTGATTGCTCTGCTTGGTCTTACCAGGGGGATAGCGCTACATTCCCGAAAATTGGTTGGGCTCCTGCTGGTCCTAGCAAAAAGAAGAGTGGCAATGACCTGGGGAAGAGGCCAGCCCCCGAACTCTCGAATGTGGTTGCGTGACGTTGCGTATTGCCAAGATACTGAGACAATGTACATTAGGACATTGCCGCTGCATGCAAGACCACCTGATATATGGGGTCCCTATGTGAACTACTTAGTTGCTAATCCCACTGATGCATCCTCTACCTCGTCGCCACCTTAGTGGTTGCGTTCTGGGTCGACCTATGGGGCCCTGGTGCTATTGTGATCAATCCGAATTTCCCTGGTTATGTATTATTGTATGCTTTGTATGGACTGCGTTGGGAGCCGTGGGTCGGGGAGGAGGGGAGTTCTCTGGGTACACAGCTCGTTCCTTTGTTTATTTCCCTGTATGTTCATGAAAATTTGAAAATAAAGTTATTAAAAAAAACAATGATAAAAACCTCCAGTGTGCTCTTGCTCTTAGTGAAACAATCCCCAGTTCATATCTAATGGCATCGACAAGGAGAGAATTTGGTTGTTCTAAGGTTCTTCTCCAGATTTTAGCCTCAAGAGCAGGTAAATAGTTAAGATACGTATTGAGTAGGCCTAAATTCCATACAATAACTTTGGCACAATTTTAGATTCATAATATCGAATCGCAGGGTTCAATGAAAATCTGCCAAATTTCATGTCGTCCTTGACCAGGTGACTGGCCAAAATGGAGGCTCGATTCTTAAACCACATATGTCAATTTACCAAACTGGGCTTAGAATTGACCAGAAACCCCAGATAGATTGTTGAATTTAAGTTAGGCAGTACAACATCCCCAATGCGCCATCAAAAAGTACTCTTCTTCCTGCGTTTTGTGAACTGAATCTTTGTTTTCTCAGGATTTACCTTCAAAGCATGGTCACCCACATACTTTACAAATGCGGTCTTTAAATGTTATAGGCCTAGCGGAGTGCAATCAAACAAGAAATAATCATCTGCGTAGGCCATCCATCGAAGCCGCACACCGTGAAGTTTAGTTGACAAAAAAGCTACGGGATTCAGGTAATCATCAATATTCGCCAGGTATAGGTTAAACAGGCAGGGGCTAGAATGCAACCCTGCCTGACCCCCATGGCGCTTGGGATGTTTCTTGACAGATCACCAGAATGGTTCAAAAGGGACCTGAATATCTGTATTGGAATATAATCAATAATACATTTTAACATACTCGTTAGGATGCCCGAGGAGTGCAATTTAGACCATAACCGTTTTCAATCAACTGCATCAAAAGCTGCAATGAGATCTAATGAAGCAACATATATACGGTCATATTTCCGACTCCAGGCTAAATGTTGCCGACAGCTCACCGTGATACCATTCAACATGGTTCCCATCTGCCTCCTAAAACTTGTCTGAAATGTACATAGTCTCTTAGTTTCAACCATCAGATGCGACAGCAGTAGTGACGCAAACACCTTGCTGTCCGCATCCAGAATAGCAATAGGATGATAACTAAGAGGTCATGATCTGTCCCCTCATTTGTAAATTGGGACCACATTGGCAGTAGACCCCGTAGCCGCCTACACTCCCATGGTCAAAATATTGCTAAAGAGTGTTGACAGTACTCATGCCCAAGAGAACCAGTCACCTTTGAATAAAACATTAGAAAGCCCATTTGGGCCCAGTGCACAAGAGGCACTCATTTTAGTTAATGCCTTGCAAACTATTTCATGGCCAAAGTTTTTAGGTTTAAGTTCGTAAGTATTACCTACCAAAACAAGGGGTCTGCACTGAACCTTAGTACATCCTGCAAATACATTGCTAAAGTGTGGCACCCAAGCAGACTCTGGTAATCCGTTAATTTGAGCATGTGGTTGAGTCAAATCAGTGGCGTTGATTATTCGCCAGAAATACTTCATACTTTTGTCCTTCAAAGAGTGTAGCATCGCCTCCAAGTCTTCCTGTAACCTTTTAGAATGCAAAAGATATACCTAGTTTCTATACGACTGGCATAACTTTCTACTCCCACCACCCCCGTGTATATCCGCCGTTGAGTAGGCAGCATCCTTCTTCAACTGGCAAATCTTAGGTCTCAATCTTTTTTCTGTGTCCCCAGTTCTTCATTATATACACGCTGATGATGCATTGGACCTTTCCCTGTCACCCCACTAGTGTCCAGGAGGGAATTTACCAAATTACCAAACTTGAGCGCAGTGACTGTGGAGAACTTCCAATCATCGGATGTTGAGTTCATATATGCAGTGAGTGAGGCATTTAATCTCGAAACCTCGTAGGCGTTCCAAGAGGTCCGATTACCAGCCATACTGGATATCAGATTTCTTAAACCCCTAGCTCGCTGCCCCCCTTCTCCCAAGTAAATATTAAAGGAAGCCTTGAGCATAGCATGGTTGCTATGAGTAGTAAGCTTTTCTTCAAATTTAGTGCATTTCGAGGACAGCCACTCATCTACAAAAATGTAATCAATCGTTGAACTCGAAACTCTAGAACTCCAATCTAGCATACACTCCAAGATACACTTTAGCGTGTCATCTAAAGAAATCAAGCCCTCATGCCAATACACATTTATGACTAAAAGGTCAGTTAGCTCCTCATTGGCTGTCCTAATATGTGTTGCCAAAACTCCAGTACATACATCACATGAGCCTACAAATTCAATTGTACTTGGTGTCATTAAACCACTGGAGGGGCGGCATATTGGGCCTTGTTTAGCAGATTGGAACAGGGCTTAGGCTTAGTTAGCCAGGTTTCCTGTGATATAATAATCCAAAAACTCTGAAGTTTGAGACCAAAGTCCAGAGAGGAGAACAGACGCCCATGGCCATTCGTATTCCACGATAACACATTAAACTGGAAAGCCAACTGACAGTCTTTCTCTTG
This sequence comes from Ambystoma mexicanum, assembly GCF_040938575.1. NCBI lineage: Eukaryota > Metazoa > Chordata > Amphibia > Caudata > Ambystomatidae > Ambystoma > Ambystoma mexicanum. The sequence continues at coordinate 505,419,222 of NC_090938.1, forward strand.
AATAAACTAATTTATAGTGCATCGCATTTAACAAAGAGGACCAGTTATTAGTGCTCTCGGATGATTCAATCTTTTTTTTTCAAAATCTGAATTTCAGCCAGTGGCATCTGTTCTCCCTCTCTCCCTCCCTCCGTAAATCCCTCCTTCCCATTCTCATTGTTAACACAGAGCACACCAACGGCGATGTGTGGGCAGGAGCCCCCCAACAACGGATTCACCCTTGTGCTGCAGGGGCAGCGAGGTCCCTCACCCTTTCGGCAACTCTGGTGAGCAGACTTTAATTCCACCTTTATTACAAGCCCCGCTTGCACAAATCCGCACTACAAAGCGCATTTGCTGTGCTCATTTTCACTTGTGCGCCCTTCTCACCGTCATCTGACTGAAAGAGTAAAGCGAGGTACAGCATCCTCGAAAAAGCGTGTATTCCGTTTTTTATCCCTGTTCCCACCGCCTATTACAGAAGTACCTTCGATTCAAACATGGCCGCCTCATCCCTGCCTTTGTGAAATACACCCATCTCGGCAGCACCCGATTGACCAACATCACCTACTAAGGGCCATTACCAATGGCAGTCAGGCGTAAGCCGGCCCCAATTCGGAGGCCACATTCAAAGGCCCTGTCTGTGCCTGTCCGGAACCTCTGGAAACGATACTCTGATCAACCTGCCACTGACGACCTTTCGTCTGGGATCTGCCACGCCATTCGAGCCACCACACAGGACCATCAGCGACATTCCACGCCAAAACATTATCCGCTGCCGCCTACTTTGCCAAAGTCGAGCTGAACGCTGCCCTAACTTATCAGACAGGCACCACCACAACCCAGCATCCCATCTGCCGTCTCCGTTAAGCTCGATTATACGTACTACCACATTTTGCTATCCTCGTGAAGTGCCTCAGGCAAATCAAGTTCACAAGACTTGCAGTTCTTGCAAACTCCGCTAATCCCAAGTGGGGTTGTTAACCACTCCCAAGGCCAGTATATACTGTGCCTTTTTTCGTAAGCATTTGATTATCCCTACAAATGTTCTGCTGACTTTCCGAGAACACCACAATTAACATCGCCCCCCCTAATCCTACATTACGTGCATGCAGTCAACCCATGCTTGCTTTCAATGTATCAGGCAACTGGCACTGACCTGTGATTTAATACCAATCTGTAACGTGAGTATACAATGCTACGACCGCTTGCATTAATAGTAATAGTAAATTGTATTAAGCGCGGACCTGTTTTCACTATCAATGTACTTTGCAACTGTATTTATTTAGGTTTTAACCTTGAAAACATAACACAAGCATACTACACTATGACCGCATGCCTCAATACGCTCAGCATATCTAGCATACTAGCTAGTCAGTCACGGTCGACTAGGTCGAGCCGCATACCCGCAGAGGCCGTAATTATGCTATCCTCCACCTAATCTACTAGCAGAGCTATTGCAAATCGAATAGCCTTACATCCTCTTTGGCCCTTTTGCTACTCCACCGCGTGCCCTAATTCGATCGAACCCCCTTACTTACCAGTTAGGATACCCTGCTCACAGCACTGTCCCCCGTACAAATCTTGGACTGACACATCATGTTATCATGTCGTACTAGGATACATTACTAGACCGCACGCAACAAATCCATTCACCTACTTACCTCACGACATAAGTCTTGCAGCTTATCCACACATGTCCTGTGTGCCCCAACTACAAAGCAGCATGAGCTGCACCATGTCACAACCAGACATTGCACATACACCCTCCAGGGTTTACTCACCCAGCACCATCTCACTGACCATGTCCCCCAAGCTTCCCAGACCCCACCTTGATCTCACCTACTAGTTTCTTACCTCCTCTCACTGCACAGCACTACACACCCTCTGCAAGCCTACACAGATGCCCACCCTCAGCAGGCCAACCCAGATGTCCACCTCACCACGACTACCAGAAGGATTCAATCCCTATCTAACATAAACCAACCTATTATTAACATACCAGTTGATGGCAACAACACAAAGCATAAATGGTTTGACAAGTACACAAGCTCCATGGCCCCTACTACCACACCGTCGCTCTCCTGGAAGAACTTGCACCTGAACTTGAGATTCCCCTCTCACCGTGGTGCCACGGCCAACAGCCTCCCTGTTGGACCGAAAGCAAAGATTCCTAAATCAGGTAGCCCCACAGATATAAATGCGCCGTCAACCACCTGCATACCACCCTGCAGACCCCTTGCCAAAGCAAATTCCAGCAACCATCAATCACGCCTAAGCCACAAAACACTAACACTAAGCACCCCTCCACTACAAACTTCAATTTGAAAGAGACCACCATCCAAGGTGCCCTCATTAATGCCAAATCACCCCTAGCCCAGCATTGGAGATCGCAGACCTAATCACAGCCAACGATCTAGACTTCCTAGCGATCACCGAAACATGACTCCACGCAGCAGCAGACCCGGCCCCCTCACTGGTGATCTCTGAAAACTATGCTATATACAGGACAGACAGACAGACCTACTAGTAAAGTCAGTGGAGTAGCTATCATCGCCAAGAACAATATCAACATCTGGGAAACTCCCAACACTGCCTTCCATGCAGGTGAACTACTCTTCGTCAAAATGACCATATCACCTACAAACACCCTGAACATACATCTCATCTACAGGCCTCCTGTCCCCATATTGTCTTTCGAGGATGATATTGTTAAACTCCTATCAAACAACACCAAGACCAGAACACATACTCTACTTCTCTTTGATTTCAATCTGGGCTATAATGACTGAAAAGACAATCCTGCCCTGACCCTAGCCAACACCATCACATCACTAGGCTACACTCAACGTATACTCTACCCCACCCACACTAAAGGCTGAACCCTTGACTGGCTTGTGGACCTCAACTGTAACACCCACATTACTTCTAACTCCCACTGCCCCTGGTCAGACCATCACATAATCACCTTCAACTTAGACAAAAACGCTAGAGGCGACCCCACCCTACCTCTGGCTCCCGCTGCACTCTCTAGAAACGTACGCAATATCAGAGCCAACAACATCCTCCCTTTGCTCCACCTCATCACAGTACTCCACGACCTGCACACCAAAAGTCAGTAAAGGAAAATAGATACCACACGATTAATGGCAATGTATCATATTGGCCGAAGACCAGCCGTCTCATGTACTGAATGTCAGAAATACAGACTCATAAGTTTGACCAATGTGCGGCCATTTTTGATGTAACTAGAATTGCCATTTTGTTCTCTAACGTTTGCTCATTGCTTTTTGTTCAAAACTGCTAAGCCGAAAGCTCTTTCTGCTTCACCGATTACTTTGTTGTTCAAAGCGAAAGAGCAAGGCCGCGAGGCCGGGCGTTATTCGTTGAAACAGAACGTAGGCAGCCCCAGAGAGGAATGCCCAATCCCCTCCCGCATGTAGCCTTGGAAGAGCACCACAGCATTTAATCATTTCACTGATGCCAGCTAGTCTCGTTAATATGGTAGAAATGCTAGAAAGAAACAGCTAAAGGCTTGAATTATGCTTTTCTTACGGCCCCCCTTTCCTAAGCCCAGCAGAGCGTGCTGACTCCCAGGACACGAATAGCAAATAGGAGATAGCAAGGCCTGGAATGCAACTCTTCCCCCGTAAGCAGCTTGCTCGCAAGAACAGAAGTGCTGTGTTCTGTTCAACAAAGAAATATGTCTCCAGACTCGCAATGTTGCATATTGTTGATAAATAGATGTTCGAAGGTGTCATATTCGTCGGAATTGTCAATCATCAGACCCAGTTCAAAGAAACTGTACAATGGGCGTAATGAACATTTCATGACTGATTGCAGGATGTCCATTTTGTATATATGTAACTTATGTACGTTATTTGCTCTCTTGCGTCCCTCGAGGTCTGGAGACACACGTCGTGGGGCGTGAGACCGAGTTGGCCAACTGAGGCTATTTGCTTTGCAATAAACCCTAGCTATTGGGAATACAACCTCGTGTCTGGCGTATCAGTTAGTGTGTGGTGATTTGCTTTGTTTCCACTAGGCGAGGGTCCCCTTCACAAAGACCCCACAGACTTAGTGGACCTCTACAATCAAACTCTGCAAACAGCTATCGACAAAGTAGCGCCTCTAACTCTACACAATGCCAAACCTCTTGCCCACCTCAACACTTGTTACACATCTAACCTGAAAGCCCTCCGCATTGCTAAAAGAGTAGCTGAATCCAATTGGAAAAAGGTCCCAACGCTACGGAACAAAGAAACCTTTTCCACAGCATCAAAAAACTACAAACAGGCAAACCTTAACACTAAAAGTACCACGTACAACCAGAGAATTTCAAACGCTAAATTAGAATCTAAAGAGCTCTTCTCCATCTTGAGAGAAGTTGAGACACCAGTCAAACCTCGACAAAGCTGCACCAAAGATGAGAGCTGGTGCTCTAGTATTCAAAAAGCTCTCACTGACAAAATGTCCCTCTTGCAATCTAAAATCGAAACAAAAACAAAAACAAAAAAAAAAGTCTCACACGGGCTCAACTGACACCTAGCCCAAACTACCGACAAATCAGACATGCTTTTCGAATTGTCACCTGTCTCGCACAGTGAAACAGAAAAAATCATCTCTAGCCTCAAACCGTCAAGGTGTCAGGGCAACATCTGTCTGGCCTCACTGATTAAAGACTGCGCTTCTGAACTAACCCCCTACAGCACCAACTTAATCAATGCATCCTTGCGAGCAGTTCTGTCCCATCCAATCTTAAAGATGCGTGGGTCCTTCCTATCTTAAAAAAACCTACTCTTGACCCGAACACACAGACTAACTACAGACCGATAACCACAGTACCCTTCCTCTTAAAAATACTGGCTAGAGCAGACTACCTCCAGATCCAAAACGACTTGGAAACCAATAATCTCCTCAGCATTCGACAATCTGGCTTCTGTCCAAGCCATGGGACGGAAACAGCCTTGCTTGACCTTAAAATACAAATGGACGAGGTAAAAGATAACGGAAACTTTAACACTCCTCCTCCTATTAGACCTCTCTGCAGCATTCGACTAGGTTGATCACAACATACTTTGCAACCATTTAGCTCTTGCAGCTAATTTCTCACATAAAGCAATCTGCTGGATTAAATCCTTCCTCTCGGACAGAACTATGAGGGTCTTCTCTCCAATCGCAGCGGCAGTAACGTCTCTGGTTACTTGCAGTGTACCTCAATGATCATGCGTCTCCCCAACTCTATACAACATATTCACAAAAACTCTTTTTGATTGACTCGTTTGAACTGGGTATCACCTACACCAACTATGTAGATGACACCCAGATCCTCATACCGATTACAGGGTCCTACAACACTGACTCTGAATCACTAAGCAAAATCGATCAAACAATCCAAGCCTGGATGGCTCTACATGGTCTCTGCCTCAATGACGATAAGACAGAACTCCTCCTTCTAGGTTCCCAACACTCTCTCAACAAACTTCCCAGCTTCTTCAAATCGTTCAACATAGATGGCAACACTGCAGCTTACACATCCAAGCTTATCACTGCTTGCAGACCATTTCTATCATCCGATAGCTGCGTCACCTTTGCAAGAGCCCACATCTTGTCTCAATTAGACTATTGCAATGCCTTGTATGCAGGCACAAAGATCCAAAATGTCAACAAACTCCAAGTAATCCAAAATAACGCACTTTGAGCAGCCCTGAACATACCTAAAAAAATCCCATATCTCAGCGACCAGAAGGAACCCTCATTGGCTTCCCATCTCCCAGCAAATCCAATTTAAAACACTGGCCTTGACACACAAATGGATACACCAGCTAGCTCCTAAATATCTCACAGATAAATTTACACTCAATCATTCAATGAGACCCACTCGCTCTGCATACTTGCAGTGCCTCGCCACACCTAGATTAAAATGCCAGAATGCTGTGGCAGTAGCTCCCCTGTGGTGGCTGCTAAACAGTGGAATAACCCACCAAACACACAGAGGGCTGAGAGCTCCTACTGGGCCTTTCGCAAGCACCTCAAGACCTGACTCTTCCCCGAGGAACCAGCAAAATAACCGCTATACTCTCCCTACGTACGTCCAATGCACCTAGCACCATTGTATCACTGCTATTTGTATTTTACTTGTTGTCTGTTAAATAAAGCATCCAGATGCCTTCAGGCTTGGAGCGCGATACAAATAAATAAATAAATAAATAAATAAATCTGTTTTCGCTCCCCCTTATAGTGTGAGACATCAAAGCCAAATCCTCTTTATGTTCTTCTCTTTCTCTTAAAATTGAGTCAAACACAAATCTCGAGTTAAAGACTGAAATAGAGCGTTCCATCTTCTGACTGTCAATAAAATCGACCAACTGCAAATCATTAGATGAGATTCCCGACAAGCTTGGAATTTGGAATCTCGGCAAGCAGATGTAAAATAGGTGTGCGTCTTAAGATAACCATTTGATTATCATGTAAAACCCTTTAAAATACAATTATATAAGCGTCCTCGAGATTAATCGCAGACTAACTTTGTTTGTTGTTATTTTTTATATTTTTTTCCCTGAACATTAGTGGCATGTTGTGTGCCCTGATTCCTACTGTCAAGAGAGCGGAAGGACCTAATGGATATCTCTCAAAATGCACCTGATCTCTACAATCACCAGATTCTTCAACGCTATTAGAAGTTTTTATGCCCCCCTGAAATCCCAATTAGGCAGTACATCAGCTTGCTACGTGGAGCTCGAGGACTTACACGCACATTTACTCATACAACCACCCTCTTCAGTCTGTGTTAACACTGTTATTCGAGGCCCGGACGCGGATACTGTCACCAAGCTAGAACTCTTGCTAGCCTCCATAGTGATTGCATAGGGGAAACTTTAGCTGGTGGAGGATAATTTACACTTTTATCCCTTTTGGACAGTACCGTTCTCACGGTGGACTGATTTAAGAAGGAACTCGCATAATGTTTTGAAAGCTGACTATTAGCCTTATGGGCGCGACAGTTCTTTGATTTCTGCACCTGCGGTTCACTCTTTTTCCCTTGCTTTATTTTTCTGAACGTGTAGATATTCTAGACTCATAAGATTCAAAGCATGAAACTTCAAGATCTGATTTAGTCAGAATTGTAACAGAGGTGGACCTAGATGTAACAAAGATCACATCATCAGCATTCGGAAAAGGAGCCCGTGAGGACGCAACCTCCTTTAAAGAAACGGAACCACCCACTAGAGCTAGCACACAATCCAACTGAGCAATCCCACCAAAAAGACTGTTGGCATTCAATACGTTTAAAGCTGGTGCCACAGTATCCACTGTGTACTCTGCTGTCGTAGAAGATATGCACACAGGGGCAGTATACTGCCGCTTATCAGCCCCCTGCAAATAAGCTTCAGAATTTAATAATGAATCCTTTGCCTCCACATGCATCTTAACAATGTCAAGTTTAGATGATAGTAATTCAAGCACAGCTAAATTTGCCAAGGCTTCGATTTCAGGCCCTCATACAGAGACCAGAATACAGAGAACCCGGTTAATTTCCATTAGGGTCTAATTTCTTGGTAATTTCCAGAGGAAGGGAGATCCTGAACCTGACAGAGAAGGACATCTCAGCGCGTCCAACGGGGTGGAGAATCAAAAAAAGAAGACTTCACACCCTGGACGAACTTCTCACAGCAGTCTAATGGGGCATTATGTTCAATAATGTCAGCCAGGTTATTGGTGACACATAATGAGATCTGATCATCTTTTTCCTCATGCATGTCACCACAGGGCAATTCCAAATTAGTTTTAAAGGAACGCCCCATACCTCCCTTACCCTTCGCCATATAATACAGTTCGCTGGTTAAGCACCTTTTGGGGGGGAAAATTATGTGACCATAGTATTTGATTGTTTAGGTTTTGGGGCAGTTATGCCCAGACATGGGTCCCGTGCCTGCTGGGCCTGGAGACCCCAGCTACTCATCACTAATGAGGCCCACCAAGGCCGAAGCATGTCTGGGGATGCTTGTGGTCTCGTGCAGAAGGGATGTGATCTAGCAGTTCGGGCTGGCTTGCCCCTTTTGGGGTGGGAGCAAGCCTGATTTGCATATGGTCTTTCCCATTCTGTAATGGTTTGGCAGGCGAAGAACGATGGTCTGGGGGGTTGCCCAGAGCAATGCCAGAGATTAAGATTCATTCTAAACCTTCCAGCCATCCACTCTTTGTTTTTGCTTTGTCACCCGAGTGGGACGGGTATGCCCAGACGTGGGTACTGTGCCTGCTGGGTCTAGAGACCCAAGCTGCTCCTCAATGATGAGGCCCAACAAGGCCGAAACATGTCTGGGGATGCAAGTGGTCTCATGCAGAAGGCATGTGACCTAGCACTTCGGGCTTGACTGCCCCTTTTGGGGTGGAACCAAGCCTGATTTAGATATTGTCTCTCCCCTTCTGTAATGGCTTGGCAGGTGAAGAACGATGGTCTGGAGGGTTGCCCAAAGCAATGCAAGAGGTTAAGATTAATTCTAAACCTTCTAGCCATCACCTCTTTCTTTTTGCTTTAACTTGGTGAACCGTTTGCATTTTCCCGCTCCGTAGATCATACATATACTTCTGTGCCCAGTTGACTCAGACACCGGGAAAAGTGATACCTACTGCCAATGTAAATTGATCTGTAAGCCGACCAATGTACAGTCAAGTCTAGTTAGAAATATTGTGGGTCCTTAAAAGTTCCCAACTCCGTGGCTCTATGGCAGCGTGTTGTAACTGTCACCAGAATTGTCTGTTACATTCAGCATATCAGGACGCGTTTCGGCGTATGCATCCATTAAATTACAAGGAGCCACACTCTCGAATGTCTCAGTCAAATCAACCCTAAACAGTTACCCAGAAGACGCTGTACTCTATGTGCTATATACAGATGGCAAGGCTGACGTTAGCCTGAGGATAAATCCTCTCACCAATTCTTTCTGACTTCTGCACTGGTGACTCCCATCTGCCGCTGTAGCCACACTCGCCAAACTGCACAACTGTGACTAAACACGGAGCTCACCATGCACGCTGTGTGCAGTGTCAGTGCTTTGAGGGGAAAAACATGCCTCCTGGTGAAAGCCACTGAAGATGGACTTCCTCGGCCACTCTGATCCAATATGATTCCAACAGTCTCCCACTGCACAACTGTGACTACAAATCTCATTTAGGAGAACAGTTTACACTTAATGCAAACCAGCGGGCCAAAGATGAAAAGAATGTCTTGCGGTCATTGTACAGTGGGGACGTCAAAGACTTCAAAGGCAGCACAATTCATAATTTAAAGGACGTGCAGAGTACATAAATGAAGACTGCCATGCAGGAAGGGCATTTTAGGGTTTCTGGCAAACATTGGATAATAGAGATGGATGCTAGGGTACATTCATCTAACATGGTAGCTTGGAGACCGGTCTCAACAAGTCTGAATTGCAAACAATGCTCCAACAGTTCATAAAATAGCAAATCACAGTTTCCATAGTCACAGCAGGCGATGTCTGTGTTTTGAACAGGTGTAGGTCCACAGATACTATTCACTGCCACTCTTTCAAGGTAGTCAGTGCCACAGAAACAAGAGGAGATGTACACAGTTCAGAAGGAAATTTTTCTCTGGCGCAAGGCGTTCTGGAGGAGACTCTCTCAGCAGGCCCAGCTAAGCAAGGGAAAGGAACCAAAAAGTGGTTCACTCCGGTCACATGACGTAGAGTTACGATGAACCCAGCAGTACTTTGCTCTCAGTTGTAGGTTGAGAACAAATGCCAGATTAGAGCCACCATCTTCCTCAGGTGAATTCTTCTTAGATTCTTCCAATTGAATCTCCTGGACTGACAAACGTATGGCTAAACTACCTTCTTCTTAGCAGTCTTGGGACCTTAATGCACATTGAAGCAACCAATCAGGTGCTACGCACCATTCAAACTTTGCAGTCACCTAATCAAGGCTAGTAGTGATACTGAAAACCTCCTCTGGTGGTTTCCCATGTAAACACACAGGATGTGGATTCAGTAATGAAGGTCAGACACATTCATACAGCCAGCTGGAACCGGTCATGGCTACTCAGTTCCTAACAGGGAGTCTCAGGAATGGAATGACCCCATCTGGTCATACATTGGTTTTGATGCTTACCGGCTAAACTCAGCCTCGTTGCACACTCTCTCTCTTCGCTTCAAAAACCAAGTTGCTACTTAGTCAAGTCAAAGATGTTTATTTTGGATAATAAAAATTCATAAAACACAAATACAGCATTACATAAATCGATAAAACATCAAGATTCATAAAAAAAAGTCCACCCTATAATCACATACAAATACTTTATCATACAAAAATAAATACCACAACATATCCTTCATGGTACTGCTTAAATAACTATTCCCACTGCCCAGTTATCTTAAGGTCCCTTGCAATAACAGTGTTTCAATTAGGGTCCACCAACCAGTAACAAGACCTCAGTCTCCCTGTAGCTGAATCAGGCCTTTTCTGCAGTACATCGCTCTTTTAAAAAAAGAGAGCAATGCCCAAGCAGTGAGAACAGATTCGGCACTCAGAAGAAAAGTGAGAGCCACTTTATAATGACGGATCTCTGCCTTCTTAAGAACAGGGATCAGAGTTACTCTCCGAATCCCGGTGTACCCTGTACAAAACAACAGCACATGGGCCACATCTTCTTTGTAATGGCCACACACAGGGCACTCAGCAGAGTCCGGGAACCCCTTCCAGATTACGGTATGTCCTCTTAAAAGAAGGCAGTCAAACCTCACCCTGGTAAGTAGCCATCTATCCTTCCGGTAAGAACCCTATATTAAGTATGGTTGGATAACACATGGCCTACTTATCGATGAGTGTAAATGTGCTGATTTATTATTGTACTGTAAAAGTATTCTTTTCTTCACATAGGGGTCGCGTAACACAGGTTTATAGCTATTCCCCTCTACTTTTGTTATTAGTTCCCCTGGCGGAAACAGTATGCTTAAGTTAGCCTCTCCCAGAGCTTTAGCGATGTAGTCAATCCACGGTATTCTTTGCCACCCCGCCCTGCACAACACGGACCGGATGATAAAGTGGCTAAGGGACGCATGTACATTACCCCACAACCGCACCCAAAATAAGGTTGGAGTAAGCACCCACTGATTCTCCCAGAACTCTAGTCCCAATTCTCAATGGATAGAGATAGAGGCCACGGAGTTCGGGAGGCCAAATAGTCTTCTTAAAAGTTTCTTCTCCTTAACTTTAACTTCATCGGCCCTCTGAAAACCCCATATCGGGGCACCATACACTGTGACTGCCTTGGCTTGCTCAACATAGATTTTGGAAATCACCTCCAAAGGCTGACTCTCACACCTTGACATAAAACGGAACATACCACCAATTTGTTGACTCATTTTTGCCGATTGTTTGGCCAGGTGGGCCTTCTCAGCTAGAGCTTCTGAGAAGCTTATTCCCAGATAGTCAAAAACCTTGACCCTAGGAATAGCTTCTCCAGCACTGAGCATCGGTTTCATTGCCACTGGCCGTTTCTATGCCCACACAAGCCATCACAGCCGATTTTTTGGTATTGATTTTTAACCCTAGTTCACACAAAGGTTGTATATGTATTTATCAGAGTCTGCAATGCTCTCAGGGATCCTGCTATCGACACAGTATCATCCGCGTATGCTAATACCTGAAAAGCTGCTATTTTAAATGGACCCACAGGAAATCCTTCATTACCCAAAAGGGTACAATGGCTGAAGAATAGTGCTGCCTTTTAAAAACATACTGGCCAGCTAGTCACACAAGCTGAGCAGGACATGCTTTAGGAAAGAGCCTGCAGGGTACCATTGGAAACCTGACCTGGGAATGGTAAGGACTCATAGGGAACACAATACACTGAGTTAAAGTGCTAGTGAGGCCAAGTTGTGGGGTTAAGAGGTTGGTGAAATAGAAGGCTAAGCACAAATATCAGGGGACTCACATTGTGTCGCAGAGTAGGACTTCCAACCTAAAACCACCCCTGTCTTTGCTCTCACACTAGTACTACACTGCGATAGCTCAGCGGGTTGAGCGCTTGCTGTTGCGATCTGCAGGTCACAGATTTGAATACTGTTTAATCAGTACCAACTTCGGTTGGGTGGTAATAAATTATATTTACATGTTTTATGTGCAGCACTTTGGTAAAAGCACTATATAAATAACAAATCATTATGATTACACCTCTGTGCCTGTCCAATGCCTTTAAAACTAGGTTTTATGGTTTGCTACACAGACTTCCCAAGATCAGTTTTCCTGAGCGAATATACATGCAAAACCATCCCCTTACCATTCTGTTCAGAGTAGTGACTCCGCTTTATGTGTTTTTTTGGCATATGCTAATTAGGATTTTACAAATGCATCAGTGAATTGGGATGGTGTTTGTGACCGGACCTTGAAGTTGAAATTCTACACTGGACCTCACATTTTCTGCTGATTAACACATATATTTTAGTCGAGCCATTGAGTTGATTTCAGTATGATAAAGGTGAAAAATTCAGAATTTGCAACTGTCAAACTGGAAAAAACCAAACATGTTTCATGCAACGATATATATTGCAAAGTAAATTAACATGCGTGTACGCTGGGGTATGCCAGAAGCAGGAGTCAGACAAAGGAGTGGCATTTTAAATACAGATCTTTATTCAAAATATAAGAAAACAACCTCCCTGTCCCTACAGCCAAAAGGTTTTCGCTACCTAACTGAATAGCTCAGGTGCTCGTCATCAGGGTGGTTGTCAAACTAAAAATATCTGTCCTCTGTCTTAACTATCCTACTTGAGCCCTACCACTAATCAAAAAATCTATTAACCTAAACAGAACCAGAAGGACTCCCTTCTCCTGGTTCGACTGGATGTTTTCTGATAGTCTTTGGCAACAGTTTGGTTCCAACAAATCTAGCCAATGCCAGGAGAATGACTCCCTTCTTCTGGCCTAACTGGTTCAGCCTCTGTCTGTTTTCAGGAAGTTTCTTGGAACAGTTCTCGTTCTCATAAGTCCTTGTAATTCTTTCTGGTCTTCTTCTAGGGCTTGATTAAATGTCCCACAAACTGTCTCTCTGAAGAACACATTATGCGAACCCAGGAGTTAAGTCCCTTTCTATCAGCAGCTAAATCCTGTCATGGCCAAGAGGTGTTTACAACTTTACAAAGACACACATGTCAGCCCACCTAATGCATATGCTTGGGAGGGAACTAATTCCTAAGCTAAATAAGGCTGTAACAATGAAGAACTATTAAAGTACCAAGATGAATGAAAATTGTGCTTAAACTGTGACGAGGAAGCCGTACACGGATGCAGGAGAGAAGCACCAGCAACGTTCTAGTTATTGCTCAACTACTGAAGCCATTCGTCAAATTAAAAGAGAAGGATGAAACACAGTAGCAGCAGCAGGCGTAGTAGTGGTGGTAGAGGAAGAAGCGGTGAAGGTGAAGCGAAAGGAGAGAGACAGATGAAAGCTGCATTTATTTCTAGCAACAGATGGAAGCTAGGAAACTGTCCGGAACAGAGAGACCATGGAAGTCGTTGTTGGCAGAAACTAGCAAAGTGAAGCAAGTGAAGGGAGCTAAAGAGAGAGACAAAGTGATACCCAAAACCAACTCCTGAACTCACTGTTGAGATTAAGCACTTCAACTTGGCAACGAAAAAGAGAGGGGGTGGAGGGAGGCAAAGGCCGTTCCCGAGAAGAACCAGCGGGAACGTAGACGCTCTAGCCCCAATGCGGAAACAGAGCCTCACAGGCGCCACAACTCTGAAGCCAAAAGCCAGGCAATCAAGCACTGGAGCCGGCGAAATACCAGCCCAGCCCTGTGACAAGGGCTGTGGAAGGCAGAGGAGGCTTTCCTGAGTGCTGTGGTCGTCGGCTCGGGGAAAGCAGACTAGGACTGCGGATGCAAAGCTGAAAAAAACAAAGTTGCTGCATGGACAGTGAGGGTCCTCGCAACGCAAGAAGTGTTTATCTACATCCCGAGCAGCAATTACCAGGCAAGCCAGGAGACCAGCCTCAGAGTGTAAAACATGCTCACAACCAAACCCCAAGAACGTACCCACAGACGGCAGAGGCAGGATAAAAAAGGATGCCCCGCCTCTTCATACGGCAACCTACAACTCCATAGCAGGACCAAGGGGGAAGCCATCAGATCGCAGATATCACTGTTTAGTTTAGTTTCTTTATTTGTACCGCGCGCCGAACCCTGGGGTAACCGGGCGCCAGAGACTTAGATACAGTTACAACATGGCAAAAATATACAATACAGACTGAAATAATAGCAATAAGTGTAGTAGACCGGGTTACAAGATGGTCGACAAGGACATGCAGAGAAGAAGTACATTAAGCAGAATTTTTGCTGGAAAGCCATGCTTTTGTTTTGGCTCTAAAAGTCCAAAAGGAGAGTTCTGCTCTAAGGTTTAGTGGCATAGCGTTCCATAGTTTGGCAGCTAGGACCGGGAAGCTGGCGTCACCTGCTTTTTTTAGGGAGAATTTGGGAACGGAAAGGCAATGTGAGTATGGCGTTCTAGTTGGTCTAGTTGATGTGTGATTGTGGAACTTGTCTGCCAGGTATTTGGGTGCGTCATTGGAGCGGCATTTGTGGACGATGACGAGGGATCTGAGAGTGATTCTGTCTCGTACAGGGAGTCAGTGAGCGTCTTGCCTGATGCTGGAGATGTGGGTGTGACGTGGGATACTGAGGGCGGCTCTGAGGGCGTTATTTTGAAGTACCTGTAGTTTGTTCAGGTTGCGTTTTGACGTGCCAAGAAAGAGGGTATTGCAGTAGTCAATTTTTGAGAGCACTAGCGCTCTGGCTAGAGTAATGTAGCTGGAAGGAGATAGGAAAGGTTTGCAGGCGTTGATACGCTTATTTGTAAAAGCTGTGGATGAGGCTGTGGCATTCACCTGTCTTTTGAGCGAGAGAGTAGAGTCTAGATAAACCCCTAGGGTTTTAATTTCTTTGGCTACTGTGATTAGATTACTGTCTATGTTGATGGACGCGTAGCGGGGGTCTAGTTTGTTTAGCCGTGGTTGGGAGCCGACAAGAAGGAGCTCAGTTTTCTTGTCGTTGAGGCATAGGCCGTGCTCTGCCATCCAGGCTTGGATCTCCAAATAAAGGTTGTTGATTTTGGTGGAGTCCTCATCGTAGCACCCTGATAGGGTGATGAGAACCTGGGTATCATCAGCATAGTTTGTGTATGTGACACCCAGGTTATCTAGGCGGTCAAACAATAGCTTAGTGAAGATATTGTATAGGGTCGGCGAGACACACGAGCCTTGAGGGACGCCGCAGGTGATGGGGACAGGGAGTGCTGAGGCCACCGGGGAGAAGACCCGCGTGGTTCGGTTGGCTAGGAAGGACTGGATCCAGGCAGTCACCTGGTTAGAGAAGGCTGCTGAGGTCATCAGATGTTCCGTGAGGATCTGATGGTCGAAGAGGTCGAAGGCTGCTGATAGATATAGCAGTAAGAGAATGGCTAGATTACCCTTGTCCTTTGCCTCGTCCATCTGGATTTTTAGGTCCAGTAGGGCTGACTCTGTTCCATGCCTTGGCCTGAAGCCGGATTGTTTGAGACCCAGGAGGTTGTTGTCTTCCAGGTGCTTCTGTGTTTGCAGGTAGGCCACTCTGTCTAAGATCTTGAGGATGTAGGGAACGGTGGTGATTGGTCTGTAGTTGGTTGGGTTTTTGGGGTCTAGATTAGGTTTTTTTTAGTAGTGGCATAACCCAGGCCTCCTTGAGGCTGCTAGGCACTGAGCTTGATTTGAAGGATGCGTTGATAAGGGCCGTTATGAAGGGGGCCAGACTGTTGGCGCCTTCATGGATGATGGAAGCTGGGCATGAGTCCCCTTGGCATCTGGAGGGTTTGAGGCCCTTAATGATGCTTTCTACTTCTTTGGTGGAAACTGGTGAGAAGGAGAAGGGGGAGCAAGTGGGTGTTTTGGGAGTGGTGGGCGGTGGATGGTTTGTTTTTTTGGATAGGCTAAGCTTTTTCTGTTCGATTTTGGATTGTAACATGGTGATTTTGGCTGCTAGGGCTTTTTGAATCCTCTCACACCAGTCTGCATCTTTCACACAGGTTTCTGCCAGTGTAAGGGGGGGATTAGAGTTCCCTGAGGATATTGAAAAGCTCTTTTGTTTTGGATTTGGCGCTCTCAATTCTGTTGTCATAGGTCTCTTTTTTGGCCTTGAGGATGGCAGTTTTGTAGGTGGTGGCTGCTATCGAGAGTTGAGTTTTGTTGGGTAGGTTGGCCGTTTTTCTCCAGGTGGCTTCTGCGGCTCGTTTGGAGTTCCGGAGGATTCTTAGCTCTGGTGTGAACCATTTGTTCATGTGGGAAGCCGGTTTGGCTTTGGTGAGTTTGAGTGGAGCGATGGTGTCTACTGCTGATTCTAACGTTTTGTTGTAGAGGTCAGCAAGTTTCTCTGCATCTAGGTTAGCGTAGTTTGTGGGGGTAAGGATATTGTCTATAAGTGGGCAGAGGTTTTGTAAGGTAATGTTGCGGTTATTTCTGGTGAGGGTTTGAGGGATGATGGGGGTTGGAGTGTTTGGTTGTGATTTCCCTTGGATGGAGAAGGAGATGGCGTGGTGGTCAGACCATGCAGTTTGCTCGTTTTTTGTGATGGCTATAGAGCAGTTGAGATCCGCTAGTCAGTCCAGGGCCCTGCCTTTGTTGTGGGTAGGGTCTGTGATTCTGAGCTTGAATCCTAGTTGGGAGATGGTGCTTTCCAGGGAGAGCGCATTGGCATCGTTTGGGTCACCGAGCCCGAGGTCGCCAAGTAGGATAATTTGAGATCCTGTTTTGGTGTTGGTGGTCAAGAGGTCAGATATCTCTTCCTCGAATGTGGTGATGGGATCTGGGGGTCTGTAGAGGAGGTGTAATAGTATGGTTTGTGTAGCAGAGAGTTGGAGCTTGGCTGACAGAAGTTCTGCAGACCGGAGGCTGGGCGGTGGGGTTAGTCTAAGGCCAAGGGATGTTTTGGCTATGAAGGCTACTCCTCCTCCTTTACCTATGTCCCGGTCTTCCCTTAGTATTGAATAACCTTCAGGGATGGCGAGGGATAGAGCTGGGCCTGCTGCTTGGTGCAGCCAGGTTTCAGTGATGGCCAGGAAGTGCAGGTCGTTGGCAGAGATGAAGACTGCGATATCAAGTGCATGGGCGACTAGGGAGCGGGCATTGATGAGGGCGCCTTTGATCAGTGGCTGTTCAGAGGTGCTCAGCAGCGTTAGTCTGCTGAAAGCAGCACTACTTTTGAAACTCCTGCACAGATAGCTTAAACCGAGGGGCAATGGGTCATGTGACAGTCATCCAAGCAGCTGAGAAATTAGATGTACTCCAGAGCAATTAAGCGGGTACCGCATGGTGAGAAGGGAACACATTATTAGAATGAGCCATGTTCTAAAACACAATCCTTAAGAGAAAGACGAGTGACATGATTACTAATAAAGAGACTATCAAACGGAATGGAGAATAACCCCTTTGAGTTGTGTGCAACTTTAATTTTGGAGCACCTATTTATTTTTGTCACGAGAACATTATCTTGGAACATTCTTTGGGAACTGTGCTTGTTTTGGGACCTTTTTTTTAATTTTACCTTGGAACTAAGAAGAGAGCTGTGAATGAGCAGCTGAGAGACAATTTCCCTAAATAATTTATATTTAGCTGAAATGAGGGTGTGAGGGACAGGGTAGGTTTTGACAGAGGATGGAGGATATTGCTTTTGACATCCTGACACAGACAGTCATTATTTGTTTGATTGAGGCATGGAAACCCCTCAGAGTTAGGGCTATTGAGGCATTTTTCCCAACCCGTTATTCAAATAAAAGCGTTTGACCAGAAATATACCACCTGTGCCAGTCTCCTAGGTCCATCCCCTCACAACAGATATTCTTTGGCATTCTGTATCTTCTTCCGGTCTACTACAACAAGGGAGGCTACTCCTACAGTCTCCTTGGTTTCTTCTACTTCTGTCAACAACTCTAGTAGGGGGGGGGGGGGAGAAGGCTCCTGTAGCACTCATTAGGCTGAATGTCTCTTTTGTGCCTAATGTGTCGAGGGAGATTACTCCCGGTGGACTCTGCACTCCAAATATTTTTGGCACAACAAATGAGAAGAGGGAAATCACTCCAATGTGTTCTTCACACTTGGTATCGTTGGCACAACAACTGAGACAAGGGAGATCACTCCTGATGCACTCTTCACACTTGGTATCTTGGGTAAAATTTCTAAGACCAGGGAGATTACTCCCGATGTACTCTTTACTCTTCCCCAATCCCCTACTGGTTCTACCGTCACTCCTATTTCTGGTGGGGGTACGGCACTGGTTCTTCCTGGGGGGTCGAGTTGCTGCGTTCCTGATGAATGCTCATCGTAACTCTCTCTGCTCTCCCTGCTGCACTCTTTCGGCTCTGTGGGGTCCCCAGCCTGACGGAATCAGTGCCATTGAAGGAGCACATGGTCCACCTGCTTGAGGTCACGCCATTGTTGTCCACTTCTCCATCTGCCTGAAGAGGACTCCTTCGACCGTTACCACAGCGTCATTCAGTCTGAGGACTGGTTTCCTCTGCTTACCTTCCTTGTTCCCAGGTTTGAAATTCACAAAGAGCGTATCCAGTGATATGATCGCTGCAGAAAAATGCAGCGGCAAAAAAGACGGATTTATTTTTAAAACATCTTTGCAGTTTTTGCACTTTTCATGCAAATATCTGTGGGTGGTGGGATGCAGGTCTCCCCACATATAAAGTGAACACAAAAAAAGTCTTTGTTGCCGCAGAATTTTTGTGGCGACCACTTCACATAGAACCCTGAAGAGCGGAGTTTTCATGCCGGCTTCTCACTTCATTTAGTCCTTTCTTGGTTATATCCTGTAGCTGGGTCCTCCACAGCGGAGTGCTAGTCTTTTGTTTGTGTCAACAATGTATTTTCCATGCCTCTTTGGGGCCACCTATTCCCAGTACCATCTAGAGCTGATAGGGTGTTGTTTGTATAACTCCTTCAATCTTCTTCTTCTCAGTACTTTCAAGAGATGACTTAGGATCAACCTGTATGTTCACTTCACTCTTACTTGTCTTGGTAGTACTAAGGTCTTACAGGAAGAAAAGGAGCAATATAATACCATACAGCAGTGCTTTCAGATTGGTTCTCGGCGGACCTTATGGATTTCATACTCTCAAGGGAAAGAGGGTTAGGGAGTTGCATCACGGAACGGGAATCCTTTTCCCCGTGAGGAGAGTATCTCCCTGTCAGGTCCCGCTTTCCGCCACCCCTAGGGGGAATGATGCGTAGTAGGCTCACCTCCCTGGCTTCACAAAGAAAGGCCCCCCCCTCTGGGGAGAAGTGACGTAATCCCATTAATCGTCACAATGCATAAAGCACATTTAATATGCGCTTGGTGTTTGGGAAATACACTTTAATGTTCCTTGCAAGGGGATAAGTCACTTCATTGTTAGGAGCATGTTTCAAAATGGAATTTATGAATGTATGCCCCTTAATGGCAATAACATCTGGGGTTTAGAGGGCCTTACCCTTTCTACCTTCAATTCTTGGGGAAGAGATACAAATTCCGGTATTTTCATAGGAAATGTTACCTCAAATCAGGTGATTGTTACTGCGTGCAGTGTTGCTAGGGATACTACATCCAGTAAATAACCTTCACCCCATAATTTGGTGGGTGGTACAAACGGGTCGTATTCCTGATTAGTGACGAGTTTACCATTGCCACAAACCTCATAATGAAGATTTAAATGTATTTAATCTTCCGAATTCCATTCCCTTCATTGCATCCGACATGCTGAATATTTCTGCGTTTACTCCTGTCTCTATCACCATCACTTCTACTTGAAGGTTGTTACATGCATACACCAGCCTTTGAGCAAATTCTGTGCCCCCACTGCTCGCCAAGAACGCCATGTACACCAACACGTCCAACTTTATTTATTCAGGAGATGCTGATCCAGGCCTGTTTTCGCTTTGAATTCTGGAGCTTGTAGGTTTGCTTTCCCCATTATAAATCAGAGACTACAAATTCCAGAATTAAAAGAAAAACCAGGAATGGAGGAGCATCCTCAAAATTATGGAGGGCACGTTGGCATGTATAGAGCCCCGGCCCCTTGACCACTCTCTAAAAACACAAATACTTTACCAGATGTGAAAAGTTGCATTGAAGACATTTGTTTTCTTTAGTTTATCCAGCTGAAACTGAGCATATCGCATCTGGTTATCCACACTTTTCAGGTCGTCGTCCAGCTCAAGTTGCTGCCTCTTAAACTCACTGTACTCCTTTTGGTACCTGGGGGAGTGGGATAAGTGAAGCAGAAACATGTTGATTTTAGTCGCTACTTACACAGAAACCTGATAACTGCGTCCAATGTTGATTTTGTTTAGACATGCAGGGCTCAGGCCAGGAAACAGTATATACTTTGCATGTACAGTGTTCATGAACATAATGCATACATAAATAATGCATACCCCCACATTCTCCTCCCTCCTTTTCAGGTGCACATAGCAACTGAAAAGGTCTCTAAAGTTGCTCGCTCTTTGTAGGTCTCATCCAAACAGGTGCTCCCCTACTCCTCTAGAATCATTGAGGACAACATCTCTCTTGTCCCCAGCCCTTGCCGATTTCGGTAATCACTCCTTTGCCACTGGCTCTTTCCCTCCATCCCACAAGCACTCCCTTGTGCACCCGCTCCTAAAAAAGCAGTCTGCTGACCCTTCCTGCCCGGCTAACTATAGCCCCATTTCCACCACCCCCTTCAAGTTTCCTCTACCGGTTTTTCTCCGGTATATAAAATTGCATTGTGAAAGTATTTTAAATTGCATTGTGAAACCTATGCTTTTTCCCCCTTTTACAGGACTCTCAGACTTGGGTGTGTTTTCCTTCTCCAGTATCCACAAGACATTGTGAAAGTAGTGCCATTCCGTGGCTTGACTTCTTAGCAAAGCATTCATCTAGCAAACTTTCTACCATTGTCTAAGCGCCCATCCTCTTTTCTAATTGTCTACTATTGTCCCGTCTCTCTATGTCTCGTCTGCTGGCACCCATCCCTGCGTCCTGTCCTAGTGTCCCCCCTTCCTCATCTCCTCCCTCCACCTACTCTATGGTGCTCTCTGTCTCTCCTATCTTTTGTAACTGCTTCTCTATCAACTATCCTGCACTCCTCACTAAATCTGGTAGGAAGAAATTTAAAAAGGACATCCTGGTCTCCAACCCAGGCCTCCCCATCGCAGACACCTATATCAGTGCCTCCTCTAGGCAAACCCTCACCGACATCCTCTTAGTCTTTCCCTCGCCAGACCTGTGGACTCTTCATATGGTCTCTGTGCTTTCTCCCCTCTCTTCTTCTCTCATTAATGGTGGCACCCGGTGGGAGGCCATTCTGGCCTCCTTCGACTCCTCTAAGGTCATCATTAATGTTTACCTGAATGGTACCGTCTTGGTCCAAGGCCCTCAGGCCAATCTTCTCCTCTTTGATAGACGCATCCCACGCCTCATCAACTTCCTTCCTTCTCCTGCTGTCCCCTCCCTCCCCTCCACGGCTTCCTTCCCTCCCCGTGCTGTCTCCTCCTTGGCTACCTTGCCCTCTCCTCCTTCCTCTTCTGCCCCGCCCCCCCTCGGGCTTCTTATACACCTCCGCAGGGCATACCTCTGATTTGTACCCCTCCCTGGAAGTCTTTCAAGGACAGTAACCTTCTCCATATTGCCGCTCAGCTGTCAAACACTCCTCTGACATCTACCGCCTCCTGGAAGAACTTGCCCGTGATGTCCTCGGTCTCACAGAGACATGGTTCACGGCCATCTCTGTCACAAGCTTTGATACCCTGCTCCCTGACAGCTACAAGATCCTCTCCGTGCCCAGGTCCATCCGTTTCGGAAGGGGTGTTGCCCTGATCTTCCCAAGTGGATTCCTACCTCTGTCATTCCTACACAGGCTTTCTCCTCTTTCGAATGCCTCGTCTGCAGGCTCCCTCTCTCTCCTAGACATTCCCTTACGGTGGCTATCATCTATCGGCCACCTGGTCAGAAGATCTCCTCCTTCCTCTCTGAGTGGGTGGACCTCTCCTCTTCCCTTCTGGTCTCGACCACTCAACTCCTTCTTCTTGGAGGCTTCAACATCCACCTGGATGCTTCCTGTCCTTCCTCTGGACCTTTGCGACTCTCTCTCACTCTCTATCCTACCCTCTGGCCCGACTCACTCTGCAGAGCAGACTCTTGATGTTCTGATCCCTACAGACTTTCCCCTCACTATCCCTCTCACCGCTCCTCTCTCCTGGAGTGATCACTTTCTTCTCCCCTCCCAGCTCACTCTCTCCACCCCTCTCTACACCCCTCAGGCAAAGCCAACTCCAGTACTGCCACCTACCTTGACGGTTATCGGACCCATTGAGCGTGTGTCAGTTGAGGCTTTGACCGCCACTTTCTCACCCCCACTCCCCTTTGGCTGACTCACACCCTGACACAGCCCTCTCCATGCTCCACTCTGCTATATCTGATGCCCTCAATGTTCCTGCCCCTGTCATGAGGATCCACTTGAAACCTAAAGCCAAGTGCAACACCTGGTACAACTCAGACCTCGCCACCCTTAAACGCAAGTGCAGGGTGGCTGGGAGGAAATGGAGTGCTTCCGGTACATCCTCTGACAAACTGGCCTACCGCCTGCTCCAAAGGCAATACCGGCTCTCTGTCCGCACCAAGAAGAGAGCACACATCCAAGTCCGCGTCTCTGCGGAATCTAACAACTCGGCCGAACTCTTTAAAATCTGCAAGGAGCTGACCAATCCTGCTACAGTTCCTACCTCTCCTGTCCCCTCCAAGGCCCTCTGCACAGCCCTGGCTTCTCATTTCATCTCCAAAACTCAGGACATCCTGTCCTCCCTCTCTTCCTCTCCCCCTCCTCCCTCTACTCCCTGCTCTTTCTCTGGCCCATCTTCGGCCACCTCTTCTCCTTCCTTCTCTGCCTTTCCCCTGTTCTCCCCAGACAAGGTTTCTAGACAAGTCCAATCTATGAAGGTCTCGTCAAAACAGGTTCACCCCTGTTCCTCCAAAACCATCAAGGACCACATTGACACCTTGGCCCCTGTCTGGCTGACTTCTGCAACCACTCCTTCGCCACTGGAGTCTTCCCTTCCCCCCTGAAGCACTCCCTTGTGCACCCCCTTCTTAAGAAACCCTCAGGATGACCCGTCCTGCCCGGCTAACTATCGACAAATCTCCATCACTCCTTTCCTGGGCAAACTCCTGGAAAAACTGGCCATCTGCCAGCTTAATCATCACACTGAATCTGTTGGTTGTCTCCATGACCATCAGTCTGGCTTCAGAGCTGCCAGAGGCACGGAAACTGCTCTCCTGAACATGCGTGAAAACCTGCTCTCCAACCTCGATTCCAACACCCCGTGTCCTCATCTTACTTGATCTCTCTTCTGCCTTTGACACGGTCAACCATGCCATCCTGCTCAACAGTCTCTGTGATAACCTGGGTATCACCGATCAGGCCCTGGCTTGGCGGACCTCTTTCCTCTCTGATCGACCATACCAGGTCCAACTTGGGTCCTTCCGCTCCTCTATCTCTACCTGTGGTGTTCCCAATGGGTCTAACCTCTCACCCTGGCTGTTCAACCAATACCTGGCACTTCTTGCCCACCGCATTGCTGCTCTCTGCCCCAACTGTCAGTGCTATTCAGATGACACTCAACTCATTTTCAGACTCCCTTTCACCACCTCTTCTCCTTCTCTCATCTCTGACTGTCTGTCTGCCATCCAGGAGTGGTGTGCCGCCAATGATCTCTGCCTTAATGCCAGTAAGACCGAGATTCTTCTCATCAGCACACTCGCTCCCTCCTTTACCGTTTCTCTCTGACGGCCTCTCTTGGCCCTCTTCCGTCTCCCACCTGTGAGGCTAAAAACCTCAGTGTCATCTTCAACTCCACACTTTCCTTCTCTCCTCACATCTCTGATGTCTCTAAGAAGTCATACTACCAGCTGCACCTCCTCAGAGGTATTCTTCCTTTCCTCTCCTTCCCCCAGAAGCTCACTGTCTCCAGAGCTCTGGTTCTCTCTAGGTTGGACTACTGCAACAGCCTCTTTCTAAATCTGCCTGCTTCTACTCTCCACCCTCTGCAACTCATCCAGAACAGGACTGCGAGACTTCTCCTTGGCCTCAAGCCCAGGAACGGTATCTCTCCAGGACTGAAATCTCTGCAATGGCTCCCAGTGGCTGCAACGATTAAGTTCAAAACCCCCTGCATTGTCCACAAGTTCTTCTGGGGTCTCGGGCCTCAATACCTTCAACTCTCTCTTACTAAATATCTCCCTTTTCGAGCTCTTCGCTCAACCACCTCCAACTCCCTCAGGGTCAGTCGCTTCTCCAAGCAGCGAGTTGGTGGTCGATCTTGTTCTTCAGGTGGGGCCTCCCTCTGGAATAGCCTCCCTGAAACTTCAGAACCATCTCTAGTTCTGTAAGCACCTCAAAACCTTCCTCTTTGTTTCCGCTTTTTCTCCTCCCCTACCCTGCTGAACTCCTGGCCGAAACTGAAATTGCACTGGTCAACTGGCTACCCTCTGATTTCGCACCCAGGTCCCCCCTCTCACCAGTTGCACACCTGCACTGCCTCCCTGGCAACCCCCGTGCTTGAGGACTGTTTTCTGTATCCATACAGTCCCCCACCAGCACTTGAGACTGGATGTCTGCACTTAGCGTTGCACTTGCCACCAGCTGGCTTCACCTTTACTTATTGCTTTATTTATTCTATTTATTTTTGCAGTCGATCCCATGTAATGCAGTGCCCCCCATCCTTCCCTCTGCACCGTTTCCCTTCCCCCATCCCCTGCACTTGCGCGATCAGAATGTTACCTGGCCTAGTAAGATCATTTTCCGTATTCCCCTGTTCCCCCTCCCTTGCCTGGTCGCACCTTGAAACACTAGTGTATAGGCGCATTATAAATGCCATATCATATCCCCCAACTGATCCTTCATACTGAACTCGCTGGTTGACTCCATGACCATCAATCGAGATTCTGGGGATCCAGAGGCATGGAAAACGCTCTCCTCAACACCTGTGAAGACTTGCTCGCAAATCTGGACTAACTCTCCTGCTGTTCTCATTCTCCTGTATCTCGCCTCGGCTTTTGACATGGTCAACCATTCTATCCTAATAAAACGGCTTTTTGATACTGCTGACATCACGGATCGGGCACTGGACTGGCTGACTACTTTCCTCACTCCCCTCCCCCCTCCCAGTTGCAGCTGGGCAGTTACTCCTCCACCACTTCACTCTTTACCTGCAGTGTCACCCAGGGCTCTATCCTATCGCCATGGCTCTTCAATATCTATCTTGCCTCTCTTGCTCACCTGATGATCCACTTCACTCCTCATATCCAGTGTTATGCTGACGACACACAGCTTTCCTCCAAACTTCCTTCTACTACCTCCTCTTCCTCTCCCCCTCATCCCAGATTGTCTGGCCGCTATCAAGGCATGTTGTGCAGCTAACAACCTCTGTCTTTATGCCAGTAATACGGAGATCCTTCTTATTGAGGCACCTGCGCCCTGTTTCCCTTCCACCGTCCTAGGGCACTCCACCTTCCCCTTTCCCTTGAGGCCAAAAAACTCCTCCCTCTTCTTCAACACTCACATCTTGGACCTTGCCAAGAAGGCCCACTTCCAACTACACCGCCTTAGAGGCATTCTCCCTTTCCTCACCTTTACCCAGAAACTCAATGTTTCCAGAGCTCTAGTCCCCTCTAGGCTGGACTACCCTTTTCCGATGATATAATATGAAAATAAAATACAAAATAGGAACAGAGTGGGGAGGCACACAGGGAAATCTCCACAGTACCCAGTAGCCCAGCCCAGCCCTGGTTGATGCACTTTTGCGCTCACCTTGTCCCCATCCACCCGCCTTCCAGTATCAATGGCATTTCGCACCTATGACCGTGCGCTCCCAAGGGGGCGAGGTGGGAGTGACCGCTCAAGTTGACAAACACCATGTACACTTCAAAGGCATCTTCCGCATGTTCACCATTGTCCACATGGCCTCCCCAGACCCTGTGTCTCCAGACTTCCCTCTTCAAAGCCAAACCCCTGCAATGAACAAAAGTTTGTGTGCCTTCAGCATTTGTCTGACCTTTTTGCGCTCACCTCATGCCCATCAACCCACCCTTCCAGTATCGATGGCATTTCGCACCTATGACTGTGCGCTCCCAAGGGGGCGGGGTGGGTGTGACAGCTCAAGTTATCAAACATTGATGACAACCAGGTTCGCGTTTGTGTTACAAGCCTTGCCCTCTATGCTGTACTAGTAGGCCTATGCTTGTGCGCTGGAAAGGCGGCAGGGTGGGTTCATATGGCAGATGGGAAACATTGGGATGGAGGCAGAGTGGGTGTCTATGAACACGTCATCCATTCACATACACACCCCACTTGTGTAAGCCTTTATAAACACCTTGAGATGTACCCTGAGAATATCTGGGAGATCTACTAGGTATATCGTCATCGAACTACCTGTTCACCCAATACTTATTCCTCTGCTTGCTGAATCTGCTCATCTGTTTGCCAAAGTAAGGGAAAGTCAACTAATTACTTGCCTATGTTCATCGAACGTTACTATGAACGTTTATGTCGATTTCCACCAAATGTACCCAGGATTTTAATGTTCATGTATCTCAAAGACCTCGGCATTATCGATTAGTTTAGGTATTTTCTTCTCAATAACTACCACAATTCATCACTGTGTGTTGAAATAGAATGTGCAGTATAACAATTGTATAATAAAGTTGACGCAGAGTTCACTGGGCTAGGTCATACAGCTTTTCTGTCTTTATTCTAATTAAACTTTAAGGACAAATCTCTGGTGGAAATTGCTTTATTCACATTCATCCTGTGTTATTCGTGCTAATAGTTCATATTTCTTTATACAGATCTCACACACTTTTCAAGAATGCCATCATGTGTGGTTGTCGCTTGCACTTCTGCAAGCCACGTCAAAGCTGCGGATAATATCCTGCATGTATTCCCAAAGAATATTGATTTTATAAGAAGATGGCTTAGAAATTGTGGTTGTAAAGTGGACGAGATTGAAATTAAGGCCCAGGAAATCTTGGCCGACTTGAGGGCCAATCGATTCCGCCTCTGCAGCCTGCACTTCACCCAGGATATGTACGACCTGTCAAGGTACACAAAAAGACAACTGAGTTCTCCCTAAATTGGTCAAAATGCCATCCCAACTCAATTTCTGCATGCAAATGGTGAGGTGAGTAGTGAGTATTGTGTTTGTTATGTTTGTTGGTATGTAGGACGATGGTCTGCATTAATAAGTATTATCTTCCATCTGTTTATCTACATCACTGTTCTATTACTCAATTTTCCATAGTCACCAGAGCCAACACTAGTGTCAAATATTTCATCTTAGTATACTTCATCTTTCCCCCCAGCTTTCTGGAGCCTCTAACCAGTAAATGTGATCCTTGATGAAAATTTCCACAGTGCCCCTTAGAAACTATGTTTGGGAAATGTGTTGGTTGACATATCCTTCTGCACATAGAGCACATTCATGGAAGAACAGACCCTCGCAAGTGACGAAATCCCCAACACGCCTTCAATCCCAATGGTGAGCCCTACTGACCAGCACAAAGTGAAATTTTATCGCGTCGCATAAATCCACTTTTCAAGTACTAATTTTCCTATTCCATTGTACTATTTTCGGACATTGGGCTGAAAATGAAGGAGCAAGATTCTGCATCAATTTCTTTTCCAGATTCAACATCAAACTCATACACAGACCAAGTAATTATATTACACTACTCTTTGTATGCGATTGAACTACTTTCATGTGGTATGCTTTCAATGTAAACATATCAAAATGTATTATGTGCAGTACTGGCTATTTGTACAAAGTGGCAGGTATGGGTTTGTGTACGTGTGTACCATTGTCTGAATTTCTGTTCAGTATGTACTTTCTTCTGCATTGCATTTTTTCTGTTTCATTTAGCTTTTTATTCCTTGTTAAAACAAGTGCTGCATTATTGGTGGATGGTGGAACTTCGACTACTATCTCTTCCTCCTTTGGAACAGGTCCACAACCTGAGGTATTTCTATTCACATTTCACAAATAACAGTCCATCCAAAATTGGATATACTTTGAGACATAAATGTATGTGACAGAGCAGTGTTTAAAACGTTTCTTACTTCGGTAGCAACGTTGCACTCCCCTTCACCCCCCACCCAATGCAGAACAGTTACAAAGGACACATTACAAAGCAAAATACTTTGCAGGGCAACATTGTAATCACTATGCTTTACAGGGTGACCTCAAATCAAGTCCATGTCGGAACTCGGATGGATACAAGGTTAAATATGAACTGAATGTTATGATCAAGTCACGTACACTCGATTCGAGGTTTTGTCCATTCTAACGTTCTATTTGTGTTGCGACAGCAACCCTAACAGTATATGGTTCACACTCTATGTAAAATACTTAGCTTGGAGGTGCTCTGTCTAATGCAAACTTTTATTGTGCACTTTGGCTGACATTGTATTTTTTGTATATTACTCTATTCAAGGAATGTACTCCAGGTGTGGACAGAAGAGGCACATGGAACCAAGGTATACATTTATGAAGTGAAATTGGGCATCAAATTGCATTCTGAATACATTTTCATTATGTTGCTATCTTTTCCAGTTTGTATAGTTGTTTTCCATTTGTAGATATGTACTTATGTTTGTTTGCTTTTAAATTAAATTTGCTATATTAAAACCATATAAAAATGTTTTTTTGTAGCTTGATGTCGTCTGCAAAGAGAAGGCCACTGTTTCGAAGCAAATCAAGAAACCAAGGGTAAGGAAATAGTTTTACCTGTAACTCTATTTCTCCAGCATTGGTATCTTTCATGGATTCACATGCTTAGAATATTCCCCGTCGTCAGACTGGGACCCCTCGGTACACATCCTCGGTACACATATATAGCCTTTTCCTATAGGAAAACTTCTGACACTTTTGTGTCCTATCTACGTCCTTTTGAGGCCAGCATACGCATGCCACGCAGGACGTTGTGGTATAAAAGCCCCGCCCCGTGGCTCCCTTCAGATTTCGGCCCCTCCAAAGTAGGAAGGGTCAAACCTATCAAGCATATACATTGCATTCCGGGGAGGCTGGCGGGCGCATGTGAATCCATGAAAGATACCAATGCTGGAGAAATGGAGTTACAGGTAAGAAACTATTCCCTTCTCCAGCATTGGATCTTTCATGGATTCACATGCTTAGAATAGATTGTACAGCAGTAAACTGGAAGACGGCGGTGAGAATGCAATGCAATATATACCCACAAAAATACACAATGTATAGGTACACAAGAAATAAGTTTACCCATATATCTGTACCTCCATAAAGCATACGGTCCCCAACAGGTAGAAAAAACTCTCCACAGTGTAGAGCTTACCTTATTGAAACAGATGGCGCAGGACTGCTCTTCCCATCTGCACCTCGTCCGCATGCTGCCTCGCAAGGCAGTAGTGGCGGGTAAACGTGTGGGGCACCGACCATGCTGCTGTCTGGCATATGTCCGTTAGCGGAATTCCTGCCCATAATGCTGCTGAAGAGGACGTCGATCTTGTAGAATGGGCTCTAGGATGCCCTTGCAGCGGCCTTCCGGCCTTGGAGTGGCAAAACGCAATCGTGGACGAGACCCACCGAGCCAGCCCTTGCTTAGAAATTGCATTTCCTCTCTTCGACGGACCATACGCGATGAACAGTTGTCGAGTAGACCTGAGTTCTTGTGTACGATGTAGGTAAAATTTTAGGGCCCTCTTAACGTCCAAGGTATGAAGAGCTTTTTCCGCTGCCGATGATGGGGTCGCGAAGAAAGTAGGGAGGACAATGGACGAGTGTTTGTAATACACTGTAGGAACTTTTGGAACGAAAGTAGGATTAGTTGCCAGAACCACCTTGTCTTTAAAGAATCTTCGGTATGGAGGGTCTACGACCAACGTTTGCAGTTCCGAGATTCTCCTAGCTGATGTGATCGCAATTAAGAACGCCAACTTCCACGATATGAATTTCATGTCCGAAGTGGCCATAGGCTCAAAGGGTGGTTTCATTAAGCCTGCCAGCACTACGTTGAGACTCCATGTTGGTGGAAAACGTTTTACTGGGGGAAAAGTTCGAAATAAACCCCTCATGAAGTGTTTCACTAATCTGTCGCTGAATAAAGGAGACGACTGTCTCTTCCTCGTGAACCTAGAGATGGCCGCCAGGTGCACCTTTATCGATGTGAAAGACAAACCCCCCTCTGCCAAGTGAAGCAGATAAGGCAGAACTTGCTCCGGAGTCACCTTTAACGGGTGTAGACCTTGTTGTCCTCGACACCACTTGCAGAACCTTCGCCACTTATAAGTGTAAGATTTGTTGGTAGAAGGGGCCCGAGCCGCTTGCAGAATTTTTTGGCAATCCTCCGAAACGTCTAAGGCACCAAATTCCGAAAAGTCAGGAGCCAGGCTGTGAGGTTGAGACTGTCCGGGTCGTGATGCCACACCGTACCTTTGTCCCGGGACAGTAGGTTCGGGACGCTCGGAAACGCTATTGGTTGTTCCAGCGACAGGTGAAGCAGGTCGGAAAACCACGGTTGCCTCGGCCAGTACGGTGCCACTAGAATTACCCGGCAACTGTACCTGCGTATCCACTGCACCGTCCTCCGTATGAGGGGGAACAGAGGAAAAGCGTAAAGGAACTTGTCCGTCCATGGGAAGCAGAACGCCTCCCCCATGCAACCCTCCTGAGGCCATCTGTTTGCGAATTGCTCGCATTTCTTGTTTTCCTTCGTTGCGAAGACGTCCAGTGGGGGGTGACCCCATTTCTCGAAGACCTTCGTTAGCTGAACTGTGTCCATTTCCCATTCGTGTATCTGGGCCATCCTTCTGCTGAGGGAATCCGCTTGCGAGTTCCTTACTCCCGGGAGATGGTGAGCCACGATGGATATCTCGTGCTTTAATGCCCAATGCCACACTTTCTAGGCCTCCATGGAAAGGGTCCTGGATCGCGCCCCCCCTTGTTTTCTCAAATAAAACATGACCGTCGTATTGTCCGTCAGCACTAGTACTCTCGATCCCTTGATGTGTGGTAGGAACGCCTTCAAGGCCCATCGCACTGCTCTGAGCTCTAACATGTTGATGTGTAGGAGTGACTCCGTTTGAGACCAACAACCTTGCGTTTGAAGAGTGCTCATGTGAGCTCCCCAGGCGGTTAGAGACGCATCCGTGACTATGGTGAGCTGGAACTCCGGTTCCTGTAGGGGTACACCGTTGTTCAGGTTGTGGAAACTCTGCCACCACTGAAGAGTCCGAAGCAGTTTGTCGTCGTCGATGATTATCCTGTCTGACCACGATCCTTGGGCCTGTGTCCACCGGTCCGCCAGGAACTCCTGAACTGGCCTCATGAATAGGCGACAGTTGGCCACCAGATGGATGCAGGATGCCATGGCCCCTAGGACCGAAACGTATTTTCTCACTGAAAGTTTGGTGTTTCGCCGTAGTCGACTCGCCAGTTGATTGAGTTTTGAGATTCTGTCGAGGGAAGGCTTCACTAGCCCAGACTGGGTTTCGAACTGTGCCCCCAGGAACACCAACGTTCTCGATGGCCTCAGCGAGGATTTTTTGAAGTTTATGGAAAATCCCAGCCATTGTAGAAGCTGCATGGTGGCTTGCAAACTTGTGTTGGTGGACGCTGGGGAGGATCCCCTTACCAGCCAGTCGTCGAGATATGGGTATACATGGTGGCCTTGCCTTCTTAGCCAGGCCGCCACTGGGGCCAGGCATTTCGTGAACGTCCTGGGGGAGGTTTTGAGCCCAAAGGGAAGAACCGTGAACTGGTAGTGAGTCCGCCCTATCACAAACCTCAGGAACTTCCTGTGTTTCCGACGCATTGGAATATGGAAGTACGTGTCCTGCAAATCCAGGGACGCCAGAAAATCCCCTTCTTGAACGGCTCAGATCACTTCCTGGAGCGTGAGCATTTTGAATTTTAGGCTCTTTATGCACTTGTTGAGATCGCGTAAGTCTAGAATGGGACGCCATTTTCCGTTTGGCTTTTTCACGACGAAGTATCTTGAGTAAACCCCTTGACCTTTCTGTGTTGCTGGAACTAATTCTATCACACCTTTTGCTAACATGAGTGTTACCTCTTGTTGCAGTACCCTCAGATGGGAATGAGCGACAGGCTGCGCTTGAATTGTAGAGAATGCCCGTTCCTTATTGTGTCCAGCACCCATTGATCTGTCGTTATTCGTTCCCATTCGTCGACATAGGCTGATACTCTTCCCCCCAGAACGGCGTGTTGCTCATCATTTCTGATCTTTATTTTGCTTCTCTCTCGACGACGACGCATAGGATGGTCTCTTCCTGGAGGTCTGGAAGTTCCGGCATCGGTTTGCTGTTTGGGAAGCACGCCTGTATCCCTGGGAGGGGTATGCCGACCTACTGAAGGATCTGTCTCCTGACGCGGAGAATCTGGAATTACCTGAAGGCCCTCTAAAGGGACGAAAAGGCTTGTAGCTTCGGCCACTCTGAAGGGCACCCAATGAACGTGCCGTGTCCGAGTCCTCTTTCATTCCCTTTAGGGCCTCATCTACTTTCTCTCCGAATAGAAGGTCTCCCTCAAAGGGCATATCTAATACTTTGTATTGTACCTCCGGCCTGAAGTAGGTACACTTAAGCCATGACTGTCGTCGTAACACAACCCTATTATTGACTTGCTTGAAGCCCGATTCAGCGAGGTCCACCGTGATGTTTATTGCGTGATTGGAGGCTTCCTCACCCTCTCGGACAAGTAACATCGCCGCCTTCCTATGCTCTTCCGGAAGATGATCCAGCAACGGAGCCAGCCAGTGCCACATTTATCTGTCGTATCTGGCTACAAAAGCCAGAGAGTTTGCAGCCTTTCCTGTAGTTGCTCCCAAAGATAGCACTTTTTTGCCAAAGGCCTCCTGACGTCTTGCCTCGTTTTCAGGCGGAGTCGTGCACTTGTGCTGGGCCTTTGCTTTCCTCGCCGCTGCCGCCGACACCACCGATTCAGGCGTTGATTGGGAGGATAAGCACTTGGGGGTAGACTCTGGAGCCTTACATTTTTTCTCAAGGCGACCTTTTACCACCGGTTCCGAAAAGGGGTGACGCATGGTCTGCAAACCCTCCTTCCACACGTGATCTAGTATGGGTATTGAAAACACCGACCTCCTCTTACCCATGTGGTCGAAAAGAAAACAGTCCTTCTGTTCTTCCTGGGACAAACCGAATTCCTTACATGCCTTCTCCATCATAGAATGGAATGATGCAATATCATCCGGGGGAGACGGGTGAGCCGGGCTCCTTGGGGTTTCTAACTCCACCTCTGATTCCCAGGCTGGATCCCTGGAGGGGGATGAGGAGATATCCGACATGGCTCCCCTGTCAGACTCCGATTCTGGCAGCTCACCTTCCTCTTGGGGTGCCTGTAGTGCCTGTGGTGCTGAGACTGGCGTGCATAAGTGAGTCGGTGGACGGGACGGGCCTGGCTCGTCGACGGGTGACTGTGGCAGGTTTACCTGAGGTAGTCTCTGGTCAAACGACTGTACTAAAGACTGAAGCGTAGACAGAATCTCCAACGACAAAACAGATTGAGGATTGAGAAGAGGGGCAGACACCGGAATCCCCTCGTCGACGACTTGTCAACCACTCGGAGCCCGAGGTCTGCCGGGCCAGCTATTTCCCCGCTCTCGTCCTCTCCCGATGACAGCAACGCTGCCTGTTCCTGTAGTAAAGAATCCGGAGGGATCGGAAACTTCAGGCCTCCAGGCTTCCTGTAGAACCTCCGTCGACGAGGCCACCGTCGCAGTCGTCATCGGTGGGACGGTAGATACCACACGCGTCAGTGGTAGGGAGGAGGCCGATGACTGGACCGCCATCGACGACGGTGGCTTAGCAGGTGCTTTAGGCAGTCCCCCCTTCTCTGCACTTGGCCTGCTTTTACTCGACTCTCGACTCGTGGTCGATCTATGGTGATCGCCCGAGGAGGATTTCGGCCTTTCCTTGTCATGCTTTTTTGACGAAGATGACAATTTTCTCGTCGAAGATTCTCTAGCTGAATGACTCCGAGATGACTCTTTCTCCGCCGGTCGAGATTTCTTCACCGGTGGTTCCGACGATACAGCGCGGTGTGATGTTTTTGCTGATTGTGTGGAGCCTACCTCCGAAGGGGGGTATGCCCCCGCTCCATCATTCAACCATGCCACCAGCCGTCGATTCCGGTCTTTGACAGTCTTTTGAGAAAACCCTTTGCATATGTCACAGTTATCAGCCGAATGATGAGGGTGGAGACAGTATATACAATCCATATGTCCATCCCCCTCGTAAACTTTTTTCAAGCCGCACGTCGCGCAAGGACGGAACAGCGCATTTCCCGACATGAAGGAAAGAATCACCTAACTCCAAGTACACAACCTTGTACAAAATAGTAAGACGACGCGAGGAGATCCCACTACTTTGGAGAGGGTTGAAATCTGAAGGGAGCCACGGGGGCGGGGCTTTTATACCACGACGTCCTGCGGGGCATGCGTATGCGGGCCCCAAAAGGACGTAGATAGGACACAAAAGTGTCAGAAGTTTTCCTATAGGAAAAGGCTATATATGTGTACCGAGGGGTCCCAGTCTGACGACGGGGAATATTCTAAGCATGTGAATCCATGAAAGATCTAATGCTGGAGAAATAACATACAAGTTTGTTTTCCACAAGCTTTTGAGCAGATGTTTTAGTCTTTCTAGGTTTTTAGTTGCAACATCGTATGTTCTGTATGTGTGCAATACATTCAGCTTCTTCTTCTATTTATTCTTTAAGAAGCCCAGAAGTAAGAGCAGTATAAAGTCACAGACATCGCTTGCAACCAAAGATGTCGCTTGCCAAACTGATTTCACATTGGAGCAACTAAAATCTCAGGCGCAGCGTGGCACAGTCAACAAGTAGACTAGTGATGCATTTGTCCAGTGGGCGGAAAATGAATGAAATGTCCCATGAGACCCTTACAAAGTCAGCCCGGACCATTGCTACTTTGTGCCAGGTCGAACACATGAAAATGAAGAAAGTGATGATGCTTTGCAACTGCTTTACGACCCGTTCACACAATCTACACCCGCTAAAAATGTTCTACCAAAAAAACATTCAAAGTTAGCCGTTTCTCCAATTCAGGTTGAATTATCACATCATAAACTGACAGAGGTTGAAGCTTCAACGAAATTTACAGATGATCATGCACAAGATCTCGACTTCAGTTTGCAAAGTCCTGATGATTTTTCCACCACTGTCGACTCACAAAAATCAGTACTGCAGGATGATTGGCTACTAAAGGTGCAAAAGTACATTGTGTTCGACAGCTTCCGGATAGACATTGTACAAATGCTCAAATGTGAACATACAATCGGGGCCAAGATATGCGGGGAGCCATTGTATTACAAGGCACTAACCTGAAAATCCAAGTAACCTGTATCCACCTCCATAATACATTTACATGGTTCGCCCAACCGATGCTCAGCAAAGTGCCAGCTGGGAATCTACTTTAAAAAAAAAATGTTTTTATGGTTTATTACAAACCTTTAAAATATGCATTATTTCACCAGTTTCCCTTAATACATTATCACTTCATTTTACAGTTTACATCAAAGGAGGAAAAATACAGAAGATTCTTAGCATAGCACTTCTTGATTCAGATTGCTATCATTCTCTCCTGCCAATCGTTTTGGTATTTCCTCCAAGAAAAAGTCAGAGCAATTGTTAGTTTACTATTGGGGTCATCAAAACACACTTGCCACCAGTCTTCGGCAGTCAATGATTAATTCTGTGCAATAAAGTGTCCCAGATGTTTTGTTCTTTCTGAACTTAATGCCGTACAGAATAATGTCAGGTGTTTCAAAGTCTCCTCTTGTAATTACAGAGCTTGCAGTTGTGTTTCATGCCGGCAAAATTTGTCCATTGGCTTAATATCTCTTTGGTCTTGAACAGATGAAGATGAATTTCATGTATAGTAGTCTACGATGCCGGTCAGGAAATTTCCACATGTATTTCTGCGTCTTGTTCAGGGCTTTTGCTTCACTTGGAACATGCTTCATTATTGTTTGTTTCAATCTTTGATCTCCTGTGTCAATCCAGTCTTGAAGCCAAAGTTTCTTGTTGGCTAGATTTGGATTGGTTTGAAGAGTAGTAATATCGATGCCCACATAGTCAATATACTTTCTTTGTTTTCACTACTTGGATCTTGGATGACTTTAAATTGCGGAAGGGCGTTTTCCATGGCCATTTTGCGGTATAGTGTGAGCATGTTCCAACATATTCTTGCATTTATTGATAAAAGATTTAGTTCATATCTGCTGCATACCGTTGATGTTCCTTTAGGGAGCCATAAGACTTTTGACCCAAAAATATTTTCTAACGTGGCCCATTGTGAAGATGGACAACCCAGAGCACACTCTGCCCCGTGGATTAAAGCAGGAACAGCTTTTTGTTTATAGAAGTCAATCACCGGTTTTAATGAAAACTTGCTTTATTTCTTATATAGCACAGCTGCTTGAACCGCCAGTTGTCGACATTTAGCTTTAGTTTTCCCACCAGGACCAGCGCAGTTGCTAATACAGCAATCTCGGATAGCTGCGCTGTTAGCCACCCCTTAGCAACTATCGGTGCTACAGATTTTCAATGCTGTTTGATACTCTGAGCTTGGGCACCGAGAAACACACTGTGCAGGAATGCACAATATTACAATCTCACTGATCCCTAGACACTCCTCACAGGCTTTACTATCAGTTTCATCTGGCGTTATTGTTGTTATGCATAATCCAGTTGAGTGTTCACTTACTTGGTTTGCTTGGTGCATCTGCACAGTTTCTGATATTCCACACCGCAGCTGTGATCTTGTCAACGGTTGAGATGATTTTACCTTCACTCTCGCATACACCAGTAGTTTATTGGCAGGTTCCATATGTGCACCAGTAACCCTGCAGGAGTCCTTTAGCAGTTGTTGGCAGTGGTACACTACAGCCTCTCAGAGCCTCGCAAAGAGCTCCAAAGACTCTACTCGGACTCTGCGACCGCTCCGCAGAGAGTCTGAGTATTTAGTTAGTAAGCTCGGTCTCTGCAGGTAAACAAAGTGGAAACACTCCAGACAGTCAGTTTCACGGGCTGACAACTCCTCTCGCACTGCTCGCTGCAATCTCCCAAGACTCTTCTCATACTCTACTTTGTTCAGCAGCTTTACTGTTCAGCAGATCGACTTTCAGCAAGATTTACAGTTTTTGTCAGTTTGTGGGTCTTGGGTTACTTGCTAAAACTCAATACTACAAATACCAAAGGGAATTCTTATTCCCTGCTATTAGTCATGCTTGGAATATTGAACAGATGTCAATGCACAGCACATTCTCTGGCAAACGTTTCTGGCTAGCTGGCGATGGACAGTGTGACAGTACTGCACTTACCACTTTCAAGACATGGAAAGTAAAATAACTGAGTTCTGTCGTGGTGCAGGTGTCTGAATGTTCATCGTCTGTTGCCATGGAGAAACATGGCTTCATCAAATCCATTCAACTTCTGCAATCCAGGGGAATGGAAATAGACGTGATAGTCACCGACAGGCACGTTTCGATAGTGAAGGCCATACGATAGCAGTTTCCACACATTCGGCATCAATTTGATATAGGGCACATTGCTAAATCAGTCAAAAAAATTACAGCCTTATAAAATGGTGTCGGTCTATCAGTAACCATCTTTGGTGGAGATTCAAAACTACTTGAGAAATGGCGTTCAATGATGCACCATTGTACCAACGTACACGCATGGACAGAAACCCAAAATTTCCACGGATGTGCACATGGACCGCTGTCGAGGGAGGATGAACGGAAGAAGAAGTGGTTGGTGCCATGTTGACCTACACATAAAGCATTTGAAAAAATTGTGTACGATAAAACTCTTTCGCGAGACCTGAAGGCCTCACCGATTTCTGTCACACTGGAGATTAGGAGGTGTTCCATAATATGTGCCTAAAGTACAGGCCGAAAAGGTTGCAATTCGGCATAGACAGTATGGAGTCGAGAACGAGATGAGCCGTACTTGCCCATAACAATAACGTAGGTAGGGATCAAGCAAGAACTTCAGGAAAATTGGGGGTGCCACGTTACTACAAGGCCTTTACAAAACGAAGCAAACAATGGTTGGCCAAGCCAATATACAAGGAAATGGATTTTGAATTTGTCAAAGATCCGACATTGACTGTGTTGGCCATGCATACTCAGACTGGAAGCTGATTTTGTTTACAGGACCCATGCAATGCCACAAAACATTGCAACCAAGCCTTATCCTCCAAAATCTGAACTTGTCGTAAAGCGTAGTTCTAGATTCAAATGATTTGTAGCTCTCTGTAAAATGCATTCACATTCACACCTGGAGGTGTTATAAATGCCAAATCATAAATGCCAAAAAAGAAAATTTGAATTCAAAAGAAACTGTAATTGAATATTACACCCATTGGTCAAACTCTCCTATATGAAATGTTTCAAGCTGTCCTTCCTGTTCTGAAACACTGTCCCGCCTCAATGCCTTTTTTTTCCCCCCGCATTCTTTGCCAAAATCGAAAGCTAAACGTCTCTGCCTTTGAATAGGACAATTGTCTTATTGTAATTTGGCCTTGAACGCTAGGCAGCAATTGCTCGAAGGACATAAATTGTGGGGAATAGGAAAAAAAAAGATAACTAACTATATTTAGAGCGGACATGTACCGCCAAGTTAGTGTGAACGTGTGTGAAAGATCGTACAGAGCGGTTGCTTGTCGACACAAAATAACCAAGTAATTTCAAGAAATTATGTAAATTGAAGTTTACATAAGATTTTTATTTGGATTAAAAACGAGTAGGGTGTGGTGCTCTATGCATAATAATTAATGGACTATGGGGTAAACGTTGTCCGTGCGCACTGTGGTTGATTTTCGAACAGTAATCTTGCAAGCTTCATTACAATGACATCTGTCCGGGGTTCAAGCTGAATGCTTGCTATGTTTGTTCTTCGTTTTCTCTATGTGGTTCTCCATCCCATTGGGAGCTATAACTACCTCACAGCACTCAAATTGTATGCAACTCGTGGTCTCAAGTAGTACACCTTGTTTTCATTTGTGTGTTAAATATTGATTGTGTTGTGCTTATGATAAGGTTTCAAACAGTTATGAGTTATATGGTACCTTGTTATATTAAAATAAAGAACAGCTACTGAAATGTATTTTTATTGTATTTTGTTTGCAGATACTTTGTACCATACGGCCCGTGCCATAGCTTCCAGGTGCCAGAAGATGGCTTCTGTTAAGCAGAAACCTGTGCAGTTCCCTCTGGGACCACTGCAAAAGATTTAAGATTACAGGTGTTGGCAGTAAACTCACTTGGTAGCAGTCTGTACCACACAGATTCACTGTGGTAGCTGTGGCTGAGCAGTCAGACTTCCCTCAAGAAGAGTTAGGCAGTATGTAGAGGATACAGGATAGGTACAGAGGCACAGTAGTACAAGCAAACACTGACCAGAGCTAGGTGTAAAAGTATATACTTATTTATTTTAAAGGCACACTCATAAATTACACTAGCACAGAAAAAGGTAAGTAAGTCAAAACACAGTCACTATTACTTATATGTACATCCCTAGTCATTTGTTGGGCAAGTCTAAGTTAACACCACTTATTTCCAAACAGAGGTGAGCGCTTAACGTCAGATGGCACTCCAACAAGTTATTAGAAAAGGGAGGGAAAAAGCAGAAGTAATGAAAGCAGCAAGGTAAAACACTTTTCACATAAGGTTAGAAAAGGCAGTCAATTGTGGAACAAGGAGAATTGGTTTGTGGCCCGCTTTAGAGAGAGCCAGGCGAAAATATGCCCAAGATCACACAATGTCACAAGTCTTTGCAGGTGAGTAGAAAAGGTTTTACTGAATTTAGAAAAAGTTTAGTTAGGGTGTCCCAGGCTTACCCAGGTTCGAGAGCCGAGGGCTAAATCTACCCCGTACAATCGGTGGCAAGGGAAGCCGGGCGGAACACAGTACCTTTAAAAGTGGAAAGGATCCTCCAGCGGTGGTAGTTGTTCCTGGTAGTGGGTGCAAGTCGCGGCGTCGTCCAGAGGAAGAGGTGATCTCGACGTGGAGGAAAGCTGAAGGTCGTTGCACTACCAGGGATGAGACCAGCCGTGGAGTTTTCCGGTCACAAAGGATTTTACCCCTCTTTCGCGGTTGAGGTAAAAAGTGGTATCCCGGTTGCCGGGGTGCTTGGCACAGGCAAGGCGGCCACGAGATGCTTCGGGACGGCGAAAAGAAGGCAGCAACTGGTTGTCCCCACCAGTTACGGGAAGGAGACTCTCCGGCGGGAGATCTCCTCTGTCGTCGGAAAAAGTGGTGAGACGGTTCCGCAGGGCTCCACCGGTGGTGTCGTCTTGGCAGGTCAGCTCGGCTTCTCCCTCTTCGGCTTCTTAGGTCCTGTGGCGACTTCTGAAGAACCAGTCCCAAAAACCCTGCTTTTATGCAGCAAACCCCCATTCATACAGCCTAGCTGTCACTCAAACATGCTAAGTGGTGAGTGGGGTGGCTCACCACTTGGGCCAATCACACCAGAGTGCGACATGAGTTGGCAAGGCAACTCAGTCCAGGGTGCCTAAACCCCCTCCCACACCCCCTGTGGTACCCAGACAGAATGGCACCACTGTGGAGGGCTTCTGTGCAGAAGCCCGCCAAAAGTGGAACAAAGGCTCGACTCGGGTTCAGGGTTACTGAAGTGAACCTAGACGCCATTTTGGCGGCGAGTTCTGGCAAAAAATCCCAACCAGTGAATTTATATTAAATAAATAAACCGGCGGTATCTTTAACATTGCACCAAAAAGTGGTGCATTAAAAACAATGGGAAATCCCATTGGGAAATATTCCGGTGGAATATTTCTGTGGTATCCACTGCCACCAGCCAGAACTCAGCGAGGGGGGACGGGACAGTACCCCCTCGACAACAGACCCAGGGGCAATCTAATTGCCCCTATCAGTACTTCCACAGTAAGATGGTTTGTACTGGTTAAGTTCCTAAGTTAAGACTAGTAAAGTCAATGGTGACTTTACAGACCCAGGGAGACAGTAGTCAGTCCCAGGGTGTGGAGTCTATGTTTGGGGGTCTCTATGACACCCCTGTGTTACTGCACTGAGGGTGCTGTGTAACACACATTCAAAAGCCAATGATAGCCTATGGGGAAAAAATACCCCCTAGCCCATAAGCACATAGCAAGTCACAGAAACACTCTCAAGTCATGTCCAAGAGTGAGGGTAAAAGAGTCTCACTCTTGGCAGGAGAAAAAATAAACCCCAAAAATCCAGCAAAGCTGCTGGGGGACTCACTAGGTTAGGAAATTCAGCCTAAACAGAGAATTCTCCCTAACAGCTTCTGGAATCAACACTGGAGGATTACGATAAGTAGTGTTTTTTCATTCAGCGTTATGTGGGACTATCGACATGGCCCTACATGTCAATTTGCGTTTCCAGCAATAAGGAGCAACATGTCAGCATTCATGATGTAAGAACGTGGAGAAGCAAGAACGTTGGGCTTTGAAACTGCAAAAAAGACATGTCTTCTCCCACACG
The DNA here is from genome assembly GCF_040938575.1 of Ambystoma mexicanum. Classification (NCBI taxonomy): domain Eukaryota; kingdom Metazoa; phylum Chordata; class Amphibia; order Caudata; family Ambystomatidae; genus Ambystoma; species Ambystoma mexicanum. The sequence goes on from NC_090938.1 coordinate 505,460,835, forward strand.
GAGGACCAAGGGGGTTCATTGAATTGATTTGCTGATGTGCCATATGACAAGATAAGGACACAAAAGGACAAAGAACATGGAGCGTTCATCGTAATCTGTGTTGCTCGAGAGTCATGCAATCGTCGTCAGCTCTAATTTACATGCAAAATAAAGAAATAGTTTGTTTCCTTGAGTTTATAATTTCTTTGAAAAATAAAAGCACTTGCAACATTGCAGACTATTGTTGATGTATTATTGAAATATTCTATATGCAAATGCTATTTAGGGCAAGCCAGAGAAGGTACGCTCTGTGTGAGAAGGTCTGTGTTTATCTTCCCGTTTCTCTGGGCGTGGGTGATGTGGCACGTTGGGCTACACTGGCCACAAAAGTAATAAAAAATAGGTGGAGCAGATCGTTGGGACAAGTGATATCAGCTTCGGGGGCGGGTGTTTTGATTTATTGGAGCAAGCGCACTTGAACTTAGGCCGATCGATCCACGGATAAGATTAGCACAAGATGGCCACGCCCAATACGCTGTTTTCGCGTGTGTAAACGGAGGAAAACTAAGGTAAGATGCATAGGAACATTTTTTACGATCAATCACTGTATGCTTATAATGACTTGCCCGAACGATCGGGACAATAACATTTTTGAGCGCACTATTCCTTTAAGATAATAGGATTCAAAATGGAAGAAAATGATGATCTTATGTGGGCATTCCACATATCCTAATGGTTCTATTGTTCCTATCAAACATAGCCCAAGTTTGCCTTGGGAAGATATCTAAACACTCATTGGATGACACGACTGAAAGTGCCTACCAAAGGACCACTGCAGACACAAAGATGTGAACAATGTCCAACCTCTGTACAGTAGCTTTAAACTGATGCACTTGGCACAGGGAGCCTTCAATGAGAGGTGGAAGCTTTAAAGGGATTGTAAAGCTACCCAAGATTTATCCATTCCTTGAAACTATAACGTGGATGTGAATGGGTGTTACATCAATGTCAACTGTGCAGGCTGAGAAATAGACAACCTTCTCCCAGGAGAACAAACTAAAAACACTTGGGAGACATTACACACAAGAAAGTCTGTTATATATTTGGACAGGGGCTTTCAAAAGCAACACATAAGGACTGCCGATAAATGCAGAAGGGTAAGTCCCAATCAGTAAAAGCACATCCTCACCAAAATGAGTCCTGAGGTTGCGAGAAGGGTCTACTACTGCGAAAATAAGGGCTTAGATGGGACACTTAAATGTATTAGTGGGCCGGGGTAGGTCTTGCTGGGGCACAACAATCATAAAAACGTATGAAAAGTTGGTAACCTTACTGTGCTTCCTCAAGCTCAAGCCTCTGTGCTTCTTCAGAAACTTTGTCCACTTCTTCCTCTACTTTCTTGCGGTTCTTCTCCACATCTTCTAGCTCCTGGATCAGCCGCTCTTCTTCAATTGCCAGCGCCTGTAGTTCGGATTCAAGTTTTTCCTGATTTTCCTCCTCCATTTGTTCCAAAATTTCCAGACAGCGTCTAAAGAAATATCAGGATAAATAGGAACGAGAAATTAGTGGGAATTCAGCAAGAGAGAACAGCATTTATTTTGACTTTGATGCAACCCTGTAAACGCATGGCGTTCTCTTTTTAACCCTACTTAAAGGAAGGCCTATCTATAGCCAAAAATCATATCCCAATGGCTGCACAATCAAAACACGTAACATGCATACAAGAATAGCAAATACAAAATAAGCTTTAAATTCATTTTGATTTACAAAAAGTAAAACATTTGATCAACTTCTTGGACGAAAAAAATGAAAAATAGGAAGTCTTGAAAGAAGGTTTTTAATGTTTGGGATATGAGTGTTGGCCTAGTTTTAATCCGTGGCACTTTGTTAAATCACAGAAATCTACTAACCAGAACCTCCCATAGGTGGTAATAAAACCAGTTCCATTAAATAAAACGCGGGATGATAAAGTTTAAGATCTAATAATGTCAAGAATAGCGAGTCGGGAAAAGCCAGAGCCAGAAAATGGTTATCTGCCCTTTTTGATTAGTTTTCCTGTTCACCGCTACCCAGATAACAGACATTAATGTTGAGAACTAATTGAATAATGTTTTCTCTTGGTTATTTGGCTTATTGGGATGTATAACTTGCATTTTACCTATAAACCCAAGCCCAAACTATAGAGGCAACCCAACTGTTTTACACTGAGTGTTAAAGTCAGGTCCTTAGAAGAAGAATCCAACACACATACACTTAATTGATATCTGTGCTTCACTTTATTTTCTGTGCTTTTCTGAAATTTTAACATGTAATTTTACAAATGTGTCCTTGATTTACTGTTTATGAATAACGTGAGGGTGCTTTTAATGTACCTTTGTTTACTCCTTGAATTGAATTTTATGTATCCATTACACTCATAAAGAAGGCAGCTCTGTTAAAGCAATAATCACACAAAAAGTCAAAAGATGTAGGGACTACAGTCAGAATGGTAAGATGTAGGCTGCGAGTTTTGAAGTCCAGTCCCATGTGAAAAATATATATTTAAGATATTAGGAATACTAAACTTTTATTAATGTAGTACTTGGTAAAAACACCATAGAAAAAAAGAAACATCCATGCACTACCCTTATCTACCACACATTGGGTGTCATTACAACCATGGCAGTCCGGGAACTATCCGTAGTTCCCGGACCGCCATACTACATGCTCTGCTCGCGGGTGCCATTTCACCTGCCAGGTTTTTCCTGGCGGGTGTAATGGCACCCGCGAGCAGAGCACGTCGGATGCACGGCACAACTCTGAATGTCCTGGTGGATCCGACGTCCCCATGCACATTCAGCCCTATGGGGCAGAATGGGGATTGGGACTGTTAGGGAGAATTCTCTGTTTAGGCTGAATTTCCTAACCTAGTGAGTCCCCCAGCAGCTTTGCTGGATTTTTGGGGTTTATTTTTTTCTCCTGCCAAGAGTGAGACTCTTTTTACCCTCACTCTTGGACATGACTTGAGAGTGCTTCTGTGACTTGCTATGTGCTTATGGGCTATGGGGTATTTTTTCCCCATAGGCTATCATTGGTTTTTGAATGTGTGTTACACAGCACCTTCCGTGCAGTAACACAGGGGTGTCATAGTGACCCCCAAACATAGACTCCACACCCTGGGACTGACTACTGTCTCCCTGGGTCTGTAAAGTCACCATTGACTTTACTAGTCTTAACGTAGGAACTTAACCAGTACAAACCATCATACTGTGGAAGTACTGGTAGGGGCAATTAGATTGCCCCTGGGTCTGTTGTCGAGGGGGTACTGTCCCGTCCCCCCTCGCCGAGTTCTGGCTGGTGGCAGTGGATACCACGGAAATATTCCACCGGTATATTTCCCAATGGGATTTCCCATTGATTTCAATGCACCACTTTTTGGTGCAATGTTAAAGATACCGCCGGTTTATTTAATTAATATAAATTCACTGGTTGGGATTTTTTGCCAGAACTCACCGCCAAAATGGCATCTAGGTTCACTTCAGTAACCCTGAACCCGAGTCGAGCCTTTGTTCCACTTTTGGCGGGCTTCTGCACAGAAGCCCTCCACAGTGGTGCCATTCTGTCTGGGTACCACAGGGGGTGTGGGAGAGGGTTTAGGCACCCTGGACTGAGTTGCCTTGCCAACTCATGTCGCACTCTGGTGTGATTGGCCCAAGTGGTGAGCCGCCCCGCTCACCACTTAGCATGTTTGAGTGACAGCTAGGCTGTATGAATGGGGGTTTGCTGCATAAAAGCAGGGTTTTTGGGACTGGTTCTTCAGAAGTCGCCACAGGACCTAAGAAGCCGAAGAGGGAGAAGCCGAGCCGACCTGCCAAGACGACACCACCGGTGGAGCCCTGCGGAACCGTCTCACCACTTTTCCCAACGACAGAGGAGATCTCCAGCCGGAGAGTCTTCTTCCCTTGACTGGTGGGGACAACCAGTTTCTGCCTTCTTTTCGCCTCCCTGAAGCATCTCGTGGCCGCCTTGCCAGTGCCAAGCACCCCGGCAACCGGGATACCACTTTTTACCTCAACCGCGAAAGAGGGGTAACATCCTTTTAACCGGAAAACTCCACGGCTGGTTTCTTCCCTGGTAGTGCAACGACCTTCAGCTTTCCTCCACGTCGAGATCTGCTCTTCCTCTGGACGACGCCGCGACTTGCACCCACTACCAGGAACAACTGCCACCGCTGGAGGATCCTTTCCATTTTTAAAAAGGTACCGTGTTCCGCCCGGCTTCCCTTGCCACCGATTGTACGGGGTAGATTTAGCCCTCGGCTCTCGAACCTGGGTAAGCCTGGGACACCCTAACTAAACTTTTCTAAACTTGGTAAAACCTTTTCTACTCACCTGTAAAGACTTGTGACATTGTGTGATCTTGGACATCTTTTCGCCTGGCTTTCCCTAGAGTGGTCCTGGCAACTGAACTTCCTTGCTCTTCAATAGACTGCCTTTCTAAACTTACAGTGAATCTCTGAAAAGTGTTTTGCCTTGCTGTTTTCATTACTTCTGCCTTTTTGTCTTGTGTTGAGAGTCGTGAAGATATAGAAGACCTCTGTCCCCAAGTGCCGCACAGGGAGAATCACTAAATCACTCCCTGTGCAACCTTTGAGGCCACAGGTGGAGATAATCCGAAGCCGGAACCAAAGTACTAGGAACCCCAAGGCAGCTGTGAAAAAAGGCAATGGTTAGATACCAAGCAGTCAGGACACTACATACAATAATCCGAAGACAATCAGAGTCTTACCGGGGATCTGATGAAAGGGATGGAGAACCTGAACGGGAGGATGGTTCCGGGACTCACGTAGGCAAAGGACCCACCCTGCGGGATAGGTCTAGATGTTCCTCGCCAGTCTCCACCTGGAGAGTGTATTGTAGATGGGCCCCAGGTAATCAGATGGCAGCCACCAACTGGAGAGTGAGATTACCCGTGCAGAGGTGCAATCAGGGAGGCCCAAAAGAGATCCGTTGCAGAAGAAGGTCTGAAGCCAGGAAGAGCCTTCCGAACCAAAGGGATAAACAAGAACGTGATCCAGAGGAAGTCCGTAGTTCAGTCCGGGGTCAGGAGCCGTGATGAGCAGGAAAGCCGATGCAGCCAAATCCAAGCGTGATCCACAAGAAGTCCAGTAAACAAAAGCCAAGTCCAAGGAAGCCAGGTAAGCAATAAAGGTAAGAAAGCCAAACAGAGTACTCCTGGTAAACCAGCTGTGAAGCGTAGGATACCGGCACTGCACTGCTTAAATATCGTCCACTTCCTGGTCACATGATGTTAACCGGAGTCACGTGACCGCGAAACCGGGGCACGTGACCGTTTCCTCGGGTCACGTGATCGGGCCACAACAGTACGAGCGAGTGTGTTACTGCTCGAGCGGTGGCCTAATCTCCATGGCAACTGCCAATGGAGAAACGGCTGCAATCGTGACTGTAGGGTGTATGGCGTTTGTTTGGCTAGCGCGCGAGCCAAACTGGGTTGCCTGCGTGAGCCCCGGGAGACAGGTGAATGGGAGGGGTAGGTCACTGGACTGGGTGTCGGGACACGGCCGTAGGAACTACCCGAAGACATGACACTTTTCCCTCCCTTTTTAACTAACTTGTTGGAGTGCCATCTAACGTTAAGCGCTGACCTCTGTTTGGAAATAAGTGGTGTTAACTTAGACTTGTCCAACAAATAACTAGGGATGTACATATGAGTAATAGTGACTGTGTTTTGACTTACTTACCTTTTCTGTGCTAGTGTAATTTATGAGTGTGTCTTTTAAATAAATAATTATATACTTTTACACCTAGCTCTGGTCAGTGTTTGCTGTACTACTGTGCCTCTGTACCTATTATGTATGCTCTATATACTGCCTAACTCTTCTTGAGGGAAGTCTGACTGCTCAGCCACAACTACCAGGTAAATCTGGGTGGTACAGACTGCTACCAAGTGGGTTTACTGCCAAACACCTGTAGACTTAAATCTTTTGCAGTGGTCCCAGAGGGAACTGCACAGGTTTCTGCCTAACAGGGACGCCCTCGATTCCGGCACCCGCAAATGGTTAATTCCTGGGTCCGCCGAGCTCGGCATGACCCGATTCTTGCCCATTCGCGGGTGCCGGAAAAAATGCAACTCCGGCGGCAGCACTGCCCTTAATAAGGGCACGGCTAGCCACCAGAGTTGTAATGAGACCCATTGTGTACCCTTCAGCAGAAGCTTCATCATGGAATCTAGAGAAGTTGGCATGCACGATATCACAGAGTAATGCCAACTTCTTAGGGCAATTTCTTCGATTGGGATCTTATCAATCGAAGTAAAAAAGGGGAAAAAAATATAAAATGATAAGTATGTACACTTAACTATTTTAGAATGCACTTAAGCAAAGCAGGGAATGCAAAACCCAATTACATTTTTAGAAAGACACAATGTATTTCAAGGTAAATCACTGACCTACTGGCACATAGCTATCTTATCTAAAAGGTAGTTATACCCAGTATACTTTTAAGAAGTGTATAATACAGGGAGGGGGTGATGTTGCACACAAAGCAAATGGCTGCCTGAGAGGAGAGCTCTGGCCCGTAAACTATCCATTTACAAAATTAATCCGGTCAGTGGCCACCTAGCCACCGGAAAATACATACCGACAACAGCGGAAGGTTGGCAGCATCAATCCGTCAAAGCCTGACCAAAAATGGCCCCGAACTTCTGATATACGGCAGTTGGAACCTGCGCCGTGGAAGCGGTGAGGACACAGCCGGGTCGGAGCTCCGCGAGGAACCTATGGCAGTCTGGAGGCGGGACACTCGCTGTGTGCCGAGTGGGGGAAGGGACACGCTGTGATGCTATGACACCAGGAGGCCCAGCATAGCACAGGAGGACAAAATTCAGCTAACGCTCCACATTGATCAGAAGCAACCCCAGGCGTGCACCCCGTGAGCCGACCTGACGAGACAGTTTTTTTAAAAGGAAAACTGGTACTCAGTCTCCCTGCCGGCGACCACCCGGCCAATCAAATCCTGGGGCCCTTCTGCACCGCTGCAGCCCGTGCGGGTACCGGGGGTCTGGTGGAGACCCAGGGAGGAAGGCTACCGTGGCGGTACGCTACGGAACAACCCCCTGAAGCCGAGCGGTTCTCACTCTACACCACTGGGTGAAAGACAACCGCTGCACAACCCCATATAAAAACGATCCATGCTGGGCAATTTTGCTGTTGCATCCCACGGGCTCCCTATCCACTGAGAGTCAACGGGGCAGGCGGCGGTGGAGCTATTACATCCTGAGAGCGACCAAAATGGAACCCAAGCACTGCATTGACCAGTACCGGCCACCAGCGCTGCCGCCCTGGGAAGGGATTAGGCAAAAACCAGAGGAATAAGGCAGACACGACCTAGCGCAACGGCTGAGCCCTCTCAAATCCGTCTCACACCATACAAAGATACTGCGGTGCTCTCCACTACCTCCGGGTCCCTGCCAACCCCTTATAGGACCCCTCGGCCAACAAAAACCAGCCCCTGCTCTCGAGACACCAACCACGGAATATCCATGGCACCCAGTGGGTATTGACACTCCCGAGGCCGGACCACATGCCAATCCCACGGTGCGGACATATATCAGAGGACCCCTCATATGCCAGAATCACAAAGGTATGGGATGCAGGCCCAATTCATGTTTGATTTGCCCCTCTGGGATAAACCACACTTCTACACCAGGCACCACTGAAGGGGGACGCATACACCCCTTGCTAGGGTGCGGGTGGACCCGGCCCTCCAGCTCCAGATAAGCTCATAGCACAAAAAGCAGACTATACTGGTGCTGCAAAACACCAGTTGGCACTAAACTGAGCGGAGAAGAACCCACCCTTTGTGAACTCTCAGCTGACCACAAGGGCCACATCTGAAAATTGGAAATTGGAAACAACGACTTGCAGAGCCCGAACAACCACTTCTGCTGGTGGCTCTAAATACGCAGGCAAGTCATAACAACTGGCGCCCCAGTATAACCTGGATAATACCATACCACTGTGGTTGTCTATACAAGCTCCGCACAGGCGTCAGAAAGGAACGCTGTTAGAACGTATAAGAACACCACAACCCGCCCGGGACCACCAGACACTACAGCCTCGCAGAACTGAGGGACGTGAGAGAACACAACCCACTCGGCCCACCCTATGGGCCGCCACGAAAAGAAGGGGTTGGGTGCCAAGAAAACCGGTCCAACAGACTCCTTTGCCAGCTCCCAACCTCATGGGTCGGCCACAACACCACAAATGACAATGGCTAGCCAACCTGAGAACCCTGCAGACGAGAGGGAGGACCAACTAATGACAATGGTTAAGAACGGCTTCCTAGCAGTGAGTGTTAAATTGGACGACATTGTGGCAACAATCAGCTCCCTGAAAGCAAGGGTAGACAAAGAGAGCACACGCATTACTGATGCAGAAAATAGGATCAGTATATACGAGGACACAATAACACAGCACAGCCGAGACATCGCACAGCTGAAAGGGGACCTCCAAAAGACTCTAAACAAATGCGAGGATCCAGAAGGAATAACATCTGCATAGTTGGGATCGCAGAAACCTTTGGTAAGAGCTCCATGGAACGCCAAGTGGAAACCCTTCTGAAAACCCTTCTAGGCGCTGAATCCTTCTTGGACCACTTTCTTGTGGAGAGGGCTCACCACCCCCTGGTACCAATCCCCAGACCCGGAGCACCACCCTGTACGATAATAGCCCACCTTTTCAACTACAGAGATAGAGATGCGATTCTGAGGATATCCAGGGATAAAGGCATGTTACACTACGAGGAAAGCAGAATACATAGCTACCCAGACTTCTCGACCAATGTGGAAACATTAAGGAGGTCCTATGAACCAGTCAAGAGACAACTCAGACTACGCCGCGTCCCCTATGCACTCCTCTTTCCAGCGAAGATGAGAATCCAACACGGGAGCAGAGCGCATTTTTTGGAAAATCCCACGGAAGCCATTGCATATATTGAGGCCTCCATCCCTCTGCCCCCCAGAGATCGAGCAATAGACCAGAACATGCGGCCAGGGCCTATCGAGGAACCGAACGACCCTGCCGTCTGACAAAACGTTAAAACCATATCCTTTATAAAGTTTAAAGTCAGAGGGTGGTAAGGGTGGCCCTGACCACCACTGGTTTGAAGTGGGACTGCGAGCCCCTACGGACGATAGCCATGTGAATGCAACGTGCACCCTCAGGAGAATTCCAAAAGTTATGGAAAAAGGGATACATCATCTTGTTGGGGTTGATGGTGCGGGTGGGGGAGGGAGAGAGAAATTGGGAAATGGTTATACCTGGCAGTTGGTCAGGGCTGTTTGGGGACGTTACAACCTTAAAATCAGGGAGCTGTTTTGTGGCGGGAGCCATGCAATGTACAGAGGTACGGCAACGCAGTGAACAGACAAACAAATCCAGATATGGCTACGACACAGGCTAGCAAGGGTCTGAATATTAAACTACTATCCTTGAATATTTGAGGGCTCAACAACCCGGTCAAAGCCAGGAAGATTGCAGCCTATATAACATGACATAACCCTCATATTCTTCTTATACAAGAAACACATGCACTCGGTAATGCCAACACTAAATTCCTTCCACGATGGGGGCCTCATAGATACTACACAGAATACTCAGCCCAGTCCAGGGGAGTTCTCGCACTCATACATCCCAAACTATGTTTCAGACATCACTACAGTAAGATAGACCCCCGGGGAAGCTATGTACTGGTTTGGAGGGAATTGGCGGGGCGACAGATAGTAATAATCGACACATACGGGCCCAACGTAGATGACCCTGAATTCTATTGTACAATACTAGATATGCTGTTCACATCAGGCAAAGCACAAGTAATTTGGGGAGGAGAATTTAATACAGTACTTGATCTGTCCCTTGACCGCTCTTCAATTACCCCCAGGGCACCCTCTAAGGCCGCACTAGCTCTGAAACAAATAATGGAACAAACAGATACAGTTGATACAAGGCGTACACTACACCCACATGAGAAGAAATTCACTTTCTATTCATCCGTACATGACTCATTCACATATAGATTACTGGCTTATTGGTTCATCCCTCTCAAGGACTGTATTCCCGCACTCTCTCAGACCACTCACCAATATCGCTCGACATCAATCTACATGATATTCCACCGGCAGCTAGACGATGGAGGATGCCCTCTACAATTCTTAGAGACTTCCACGTGTGCGAGGCGCTCCATATTGAAATTGAGGAATTCCTTGAATCTAATGAAGGTTTGGTGATCAGCTACGCTACCCTATGGGAAACATTCAAGGTCTGGGTCCGAGGAGCCATCCTAGGCAAGTCCACCGGGTTGTTGAGGTCCGTGCGAAGGGAATTGTGCATAGCCGAAGCCAAAATAAACACCCTACAAACCGAATATAGCACCACTCTTAACAAGGAAACCCTATCGAATATCCACACCACACTGAAGAAATGTAATGAGCTGGACAACAGGGAAGTCCTATATATGGCTGCCCCAGCCAAGGCCCGCAGATATGGGGCGAGCAATAAGGCTGGTAAGTTCTTAGCCAACATGCTTAAAGTCGACAGGCACCATAGTCCTATCCCCAGTATACAGACAACTCAGGGGGCGACAGTAAACAAAGAGCAGGACATCAACGCCACATTCGTCGACTGCTATGCCTCCCTATACTCTAACCACGATGTGTAATCTAGCGAAGACACAATCAAGTACTTAGACGATCTAGACCTCCCAACGCTAACGCCTGAGACACGTAGCATATTAGACCAGCCCATCACACTCGAGGAAATCACTGAGGCTATCAAAACATTATCCTCTGGCCGGGCCCCAGGCTCAGACGGCCTAGGAGCCGAATTATATAAAGAATTCCAGGATAAAATAGCCCCTTTACTTTTGAAGGTATGGGAGGAAGCTATGGACTGAAGCACCCTCCCGGAATCTATGCAGGAGGCAATTATCATAGTACTCCTTAAGCCCCGCAGACCAGCACAAGACAAGGCCTCCTATAGACCACTTTCCCTGATGAACACGATGCGAAGATCTTCGCTAAGGTACTAGCCATTAGACTCCTGCCGTATATGCCAATCCTGGTACACCCTGCCCAGGCCAGCTTTATCCCAACTAGATCCACAGCCTTAAACCTATGGCAGCTATTTGGCATGATGGTACAGATTGACCCGGGGGCGAAGGCGGCCATCGTGGCACTGGATGCTGAAAAGGCCTTCGACTCAGTCTCCTGGTCATACATATTCATGGTTCTCAAATGGTTCGGACTGGGTCAATATTTTGTCTAGGGTTACTATATACACAAACATCAGCCAGAGACCTGACCAACAATACTAGGTCATCTAAATTCCCCTTAAACAGAGGAACCAGACAGGGCTGTCCCTTCTCTCCCATCCTATTTGCACTCGCTATAGAACCAATGGCAGAGCATATCCGGAAGAACCATTCGCAAAGAGGACTCAGGATGACAGGACCCCCACCGATTATATCATTATACGCGGATGTCACTCTACTGTACATCCAAAACCCACAAGAGAATATATAACCCATCATGAAAGACAAACACATTCTCAGACTACTCTGGATATAAAATCAATGTGTCGAAATCCGAAATATTCCCATTGACCCCAAGTACTGGAGACCTTTCTGGGATAAGTGGGTGTAAACCCGCCCTTACACAGGTGCGCTATTTGGGAATCGCGGTAACTAGGGATAAACAAACACTATATAAGCAAAATCATGGGGAACTCCTACAAAACCTGACGACCACACTCCAACTATGGACACACCTCCTGCTAGCCTTATACGGTCGAGTGGCCCTTCTTAAAATGGTGGTGCTCCCCAAACTCCTATACTATTTTAACAATATCCTGATTTGGCCTGGGAAGACCTTCTTTACAAAGCTCCAGTCACTTGTCACTTCATTTGTTTGGAGCGGAAAGACAGCTAGGTTAGGATGGGCTAAAGTCGTGGAACCGTTCTCGCAGGGTGGCATCTCCACCCCTGATTTTGAAGTATACTACCCAACAGCTCAGGTGCAGTTTGCCAAACACTGGTTCGACCCGCAGGACACAGCCACCCACATAACCCTGGAGAAACATGCTGCTCATCCCAATGATATACAATCTGTTATTTTCAACTCTAAATATAAAGACACCTGCGCATTTGACCCAGTAAACACCACCATACAGGCCTGGTCAAAGATATATAAGAGGATCGGCCTAGAGACCCCATACGACCCAGAGATCCCCCTGTGAAATTTCCCCAATATCGCCCCTACATTTGACAGGGCATTCCAGGAACCGTGGGATCCAAACAAACTTTTTAAAATGCGGGATATGTTCCCTGACGGCACATACTGTGAGCTTGCAGACTTCGTTGGTGCAGTGGGCGAAGGCCAGCTTAAACACTTTCAGTTCCACTGAATGAGAGCTGCATTTGCGGCCAGGTGGCCATCATTCCCATTGGAACCTTCAACACATGAATGTATAAAAGCCATGGTGTCTGCGGAAGGCCATGTCAAGGGGGTCTCGATGTTATACTCTTTGGTACAAGCACAGTCCACCTCACGCAACACTATTAAAGAGATCTGGGAACGTGACATGGGTACCGAGATAGATGACACCAAATGGACCCGCTGCTGCCAACTCACCAAAACGGTCTCTATGAACTCAGGGCTGCGACTGATACAATTTAAAATATTAAATCAACTACACTACTCTACAGCCAGATTAGCCAAATTCGTAGAAGGCTGTACAGGGTCCTTCCCAAAATGTGGTGCGCCAGACGCAGGTGCTTATTACATGTATTGTGCATGCCCTCTAATTGTGGAATTCTGGCGGGAGGTAGCGGAGCTCCTGGAGGAAATCACGTCGATCCCAGCGTCCCCATTCCCCTAAAATACTTATTTGGAGATATTTGTAAGGTGCCGGAAACCACAAGTTGACTGTTCCTCATCTCATGTATCATCGCAAACCGATGCATTTTGAAGTGCTGGAAGTCCTCAGTAAGACCTAATCGAGCTGACTTCCTGAAAGACTTATCTATGGTAAACGACAATGAGGAACTCTTTGTACTATCTGTCCCATCAGCCTGTCGCCCAAGGATATATGGACACTGTTGCGGCTTTATTTATGTAATTTGCTACCCGAGGCTGATACAACACCCCCAATTTCTCCATGATTTGACATATCTATCACCATGTATGTAAATGTATGAGGTAATTGTGTCTGATGCTCATTGAAATGTCTATGTAACGGCTCCGCTATGAAGCAGCTCTCTCTAATAAAAAAAAAAATTTAAAAAAGAAGTGTATAATACAGTTTCTAAGGTATCGAAGAACTTTATGAAACTATTTTAGAATAGCACCAAAACAATTCAGGGAAGCACAACCCAAGGTTACAAGTTTAGAAGAGCAGCAGCTAATCAAGGTGACACCTATATACTTTTTAAAAGGAGCCTTCAAATACTATACCAAATAGTAGGTATAAACCCCAAGACTGTTTTATAATCTGTATAAAGCAGACCAGGGAAAGCAAAACACAATTTTACACTTTAAGACAAACACAAAGGGCCTCATACCATGTGTGGTGGTCTGGAAATCAGAGTGCCGGTCAAACCGTACAAGCACCCTTTCCAGACCGCCAAACTCCAACTCAACCTCCCATTGCTAGTGCACCCAGTAGGTCTGACCTGCAGGGCCCAACGGCCACGATAGGCAGTGTTGTCACGGAAGCACCGGTGCTGGTGCTTCCGTGTCCCCATTCCCATGGAGTCCAATAGGACTCCATGGGAATGGGGACTTACACTTTCCGCTGCCTGATATCTCGAGCCGCCGGGACTTGTAATGTCCCGTGGCACCACCGGGATATTAGGTGGCGGAAACAGAGTTAGGAGTTCGGCGGCAACCCACCAGTAACACCGGCGGGTTACCGCCGAACTCGTTAATGTTAAAGGGATAGTCCAGTAAATAAAATTATTTAAAAAGATAGGCAACATTAAAAAAAATACTAGCACTTTTTTTTTTTAAACTTCCTATGTAAAATTTTGAGCTATTGAAGCTCAAAATTCGCAAAAGCAAGCACATGGGTGCATCCATTTTGTGAAATGGATGCCTGCCTGTGCTGGCTTTTGCTTTTGCGGCACTAATGAAGGAAAAGCCAGCCAGCTGTAGTAAACAAAAGCTACCGCTGGGTGGCTTTTCCTTCATTGGTGCTGTACGCGGAGGACGGGGACCGGAGACCAGAGCAGGAAAGCTGCAGCTGAATCTCGGTAAGTGCTATTTATTTTTTAAAAAAAATAGCACTAGCTGCGTTTTTTTTTCTAAGTTTTCCAGGCTGGAGGAGCCCGGAAAACTTAGAAATAAAACCGCAGCTTTAAAAACGTTGTATTTATGTTTGCGGTTGCTTTTGAAGCGACCGCAAACATAAATACAACATTGTGTTTGAAAACGCTGCGGTTTTTCTTTCCAAGTTTCTCAGGCTCCTCCGGCTCAGAGGAGCCTGAGAAACTCGGAAAGAAAAACCGCAGCGTTTTCAAACAGAACCACGTTGTGTTTCTGCCTGCTGTGGCTATCACTTTGGGTCTCCGGTGCTCCCCCAGGGGAGCACCGGAGACCCAAAGTGAAAGCCAAGGCAGGCAGAAACACAATGCGGTTGTGTTTCTGCCTAAATCTGCTTTCACATTTGGGGCTCTCGGGGGGCCCAAGAGCCCCAAATGGGAAATCAGATTTAGGCAGAAACACTGCAGCATTTAGCATTTCCCATTTGGGGCTCTCGGGCCCCCCGTGGGGAGCCCGAAAGCCCCAAATGGGAAATCAGCCGTAGGCAGAAACACAGCTACATGTAAACACAACCGTGTTGTGTTTCTGCCTGCCTTGGCTTTCACTTTGGGGGAGCACCGGAGACCCAAAGTGATAGCCACAGCAGGCAGAAACACAATGCGGTTGTGTTTGAAAACGCTGCGGTTTTTGAAGGAAAAGCCACCAAGCGGTAGCTTTTGTTTACTACAGCTGGCTGGCTTTTCCTTCATTAGTGCCGCAAAAGCCAGCACAGGCGGGCATCCATTTCACAAAATGGATGCGCCCATGTGCTTGCTTTTGCGAATTTTGAGCTTGAATAGCTCAAAATTTTACATAGGAAATTTAAAAAAAAAAAAAGTGCTAGTATTTTTTTAATGTTGCCTATCTATTTTTTAAATACATTTTTTTACTGGACTATCCCTTTAATGTTAAAGGACATTTGTACCACGCACTATCACCACCGGAGTGGTCCCCTGGCGCTGTGGCGGCTCTGAAAGAGGAGGGGAGGTTGAGTTAGTGGGAGGAAGCAGGAAAAGTGCAAGGGAGCAGTGATGTGCTGTTGGCGGCCTCAGCCCGGAGGGTCCGTTGGCTGGGCCTGGGGTGTTTGCGGCCGGTAGTCGTTGTGTACTGTTGTGCAAGACTATGTGTGTTTTTGTTTTGTTGTTGCGATGTAGTGAAGTTTGTGCGGTTTGTTGTGCTGTAGGTTTTGGTTGTGTTTGGGTTGGAGTTTGAGAGGTGTATGCAGAGAGGGAAGTTGTTAGTAGGGTTGGTTAATTTGCGCTTCTATCCTGAATTGAGGTGCTCGGCTTGCGTGGCTTACCCTGATGCAGCTCTGTCCTGATCTGGGTCCGACTGGTATATAAGGTTCCTTACTCCTCTGGCCCCCACCTCTAACATGCTCTCTAATAACTCCCCTTATCCTCCCTTCATACTCCTGTGGCCAGTGCAATTGCCAATGTCAACCTCTCAGGTCATGTGGTGATTGCCAATATCTTGACAATTCCACATCACTGTGGTGCCTGGCGGTAACTAAGGGGCGGGCGAAGTGATGGTGGGATTGTCTGTGGGAGTTGACTCAGTTTCCGTGCGTGCCGCCTGTGTTCCAGTCTATCCGGTGTCACCCGTCTAGGTGCCGTGGGAGTTACCCTCTCGGGTCGGGGATGTCCGTGTCCTTTCCGGTTTAGTCATCCTTTTTTTCGGTTTTGGTTTCCAGATTTAGTCTGTGGTGTCGAAGAGCCAGGTCTTTAGTGATTTCCTGAATTTTAAGTGATCTTCAGTGTTTCTTATTTCTTTTGGGATGTTGTTCCAGGTGTTTGTGGCTAAGTGGTAGAAGGAGGTGCCTCCAAGATTTTTCTTAAGCTATGGTTTGAGTTCCAGGCGGATTTCGTTGCTTGATCGGAGAGGTCTCGTTGGTTTGTAGGCTGTTATTTTCTTTTGTAGGAATTCTGCTCCTTGTCCGCTGATTGCTTTGTGCGTTATGCACATTGTTTTGAAGGTGATGCAGTGTTTTACTGGGAGCCAGTGTAGGGTTTTTAGGGCTGGAGTGATGCCACCAAACTCCCGAACGGTCTCTTCTGGATAGTTTGAGTAGTAGTCTTGCTGCTGCATTTTGGATCTGTTGCAGTTTCTTCAGGAGGTATTCTGGTATTCCCAGGTAGAGGCTGTTTGCGTAGTCGATTTTTGACACGATTAGGGCGACGATAGTGAGTGTTTTGTGTGTTAAGGAGAGGAAAGGTAGAATTCTTCTTGCTGTGCGGAGGAGGAAAAAGCATTTCTTCACTTTTGCATTTATTTGTGGTTCCAGGGTTAGGGTGTTGTCCATTAGGACTCCCAGATTTTGTACTACCTTCGATGGCGTTGGTGCGTTTCCCATTTCCGTAGGCCATGGGATGGTGGTTTCGTTCTCCTTGTCTTTGGATACGATCATGATTTCGGTCTTTCCTGGGTTGATTGGCATCCATCCAGTTGAAGACTTCCTTTAGACAGTCGGTTAGGGCTGAGTGGTCGGCATCGGTGTCTTTGATTTTGTAGATGATCTGAGTGTCATCTGCGTAGTTGTAACATGTAATGTTGTATTTTTTTAAGATTCTGATTACCGGAGTCTGGTAGATGTTGAAATATAGTGGAGATAGTGAGGATCCTTGTGGCACCCCACAGTCGTTAACTCGTGGAGTGGATTTGAAAGGTTTTATCCATACGGTTTCTGTTCCGTCTGCTAGGAATGATTTGGTCCAGCGTAGTGCTGTGTCTGTTATGCCTATGTCTTCTAGTCTTTTGGTCAGGGTGTCGTGGTTAACTGTGTCAAAGGCTGCGGAGAGGTCGAGTAGAATAAGGGCTGAGGTAGTGTTTGAGTCTGCGTTAGTTTTGAGGTCGTCCCAGATGGATGGTAGTGCTGTTTCCGTTCCTCTCGCTGGTCTGAAACCGATTTGAGCTTGATCCAGCAGGTGGTGTGTTTCTACGTGTTCTTGGGTTAGTTTATATACGTAGGTTTCTAGGAGTTTTGCTGGGTAGGGGATGTTAGAGATCGGCCTGTAGTTGGAAAGGTCATCTACGTCGCCACTTGCGTTTTTCAAGAGTGGCTTGATGTATGCTGATTTGAAGATCTTCAGTACAGTCCCTGTTGATAGTGATAGATTTAGAAGGTTTCTGTAGTGTTCTGCTGGCGATCCTTGCGCGAGGATTGATTTGTAGATGTCTGGGGAATAGGGGTCCATGGGTGATCTCGCTTTCTTGCTTCGTTTAACCAGCATTGCGAATGCCTCTGCTGATATTTCAGGAAAGCTTTGGAGTTTGTGCTGTGGTTCCGTGGTGGGTTCGTTGGGTTGTGTGTTGTGGTTGGTCACTTTTGAATGGTTTGTCGGATGTCATCATCGGATATTAGGTGGCGGAAACAGTGTTAGAAGTTCGGCGGCAACCCGCCAGTAACACCAGCGGGTTACCGCCAAACTCGTAATGAGGCCCTTTGTATTTCAAGGCAGGTAACCCCTATTAGTAAGCTTTTATACTCATTCAGTTAAAGGAATAGTTTGCTAAAAAATGTTATTGTTCCGATCGTTCAGGCATGTATTTTTAAGCACACTGAACTCGATCTTAAAATATTTTCCTATGCATCTTACCTAGTTTTGCTCACTTTTACACACGCAAAAACAACGTGTTGGGTACCTTCATCTTGTGCTAATCCTATCTGTTGATGCATCGCCCTAAGATCAAGTGCTCTTGCAGCATGAATACAGATTGCCCTTCCCTCAAACTGACATCACTAGACACTTATGTCCCTTTTCACAATGCCAATGCACGTCTCGTGTCAACTTTCTCTGTGCGGAAGCTATTGAAGGGTCTCCATGGAAATGTCAGGATGCTTCCTTCCTCAAGTATAAAGAGGCCCTTTCTGAGCAGACAACATTGCTTTTTCAATTGTTTCACTGTATTTAGCCTTGATCGCCCATGACTCAGTTCTGCTCTGTTCAGCTATCTTCCTAGTATGAATCCCCGCAAACAGGTACTTACACTAGCAGAACTGAGGTACTTTTGTTTTATTTAAATATTTGTCATTTAATGGCAACAATACAGCCCTACCAGTACGAGCCTGAGTATTCCTAAGAGGAACCAATGGAAAGAGAAAGAAGCGGAAACGATGGGGAAATCTGACGATAGTTGGGAAGATGAATTACAGAAGCATGAACCCGAGCCTAGTTGCATGGAAGATGTTTCCACCGGGTGTACCTGCAATCGTTGCGAGTTTATGGCAACCGAGGTGGAGAACTGCTGCAGCCAAGAAAACTGGAGGCTCAGCCTACATAGCCGAAGAAGACACCACTGCTATGCGTTACAGAGCTGCAATACTTTAGGGCAGTCTGCCTCACAAGGTCCATGTTGAGGATTATGATGGTGCTTATGCACGAACTTCGCGCAACAGTTCACCCTCGCGATCCAATTAACGAGTAAGTATACACTAGATGTGATGTAATTTTCACCACTGAGACGACTAACATTTCATGTTGTTCTCCTACATTCTTGTAACTTCGATCGATCACAGACGAAAGAATTTAGTATGTAAATTGAATACATTTCTCTCACTTATTGCGAGTGTTCATCGCTTACAGTGTCTTTCACTTTAAACTAAGAAACAATATTTCTCTATGGCCCAAACCATTCTAGCATGAAGGGGTGTTCACTTTTGTAATCTGTCACTACTTCAAAGCCCAAGTACATTTTTCCAGAAAGTTACTTTTCTAGGGGCAACTATGCCATATAATTTGGGATGCATTTTCGACTAAGGTGGTACACTTATCTGGTTCATTCAATTAAAATATTTATGTTTCTCTTTCTCAGGTGGTACAGGCTGGTGGCCTACTGTTCGTTTACATGGTAGCTTTATGGGAGGCTTGGATTCTGCATTTGATGAGTAATATCCGTATGTGTCGTTCGAGCCATTCGAGGCAAAGGTTGCATTTCGGATTAGACGGTATGGAGCCCAGAACAAGACTAGCTGTACTTGCGCACAACAAGAACGCTGGGAGGGAACAAGCGAAAACTGCAGGAACATTCAGATGCTTCGTTACCTCATGGCCTTTACAAACGAGGCCAACAATGGGTGGCCAAGCCAATATACCAGGAAATGGATTTTGAATTTGTGAAAGATCGGACATTGATGGTGTTGGCCATGCATACTCATGGATCCTGATTTTGTTCCCAAGACACATACAATGCCACAAAACAGTCCTCCAAAATCGGAACTTGTTGAAAGGTTGACTTCCGGATTTAAATGATTTGTAGCTGTCTTCAAAATCTGCACACAATAACATTTTATATATGTTTCCCAATGTTTGGACAGTGTACAGAAACAATCTATTGCTATTACACTTGCAATTTCAGTGCTATATAATGTATTCCAAAGTATTTATGTATGCCGATATAAGTGTGTTCATGATGCATTAATGTATATCTTTTACCTTTCCTTCATTTATATTACTTATCCTCTGTCTAGAAGACACGTGTCTGGGGTTGCTATTGGTACTATTGTTCAGAAGAGAATTGCCCTGGCACTTCAGTGCTGGACTGCCTATTTGGGTGGGAGAAAGACTGATATGCAAATGGTTATTTCCCATCCATGAAAGGTACACTGAGGCTTGGTGTCTGTCAAACCCTCTGCTTGACCCAAACCCCATGCACTTGCGCTGATGGCCTCTGCTAGGCAAGATTTTCATAGTAATGATACATCTTCCTGGCCTGTGTCAGCCCAGAACTTTTAGCTTTACTGCTGGATTATTTATTCTTATACCTGTGTGAGTGGGAACCTTTCTCCACACTCACAGAGTACTTTATTCTTTTTATAGGTGTGAATTTTTGGGGTCTCCATATTGTCTTTTAAAATGTATCCTCTTTGACAACTTTTTGGCAATAAGTTGCTGTTGTTGCTGGGTTGCGCTAGGCGCTCCAATTTTTACTTTCTCTTGTTAACCTTGGGAGAACTACAGTTCCCAAGGGTAGAAAAGATCTTTGGATCCCTTTTACATTTAATTAAGTGAGACTAATTACCCCCCGCCCCCACCTTATGCGGAGTACTGGGGAGATACGGAGTATCCTCTTTCTCATTTTAAATAGATGTAACATTTATGTTACAAGGACAAACTTAACATTAATGGCTGATGGGAGTAATTTATTGAACACGTTTACTGATGTGAAAGGCTTGCCTGGACTTCATTAGAGGATTCAAACTGTCTTCACATTATAAGAAATTATGTTCTAACCTTTCTGCAAAGTATATAAAAGGTTAGTTTACTTACCTTAGAAATGTTCTGCCATTCAGGGGGGCGCTGTTGTGCGCCGAGCAAGATGGCCGCTTGATGCGTGAGCTCCGCGGCGAGCGGACCTCATAATCCTGCTTTTTGGCACTTTCCCTATCTGCCGCCGTGCACGGAGTGCACGATTCTTTTGCTGCGGCTCCGGTGATCCTGCGGTGCCAATCCTGCTTTGATTCGGAGCCGGGGGGGACATTCCCCGACTCCGTAGCGCCCATCCCCCCGCCTACGGAGCTCCTGCGCGCCTAAAACTAGGCCCGGGCGGTGGGTGTCGTTCCCGCCCGAGGCCCTGCGGCGCTGCCTTTCACATCTACCGGGCATCGGCGGGGGCCGGCGCGCCTCGATCCTGTTGGCGATCTTGTCGGCGGCGGGGTCGTCGGAGCCCCGGGGATGTGATCCACCGGCTGCGCGGCTGCTCCGATTGGGACGGAGAGGTCTGGGGCGGGCTGCCCCCTTGTCCCTGGAGGGACGTCGGACCTGCGGCGCTCTCCCCCTCGGCTGCATACTACATCTACATTGCCCTTCCTGGAGGACTTCCTCGGCCTGCGGTGGGGTCGCCGGAGCATCTCCCCCCCCCCCGGTGTCCGGATACTTGCCGCGGGGGGTCCCGCGCCGGCCGCCTTGGTGCTCCTGCGGACCTCGGGCCCTGCTGGGCCGCCCCTCTCCTGTGTGGGTGTCCTTGTGATCGGCTGCCGAGCGGACCCGCCTGGGGCCGTGCTGGGCTCCCCCTCCCGCCGCGGTCGGCTGGGGGGACCGGGCTCTCATTCCCCCTGGTGCTGGACGGGCTGGGGTGCGCCGCCCTTGCCGCGCCTGGTTGACTACCCGGGCTGAACCCTCGGCCCAGCTTGGTGACCTTCTACTCTTCCTCCGCCGCCTGCGAGCCCTGTGCGGGTGGGGGCGGCGCGGCCCCCGGGTGTGGGCCGGGGGGGCTCTACTGATCTGCCGGACCCGCTGCCGCCCTGCCCCGGCTCTCTGAAACCGCCCCTCCTTGGCGGGTCTTGCTCTCTGCGGCGAGGGGCTCCGAGGCCCGCGGGCAACGACGTACAGCTCTAC
The DNA here is from genome assembly GCF_040938575.1 of Ambystoma mexicanum. NCBI lineage: Eukaryota > Metazoa > Chordata > Amphibia > Caudata > Ambystomatidae > Ambystoma > Ambystoma mexicanum. The sequence continues at coordinate 505,482,500 of NC_090938.1, forward strand.
CCGGTGAGCCCTGCCCTCCCTGGCTCTCCTGTATTGAACCGCAGCTCTTGCTCTCCCCCCCCCCTTGGGGGGCGGCTCGATCTACACCAGCCCAATACTGTGACCACCTCGGCTTGAATCCCTCGCTCTGCTTGGCCCTACTGTGCACTGGGGGCTGGCCTCTCCCCCTCTCATTTCTCTGGAGGCTGTTGCCACTCCACCCGGAGCGACACTCTGCAGAAGGGATCCGTTAATACCGCGGGTCCCTACCTTCCCAGCTCTGGGTATCTCCCACACCTTCCTGATCGGGCGGGTGCCCGCGGCCTACACCTCTCCGGCATAGCCTCGTGGCCACGATGCCCCCGGCTTCCCTCACTTGTCACGCACCCTACTTGGATTGTTGTCTTTCACGGCCTGGGTTCCCCCCTGTCGCCTTCTCGGGGCTACTGACGGCTCCCCTTCACCCCACTCATCCATCGTCACTGGCAAAATGACCAAGGGGGGCGCGAGGAAGCAGAGCTCCATTAACATGTTTGCGAGGGCAGCTGCGAGATCCCCGGAGGACCCCACTGAACAGGCCCCGGTGGTGTCGTCACCGGCGGCGGCGCCTGAGGCCCAGGGCATGATGGACTTTATCAGGGAGGGTTTCTCTGCCCTACATTCGAAACTGGACGATATGAACGGCACAATATCCTCAATCAAAGCCCACATCGAGAGGACCGACAGCCGCGTGTCGGAGGTCGAGACACGGGTTGGCTCCGCCGAGGATGCATTGGGGGCACTGCGCTCCGAGGTTGTCGCCCTCTCGAACCGAGTCCTCGTGGTGGAGAAGAAGAACGAGGACTTGGAGTCCCGCTCACGACGCAATAACCTCCGCATCATCGGGGTCCCTGAGAACGAGGTGCACGAGCCAATGGAGGACTTCGTTGAACACACATTAATGTCTCTCCTGGATTCGCCCAAGCTCTCCCCCCACTTCGCTATTGAGCGGGCGCACCGTGCCCTTACTGCAAAACCCAGACCCGGGGCCCCGCCTCGCCCCATCATCGCCCGAGTCCTGAACTACCGGGATCGCGATACCCTACTCAGAGCTGCAAGGGACAAGGGCGAGCTCTTATTGGGGGGTGCGAGGATTCATCTTTACCCCGATTTCTCGGCTGCCGTCCAACGTGAGCGCAAGACCTTCCAGGATGTGAAGCGGAGATTGCGAGATCACTCCATTAAATATGCCATGCTCTACCCTGCCAAACTGCGCATAGAACATGCTAATCAGGTGTTCTTCTTCACGATCCCGGAGGAGGCCTCCAAGTTCATTGACGAACACTTCCCGGGCTGACTTTCTCCCTTCTCTTGCACACAACTCAGCAGCTTCCCCCTCGAGCCCTGCGGGGGGCGGCCGTGTCCGGCCCTTCTCCGTCATTGGCACCGCATTGATCCTCTTTCTCGGATTCGGCTTGTTCAAACTCTCCTTTCATCTCAACGATGTGCCACACTGCGGAGTGCAAGATACCCTCTCTAAGTTACATTCACGATCCCGGAGGAGGCTTCCAAGTTTACTGAGGAACACTTCCCAGGTTGACTTCCCCCTTCTATCTACAGTCTTGCAGCTTCCCCCTCTGGGCCGTTTGGGGGGCGGCCGGGCCCGGCCTTCCCCCTGTACTGATGCCGCATTGATCCTCTTTCCCGGATTCGACTTGTTCAAGATTCTCCTCTTATCTCAACTATGTGCTATACTGCTAAATGCAAAATGCCTTTCCTCAGTTGTATAAGTTATTGCAGTTGCACCTCGAGCTATACTGGTTCCGCTGCAGCCCGGAGCGCTGCGGTCAGCACGGCCTACAGGCCCCCAGGCGATGATGCCGCTAGTTTGGTTTTGGCTGAAGGGGTTTGGGATTGTCATTCCTCTGTTTGGGAGGGGGATGTGGGTGGGGGTGGGACATGTTAGGGGTGTTATTGTTAGAAAATTGGCACTGGCAGCGAAGGCGGACCGTGGCGCAGCACACACCCACTGGTCCTGGTCACCTTTTTCGACTCTACCACTACCACATCTATGGCTGAGGGGGACTTAACCTTTATGAGTTGGAATGTACGGGGGTTGGGGAATTATAGAAAGATGAGACAACTCCAGCTGCAGGCCGAGCGCCATGGGTCCAAGATCCTCTTTTTGCAGGAGACACACGCTAGATCAGCCCAATGCGTCCGATTTGCCAGGACCTGGGGCTCTCATAGATTCTTCACAGACTACTCGACTCAAAGTCGTGGGGTCATGACTCTCATTCATAAGAGCCTCCGGTTCACTCTCTTCTCCTCACACGTTGACCCCCTGGGCAGGTATGTTCTGTTACACGCTGCGCTTCAAGGGAGGGAGGTGGTCTTGTTGAATATTTATGGCCCCAATCTCGATGACCCGGAGTTCTACAGACAGATCACGTCTCTCCTAGATGGCTTCCCCCTTGTACCAATTCTCTGGGGGGGTGACTTCAATACTATCTTCGATGTAGCCCTTGATAGATCTGGGTCCAAGCCCCGTCATCTTTCCAGGGCAGCCTATGCTGCATTATCATCCCTGCCCCGGTTGGCCATGGTGGATGCATGGAGATTCTTCTACCCCGATTCCCGCATCTACTCATTCTATTCCTCAGTCCACGATTCATACTCCCGCATTGACCGCTGGGTGATCTCCAATATCTTGGTCAAGGACGTGAAACAACTAATGATTTTACCCAGAACCTTGTCCGACCACTCTCCAGTGACCATCACCGTGAGTTGGGCCCCCGATCCTGGCCGGTCCCGCTGCTGGAGATTGAAACCCCTAGCCCTGCTCGATCCAGAGTTCCACTCCGAGCTCGAGGACTCAATCGTGGAGTTCTTCGAGCTGAACACGGGCTCGGTATCATCGCTTGCCACACTGTGGGAATCTTTTAAGGCCTATGTCAGGGGGATTGCACTCTCCAAGGAAAACGGGGTTCTTAAGTCAATTCGGAGAGATATAGCCTTGAGTGAAGCTAGGTTGTCGTCACTGGAGGCTGCGTGTTCGCTCGATTCTACCACGGGTAACCTAGCTGCCATCGGGGAGGAGCTGGACACGTTTCGTTCCCTAGCCGACCGTGAACAGAAGTTTCTGGATAACCCAGGCATCGCACGGAAATACGGTGAGGGCGAACGCCCTGGCCGCTTCCTCGCGAGGTTGATCCGGCACGAGACAGGTTCCCCACACATTCCCGGGATTGAGAGACCGGACGGCTCCTTGGCTGTCTCCTCCCGGGACGTCAACACGGAATTTTTCAACTTTTACGGGTCCCTATACTCCAACTCAGACGAGGTGTCAGTGGAGGAGATTGACTCTTTTCTCGACTCCCTTCCGTTGGCAACATTATCCCCTGAGGCCTCGGGCTCTCTCGACTCTCCGCTTACGCAGGAGGAGCTCTCCGACGCTATCGATTCCTTATCCTCCGGGAAGGCTCCCGGGTCGGACGGTATCCCAGTTGAATTTTATAAGTCCTATAAGGCACTTCTCCTTCCCCACTTGTTGGCAGTGTGGGAGGAGTCGGTGGAGACAGGCATGTTCCCCCCCTCACTGCGTGAGGCCACGATCACGGTATTGTTAAAGGCTGGTAAACCCCCTTCACGTTGTGGTTCGTACCGCCCACTCTCCCTCATAAATTGCGACGCCAAAATATACGCAAAAGCCCTGGCCCTAAGGTTAGCTCCCATCCTTCCATCCATCATTCACCCCGATCAAGCGGGCTTTGTTCCGGGGCGGTCTACTTCCTTGAACCTGAGGCGTATATTCAACATAATTGACAGAATTAGCCCGGAGACTTCGGCTGTGGCGGCCACGTTGGACATGCAAAAGGCCTTCGATTCGGTATCGTGGCAATTCCTCTGGCGGGTTCTCGAAAACTGTAAATTTGGTCCCTCCTTTCTCTCTTGGGTCAGGCTACTTTATTCGTTTCCTGTGGCTAGAGTCCGCACGGGCGACCACTGTTCTCCTCTCTTTGGGATCGCCAGGGGAACAAGGCAGGGGTGTCCATTCTCTCCCTTGGTTTTTGCGGTTGCCATGGAGCCGTTTGCGGACATGCTTCGTCACCGCCATTCTCACAGGGGCCTCCGTTCTGCCGGGAAGGCAGACATAGTTTCCCTATACGCGGATGACGCGCTGCTGTTCATCCGCTCCCCATCTCTTAACTTGTCTCCGGTCCTTGAGGATATCATCTACTTTGGTCGGGTCTCGGGCCTCAGGGTGAACTGCTCGAAATCCACCCTCTTCCCACTCACCGAGTGCACTCTTCCCCCTCCTGACACTCTGGGATTCACTTGGGCTCAATCGGCATTCACCTACCTGGGAGTAGAGGTGACGCGTCAACAGACACTGACCCTCGAAGAGAACTTTCGGAAGTACCTTTCACATTTGTCCGTTAAGGTTGCAGCCTGGGACAAGCTCCCGATCTCTCTTGCGGGCAGAATGGGTCTACTGAAAATGGTGGTGCTACCTCAGTTGCTCTACAGGTTTGCCAACGTACCCTTGTGGCCAGGCGCAGACTTTTTCCGAGACTTGACTCGCACAATTACCTCCTTCCTCTGGCACTCGGGGGCGGTTCGACTTAAATATGAGACCTTGTCCACCTCCATGGCTAGGGGGGGCTTCGGGGCTCCGGATTTTCTCAGATATTGGTTGGTATCTCAAATTCAATATGTCTCGTATTGGTTCGACACAACTGACCCCCCCCCTCATGTCCGGCTCGAGAGGTTGGCGGTTTGTGACCGCGAAATCCGCTCCTTACTTATTCAACCCGCTCCTCAGGTACTGGACTCACAGAGTCCGGTCGCCTGCACATCCCTGGCATTGGCCAAAACATGGAAACTGCTCGGAGTAACCCAGGCTTTCCACGGCAACCTTCCTCTCTGGAACTTCCTCCCGGGGGTTCCTCAGGTTGCACCATCTACCGTTCGTCGCTGGGCCGAGGCAGGCTACGAGCTGTTGCGGGACGTGTTTGACCAGGGCACATTCATTGAGTGGGCTGATCTCCCCCTACCCTTGAGAAGTGACCGGAGCGTCTGGCTTCAATACGCGTCTCTCCGAAGGACCCTTAAGCGCAGCTATCAAACATTCCCTGCGTTACCACCAGACGACCCGGCCATTGAGGAGCTCACTTCCCCTTCACCCATGAAAGGCAAAATCTCCAGGTTGTACTCCATGCTACAGTCCAGATCCTTTCCAGGATTTGCTAAACTTAGGGGGTCCTGGGGGGAAGACTTGGGGGTAGAGATATCGGACGATCGCTGGGCACATTTATGCGACCGCACTCACCGGGTGTCCTTTAACTCCCGATTTAAACTTATTCAGTTTAAAGTGTTGCACAGGTTCCACTACACCCCGGCCAGACTGCATCGCATGTCCAGCGAGCGTTCATCTAGCTGCCCCCGCTGCGGGCATGTCGATGCGGACTACATCCACATGATCTGGTCCTGCCCCCGCCTCTCACAGTTTTGGGGTATGGTTTGTTCAACGGTTTCCGCTGTGCTCGATCACCCCATCGATCCTTCCCCTGCATTGTGCCTTTTTCACGACCTCCCGGGCCTTCCTCGAAATTCCAGGAAGCTGGCCGGCCTCTGCATGCTCTTAGCGGTTCGGTCCATCTTGCTCTGCTGGCTTCGCCCCTCTCCCCCCACGCATGCCCAATGGCTGAGGGCGGTCACTTGGGCCTCTGACACCGAGGAAACTTGGGCACACATGCAACCCACTCACTCCAGACCTAGGGACATCTGGCTTGGGTTCCGCTCCTACATGTCCGACCTCGTCACCTCTCCGGTGGCTTCCCCGCCTGCTCCTTCTCACTAGTCTGGCATATTCCCGGTGGATCCCCCACCACCCCCCCCTTTCTCACTGGTCTGAGAGCTCCTCCCGTGTCGCTTGGTTTGACTACTTCCCCTCATATGTGGATTGAATCTCTGTGCCTGTATCATATTGTATGTAATCTTTATGTGACCATATCATGAACTGTAATGTTAATCTATATTTGCTGGGCGCTGTTCGCCTGTTGTTATGCTGCCATGCTGCCTAATAATAAAAAGAAGTTTAAAAAAAAAAGAAATGTTCTGCCATTCTGGAAAGTAGATGAACAAGTTACTTTCTTACCTGGTAACGTTCTTTCGATGGGATGGTCCGACGACGTATTCCATATCTATGACAGGTAATCACCACAACTGTGCTGCTTCGGAAACTTTTTTTTTCGGTGTCTGCGCCCTGTGTCGATGACGTCGATGCGCCGTCGTCGAAGACCTCCTCCGATGTCCGACGTCATCCGATGTGATAAGTAGGACGCACGACGCCCGTAGCCCCAGTTGTAGTTTTTTCCCCCAGAACGTGTGACATTAGTCTACTGCCTAGGCAAAGCCTTGCGGAACATAAGCTGCAATCGCAAAAGAAATTCTGCAGCGGGGAAGGTAGGGAGGGAGCGATATGGAATACGTCGTCGGACCATCCCATTGAAAGAACGTTACCAGGTAAGAAAGTAACTTGTTCTTCGAGGGGATTGGGTCCTCCGACGTATTCCATATCTATGACAGACTCCCAAAGCAGTACCAGAGCAAGGAAGAGGGAAAGAATTTAGAATCAAAATTTAGAATTGCCAATCAAATAGCAGAGCAAAGGACCGCCTTGCCAAAGGCCAGATCCTGTCCTCGGATGGAATCGAGGGAATAGTGACGTACAAATGTATGTACTGAAGCCCAGGTGGCTGCATCACAGATGTTGCGAATAGGAACACCCCTCTGCAGGGCAGTAGATGCAGTCATACCCCTTGTAGAATGGGCCCACAAGCCAGCCGGTGGGTCCTTACCCGCCAAGCGGTAACACTCCGAGATGGCCAAAATAATCCAGCGAGACAAAGTCTGTTTCGTCACAGCTTGTCCCAAACGCTTTCCAACGTAACCAATAAAGAGTTGATCGTCCACTCTGACCCGGGACATGCGTGAAACATAAAAGCTTAAAGCTCTCCTAGGATCAAGCCTATGGAGCCTCTCCTCTTCCTTACCAGGATGGGGAGGAGGATAGAATGCCAGAAGAACAACCTTCTGGGCCAAATGAAATTCCGTCACTACCTTCGGAAGAAAAGGAGGACGGACTCTAAGGACAACCCTGTCCTTATGGAAAACAGTGAGGGGAGGCTTAACTGAAAGTGCCTGTAACTCACTCACTCTGCGAGCGGAAGTGACCGCAACTTAAAATACAGTTTTAAGAGTCAACAGTCTCAAAGGACAAGAGTGCAAAGGCTCAAAGGGAGCACCCGTTAGAAACCTGAGAACAAGGTTTAAATCCCAACCGGGCACCAGGAAAGGTGACGGAGGGAACACATTAGTGAGCCCTTTCAGAAACTGTGAAATTAAAGGGATTTTAAAGTAGGAACACTCTTCAGACGAGCGCTTAAAGATGGACAGCACCGCCAGGTAACCTTTAATGGTACCCACTTGCAAGCCCCTGTGGGCCAAAGAAAGTAAAAAGGACAGAACCATGGGGATGTCACATGCAAAAGGATCCACATTCTGAACTCTGCACCAGTCGCAGAACTTACGCCAACGGCAAGGGTACAGAGACTTTGTTGCTGGCCGGCGGGCCGAGAGCAACACCTCCATCACGTCTTCAGGGAGGTCCCAATCCTTATACCTCAACCTTTCAGAAGCCAAGCGTGAAGGTTGAGGGATCTGACCTCTGGATGGAGAACCTGACCCCCCCCCTCCCGTGAGAGCAGATCGTCTTGGTAGGGAAGACGACGTTCGAGAAGGTCCGGGTACCACGTCCTCCGAGCCCACGCCAGAGCAATGAGGATCATCCGGGAACCGAACTTCCGTAACCTCCGCAGCACTTGCGGGATGACGGGGACTGGAGGAAACGCGTACAGCAGTGGGAATGACCACTCCACCACAAACGCGTCTCCTAAGGCTCCTTTTGGAGGAAATTCCCGCAAGCAGAACCTCTCGCACTTCCGGTTGACACTGGAGGCGAAGAGATCCACTTGAGGGGTCCCCCAAAGGGCGAAGATCTCCAGGAGAATCCCCTGAGCCAACTCCCACTCGTGAGAGATCGTACTCTGCCTGCTCAGAGCGTCCGCCGTCACGTTTTCGTCTCTGGCTAGATGAACTGCCGAGATCGAAACTTCCTGCTGTATGGCCCAGAACTCGAGCTGCATCGCCTCCCTGCACAGAGGAAGTGACCATGCCCCACCCCCTTTTTGTTGAGGTAGTGCATGGCCACTGTGTTGTCCGTCAGGATCAGGACATTCTTTCCTCGCACAGTCGGCAGAAAAGCCTTCAGGGCTAGCCTGACGGCCCTCAGCTCCAACAGAATGATATGGAGTCTGGACTCCGACGGAGACCAACAACCGTGGAATGTCAGATCGTTGGCATGAGCTCCCCATCCCGTGAGGGATGCATCCGTCACGATCGTCACCTCCGGCCAGGGAAGCCAAAATGGAGCCCCCTTCATCAAGTTGCCTTCAACGGCCCACCACAGAAGGTCCTGGGCGACCGAGGGCGGCACCTGAACCGGGTCCGACATCCTGCCGGAGGACTGCGACCATTGCATCTTGAGTGCCCACTGCAAAGATCTCATCCGCAGGCGAGCCTCTGGCACCAGAAGAATGCAGGATGCCATGAGGCCGAGCAACCTCAAGAACTCGAACGCTGGGAGCGTCTGGGCATGCTGAAACTTGTGCACCATCTGCTGAATGTGAAGAGCCCTCACCTGGGGAGGAAAACACTGCCCAAGGGAAGTGTCGAGCACTGCTCCGATGTACTGGAGCCTCTGTGTTGGCGTCAAATGGGACTTCTTTAAATTGAGGGAGAAGCCCAGCCTGTGAAGGGAGTGGCAGGTGACTGACAGATGATGCAGGACCTGCTCGGGAGAGCGTGCCCTGATCAACCAATCGTCCAGGTAGGGGTAGACGTGAATCTCCCCTTGCCTGAGATGCGCTGCCACCACCACCATGAGCTTGGTGAAAACCCTCGGGGCGGAGGTCAATCCGAATGGCAGGACCCGAAACTGAAAGTGCGAGTCGCCAACCGCGAACCTCAGGTACTTCTTGTGCTTGGGATGGATCGGCACATGGAAGTAAGCATCCTTGAGGTCGAGAGACACCAACCAGTCCTGAAGCTGAAGGGCCTGGAGGACTTGAGAGAGAGTAACCATCTTGAACTTGTCCTTCCTGAGGAGTTTGTTCAAACCGCGTAAGTCCATGATGGGTCTCAATCCCCCGTCTTTCTTCGAAATCAAAAAATAAGGGGAATACCATCCCTTGTTCCTCTCCGCTACAGGCACCAGTTCTATGGCGACTTTCTCCAGCAGGGCTTGAATTTCCTGCGCAAGGAGCAGATCCGGACTCTTCAAAGAGAGGTTCCCTGGTGGATTGTCGTGAGGCCTCTGCCGAAAGGGAAGACAGTAGCCATGGGTTATGATCTCCAGAACCCACACATCTGAAGTAATGGCACGCCACTCTACAAGATGCTGCGCCAGCCTTCCTTCAACCGGCGAACCATGGGACATGGCCTCATGACTGAGTGGTAACCGCTGCGGCGTTACCTGCGGGCAAAGAGGCAACTGCCCGAGCGGCCTTGGCACCACGGGTACCCTGTCGTCCACCTCTGGTACCCCTGCGTTGGCCTCTTTGACTGCTAGCTCCTCTCGCTTTACTGAAGGACGAGTAATAGCGAAAGAAACCACCCCTCCATTGCTGTCCCCTAGGACGAAAAGGCGGAGGTTGGTGAACTGCAGCGCCCAACGACTTTGCTGCAGCTTTGGAGGTCTGCAACCTCTCAAGGCTCTCGTCAGCCTTGCTGCCAAAAAGGTGTTCACCGTCAAAGGGCATGTTGAGGAGCCGGGACTGCACATCAGGAGCAAACCCCGACTTCCGCAACCACGCAAACCTGCGTATGATGGTGCTCGCCGCCATGGACCTGCTGACGCATTCAGCCATGTCCAAACCCGACTGAACGGACTCACACATGGCATCCTTACCATCCTGGACCATAGCAAGGAAACCATCCCGTTCGTCCCCTTCGGAAATATGTTCAGCCGCTAACGCAACACAGTTCCACAGAGTGTGTGTGAAACGAGACAAGGCACATATGGAGTTGGCCGCCTGAAGCGCCATACCACCCGAAGAAAACACTTTCTTCACCCAGCCATCAAAACGTTTGTCGTCCCTATCAGGAGGGATGGTAGGGTACGACGCCTGGTTTGCTGGGGCCGTGGCCGCCTGCACCACCAAACTCTCCGGAGTGGGGTTCCTGGTCAAGTAGCAGGGGTCGCTACTGGCTGGACGGTATTTTCGCGACAAGGACCTGCCCACCACCGGGAGACTCTCCAGAGCAGTCCAAGCCGCCGCCACCCTTCTCTGTAGAGCCATATGAAACGGCAGTACCGGGTCAGTTGGGGGACCAACATCAAGGATGTCCGTGAGATCATCCTGCACAAACTCCCCTGGGGGAGCAGACCATCCCAAGTACTCGGAGACCCTAGCCATAAGGCGCCGGTACGAGGAATCGGCATGAGAGCCAGGCTCAGGCCTACAAAACTCCACCTCCGGAGAGGTGTCCAGTCCACTGGCATCATGCAGTGACTGCCTCAAATCGTCAAATTGGCTATGGACAATCTCATCTGGAACCTGACTAGGAACCAGGCCATCAGAATCCTCATCCACCTCCGAAATATATTCCAGGTGGTGAAAAGAAGGCACCCGAGAGTGCTTGCTCTTAACCAGAGCATTTCTAGGGGGTTCCCCCGTGCCACGGGGTACCACCGACACCCCGGCCTCGAAAGGCATCAAGGGCGTCGAGTGAATCGGCGCCGGCGTCGAGAGAACAGGCATCGGCGCAGAGAGGATCGGCGTCGAGCAAATCGGCATCGACGTCAGATGCAGCGCCGCCAGCATCGACACAGTCCTCGAAGCCGGAGCTCCGAGCGTGTCCTTCGACGACCGGAGCCTCGAGAAAGCCTGTCGACGCCCTCGACGCCTCAGGCGTCGATGTCTTCCTCGAAGACATCACAGGTGCACACGGTCTCGTACGCGTCGAGGACAGGGACCCGGAACGGGTACGTCGAGAACGAGTCCCCTTTTCCGAACGGGACCTCTCCCGTGACTCGTGCCGACCACTCTTGCGAGCAGTTTCTCTCGACCTCTCACGGCCAACCCCACTCAGGGGCGCGGACAGCTCAGTACCCTGCGACTCGAGAATCGCCAGCATTTTCTTCCCGAAGGAAGCCCATTCCTCCGACGTTGCACGGCTGGTGGGGTAAGCGACGTGCCGGTCAGAGTCCTCAGAAGAGGACCTGGAAGACTACTGCTGTCGGCGCTTCCGAGAATGCCTCGAAGAGGCCGAGGAGTGGCGAGACCGACTCCTAGAAGGAGACCCACGAGACTTCCGACGACGACGCGGAGAGTCACCTCTCGAATCATCCGTCGAAAGCCCCGCAGACTTCGACTTCCGGGGCTTGGACACCCGACCTACTGACAACTTCTTCTTACGTTCCCGTAAGGCTTTGGACGTGAGCGACTGGCAGTCGATACAGTCATCCGTGTCGTGGGCCTCCCCGAGGCACCAGAGGCAGGCGTCGTGCGAGTCCGTCACCGACATCTTGGACCCACACTCCCCGCACTTCGTGATGCCCGGACGCGGGGTCGAAGACGAAGTAGAAGACATCTTCTTACGAAGGATTTTCCCACAAAAACGAACAGGTTCGAAGAACCGAGAAGAACAGAACTCCAAAGAGTCGAGGCGTAACCGAGATTCACAAAGCAACATGTTCGCGGAAAAAACGGAACTGAGGCTACGGGCGTTGTGCGTCCTACTTATCACATCGGATGACGTCGGACGTTGGATGTCGGAGGAGGTCCTCGACGACGGCGCATTAACGTCATCGACGCAGGACGCAGAAAAAAAAGTTTCCGAAGCAGCACAGCTGTGGCGATTACCTGTCATAGATATGGAATACGTCGGAGGACCCAATCCCCTTGAAATAAGGTTATTTTACTCACCTGTGAATTGGTTGTGCCTCTTACACACAAGTAATGCTGTTGGTTTAACTTTATTATTCCTGTTAGGATAATTGTATAACTGTCCCCCAACTAGGTTGACTTGCAGTTAGCCTGTCCAGAATAAGTCTGCATTAGGTTTTACCTACCTAGAATAACCTTCAGTCATTCATAACGTGTAACACTGGGTTGTGCTTTCCCTGGTCCGTTTTAGACAGACACAAAAAGAGTCTTGGGTAACACCGGCTTTACGTTGCTTATAGCTCCTGTAAAAAGTGTATAGGTTTTACTTACCTTGAGTGTAACTATTTAAGTAAGAGTATTCTGTGAACTGAAAAGCAACTGTAATTGAATATTACACCCCAAGGTACAACTCCCTTAGAATAACTATGTTATCCTGAATCAGAGTTATAGGTTTATACTGTGCCTAGTATCTGTGTTTCACTAGATCAGAAAAGTATATTGTCCAGTTGAAATGACTGATTTTTTGCAGAGCGTCACTGTACAACTGATAGGGTCTACTACCCTGGTATTACTAAAAGTAATCTAAAAGTAACTATTGGTTTTGACTTCCCAAGAACTCATGTAAGGTGTTCCAAATAAGGATATATGCCTTGGTCTGTGCACCTTCAAGCATAGTGTGTTTTTATAAATGTGATGGTACTTATTTCCCCCAAGATTTATCCGGGCCTACTCGTATTTAAATAAATCATTTATTTTTACAATACACAGTGTTTCAGTGTTTCTTTGGACCGTTTGTATTAAAATTGCATTTGTATTGATTCTACAGCACTCTCTCCCTCCTAGGATAAGCCTGGCTGCTCTGTCTACGCTAACCTAAACTCAGGTGGTACAGCCACATACTAAGAGTGGAGTCTTGGACAGCCTCAGTTGAATGGTTTTACTAAGCCCTTAGTTGGACTTCAGAAAAACTGTCCTAACAGCCACCCTTTAGCAGATGCAATAAGTTGTTCCAATAACATATGTGTTTTTTATATGGATGAAGTGAAGGTACGTCCCGTCGACAATAAGTTTGATGAAAGGGCAATGGAAAGGGGTAAAAAGGATGTAATCGCAGACAAAATCTATCCCATGGCAACAGTTGGCTACATAGATCAAATCCTTGCATCACTTGATGGTTTCCCACAGGCAGAACAGATACCTTTTACGCACAAATAAGTATTCGATGTTGGCTAGTTAGCCTGCGCTCCCCAGCTATTTGCACCTTTTGAAAAATGTTCTGCCGCCAAGGGCACATCCTACTCGAATAGTGGGAACGAATTCTTCATCGCCTCAGGCCCCTGACTTTCTACAGCCTTCCCAAGAAGACCCGCTTTTTGCTTCACCAACGCAATTGTGCTCTTTGAAACACTACTGCACTGTTAAACCCAAGGCTACCCACTTCTTAGGGCAGATTAGAAAGTGGGGCAACGACTCAAAAATTGTCTAAAGCTCCTAGTGTGTTAACCAAGCCTTCTCTTTACAGGTTGTGGCTGTGTTTTCCTCATTTGCCGCATTAGGAAACGTATTGTATACATGCTGGACAGTAGAGTATTGTTTGTGGTAACTGTTTTCGCATAACTATAGTTTACTTGTATCTATTGGTCCGGTTGACAATAAATGTATAGATATCTTTAATATACACTTGTCTAAGAGTAATTTGTGGTTTGTTGCTGTGTGTGCTCACTGTGGGCTGCTGATCACTATCACCCCTCCTGAGACTTAGTCTTGAGCGCCTGCCAAGCTACCTAGATTGGTCTGGCTTGTCCAGAGGGTTCCCCTGTTTCACTAAACCGAGTGTGGCCTCCTAAACTTCAACCCATCAGGTAAGAGTTTAGAAAGCCATCTTCACACCCTCCTGCAGCACTTGTACACCCATAGGCTTCTCTTTCCATCCCCTATGCACTAGCAAGGCCGATTGGCACAAGGCCTAGTCGGAGCATGAAGGAACAAGTTACTTACCTGTAACTATTGTTCTCCTGCATGTGTCTGGCATGGATTCTCATGCTCATGAATATTCCCCGTGGTCAGGCATGGAATACTCGGTAAAAGAAAAAACATTTTCACTTGCACTTACAAACTGTATTTCTCCTCTAAACCAATCACTCAGCTCTGGGTCATACTGCCCCCAGTCAATGGCTGCCCTCTCCCTAAGCCCCTCCTCTGGCAGCCATCTTCATATTTGGTAAGCACGTAAAGTGGCAGTATGACCAAGAAAGAGCCGCAGAGGGGACGGTGTGAGGGTGCGCATGTGAATCCATGCCAGACCCATACTGGAGAACAATAGTTACAGGTAAGTAACTTGTTCCTTCTCCAGCATGGGGTCTGGCATGGATTCACATGCTCATGAATAAAGAATACATAGCAGTACAACATTACACAACCATGGGAGGTGGCAAGGCTCAACCGAAGTAATTACTCTTACCTTCGGGACAGGCTTACCTTCAAGCGAACAGGTTGTGTAGCACTGCTTTGCCGACCCTTGACTCCACTCTGGAATCCCTGTCGACGCAGTAGAATCTTGTGAAGGTGTGTGTGGACCTTCATGTAGAAGCCCTGCAGATGTCCAGCAGGGGGCACACCAGACACGAACGTCTTCATCGCAGCGATCACTCTGGTGGAATGGGCTCGCGGATGGCTGGGCAGCGGTCAGTCTGCCAACAGCCGGGGGGAGCCACCTGGAGATGGAAGCCTTGGACAAGGCCTTCCCATGGTTCACAGGACCTAAGTTCACAAACAGTTGAGCCTTCTTCCGGAAACTCTTTGTGCCTGCCACATAGAACTTCAGAGCATGAGCCACATCCAGCAGTTGCAAAGTCCTTTCAGCTAATGACAAAGATTTCAGAAAGAACAGAGGCAACACCAAAGGCTTGTGAGGTGGGATTCCGACTGAGCCTTTGGCATGAAGGAAGGATGCGTCCGCAGCACCACCCTCGTATCATGAAAAGTCAGATAAACTGTTTGCAGTAGGGCCTGGATCTCCCCTACCCTCCTGGCAGAGGTGATGGCCACGAGGAACAATGTCTTCCATGAGAGGAACTTGAGAGGGGCCTGATGCATAGGCTCGAAGGCCCCCCCCCCCCATGAGCCCAGTCAGTACCAAGTTGAGTTCCGATGTCGGGGAGGGCGCCTTCACCGGCGTGAACGATCGAAACAGTCCTTTGAGGAACACCTTGACGAAGCGGTGGGACCAAAGAGAAGACCGTCCTGGAAACCTGGTGTAGCGGGTGATAGCCGCCAGATGCACTTTGATAGAGGCGTGCGCCAGCCCCACCTTGGCCAAGGACAACAAGTATGGAAGAATCTGCGGGGCAGTGACCCTCAGAGGATTGATCTTCTGCGTTTGGCACCACATCGCAAAATGCTTCCACTTGTGCCCGTAGCACTTAAGAGTCGACACCGCTCTGGCCTTGGCAAGGACCTCCCTGCAGTCCGCCGTCAACTCTTATTCTCTGAACTCTAAGGCTGCAGGAGCCAAGCCCCCAGGTTCAGTAAACCTGGGTCGTGATGCAGGATTACCCCTCCTTCTCTGGTGAGGAGATCCATTACCACTGGCTTGACCGGGGGTGACGTTGACAGGCTGAGAAGGTCCGGGTACCAAATCTGCCTCGGCAACGAGGATCATCTTGCATCGGCACCGTTTGAGTTGAATGATGACTCACAGCAGGAGAGGCAACGGGGGAAGGGGGAATGCATACAGGAACAGGCCTTCCCACTGGAAGGAAAACACGTCCCCCATGCTCCTCGGCTGGTGTAACCTGCTGACAAATTTCTGGCATTTGGAATTTGTTGCCGTCGCAAACAGATCGAT
Organism: Ambystoma mexicanum; assembly: GCF_040938575.1. Classification (NCBI taxonomy): domain Eukaryota; kingdom Metazoa; phylum Chordata; class Amphibia; order Caudata; family Ambystomatidae; genus Ambystoma; species Ambystoma mexicanum. The sequence goes on from NC_090938.1 coordinate 505,498,319, forward strand.
CTGGGGTCTGCCCCACTTGAGGAAGACACGGTCCACTTGAGCCTGTCGAAGTTCCCACTTGTGGCAGGAGCGCAACTCCCTGCTGAGGGAGTCGGCGATGGTGTTCTTGACTCCAGCTAGGTGAAAAGGGAGGAGGACCATCTCTTGGGCGATGGCCCCGCGCCACAAGTCCTGTGCCTCTCTGGAGAGCACGGAGGATCTGGTGCCCCCTGATTCCTGATGTAAAACATTGTGGTGGTGTTGTCCGTGAAGCCCCTCACCACTTTGCCCGTGAGGGATGGAAGGAACAACTTGAGGGCCCAGAACACTGCCCGCAGCTCGGGATATTGATGTGGAGATCCCACTCCTCCGGCAGCAACATGTCTCTGGTGTGGAGACGTCCGGTGTGGGCTCGCCAGCCCTCCAGGGAAACGTTCGTGGTGAATGTCGCCTGGTACGGGGGCGCTGTAAAATCCTGTGCCCCCGGCGATGTTGTAGTGTACACCTCACCACCTTATCGCTTGACGGAACTCCTCGTCGAGGGTAATCCTGTCTGCGAAGGTTCCGGACACCTGGATCCAGCGAGTGTCCAAGAACTCCTGCAGGAGTCGCATCCGCAACCTGCAAAGTCTGATCAGGTAGCTGTACAACGACATCATGACGAGCAGTAACTTGATGATCCATTGCTGGCTTTAATGTATTCTCGGGGGATGGCTGGTGGCCAGTATCTAGACTGTATGGTAATCTGACCGATAGCCCCAACCCTCAAAACTCCAGGCTGAAGTCACACTGGGAGTCAGATCTTGGGGAAGGTATAGGGGAACAGGAGTGGGAATGCATACTCAGTTACCCCAAAGAAGTGTCTAGGAACCCTCGCTTCAAACTGATTCAACTGAATATATTGGATCGCACCTACATGACACCCAACAGAGTAGCTAAGTTCAATAGAAGCAAACAACCGAAGTGCCCCTGTTGTGGGGGGGATGGTGCTGATTTGATTTATATGTTTTGGAGCTGTACGAAAACACAGGGCTTCTGGGCTCGAATCGAGCAGACATATAGAAGGGCTGGGGTTACAAGACACACTTGGAACCCTAAGGAGTGTTTCTTGTGAGCTTATCCGAGAAACAGTAAGCAAGAGCAGGTTATTAGGTTTATGGACATGGCGTGCATCCTTGATAAACACTGTGTTGCCATGACCTGGAGGTCAGCTGGGGGGCCACAGTACTCTAGTTACAAGGACTTTTAAATCTGGGCTGAGCTGGAGAACAGGATGTGGTTAAGTAAATTCAGAGCCTGGACGCAACTCCAGGGGGAGCATATGAATCCTGGAAGATGTTAGTCTGGGACATGTTTCACCCCTCGGATGATAAGCCTCTATGAATGCCCTCCGCTGATTGCTCTGTTACACTCTCTCTTTGAACCTGTTGCTCTCCTTCTGCCCTCTGGCACCCCAGTGCCCCTACACTAAGTATGAATATGGGCCCTGACCCGGACAAGGTAGTTGATCCCTAGATTATCCCCACAACCAAGTACTGACCACACCACTGCTTTGGCTATGACCTAGATTGCATGCATGGAGAACATGTTTGTTTTGTTGTTAAAATCTGTTATATGTTAAAATATTGGCGAACGGCAAGAACTGTAAGTGAAATTATGCTTGACACTGTTGCTTAAAGGAACACCTGACTGTACCTCTGTTATTTCTAAATGCCAATCAACAAATTTTAAAATAAATTGATGGTCCGCACCGTGGCAGTCTTCATTGCCAACAGTCATTGCACCTTGCCCAGCAGGGCCGCTATCCCCTCTTCTGAGGGGGCTGCCAGGCAGGAAACATTTGAGCCTGGCCCCCAGAAACAGCGCGTTTTACAATGGTACCAAGCAGGACTTTGGATAGTTGATGGAGAACCCCAGATCCAACAGCAGCCGGACGGTCCTCTGTGTGTTTGAGGGCTACATCCCTTGACTTGGCCCAGGTGAAACAGTCATCGAGGTACGGGTACACGTCTCTCCCCTCTAGACGCAGATGGGCCGCCACTGGTGCCAGGCACTTCGTAAACACCCTGGGGGCAGACATCAGTCCGAAGGGGATGGCCTTGAATTGGTAGTGCCTTCCCTGAACTACGAAGCACAGGAACTTCCAATGCTTCTCGTGAATGGGGACATGGAAGTATGTGTCCTCCAGATCCAGTGACGTCAAGAAGTCTCCTTCCTCCAGTTGGCCGAGCACACGCTGCAACATGAGCATCCTGAATTTTTGGGACTTGAAGTACTTGAGAGACGCTGCAGGTCTAGAATGGGCCTCCAGCCACCAGTCATATTCTTTACCAAGTAGTATCTGGAGTAGACTCCGGAACCCCAGAGTCGCTTTGGAACCAGATCCATCGCCCCTTTTCTTAACATGGCCCGTACTTCCTGCAGGAGCCGAGAGATGGGCTGTTCCTGCCGTGCCACCAGCGGTATCCATGGACACTTCTGCTCTAACTCTAGAGTGGGTCCGTGGGCGAGAGCGTCCAGCACCCATCGGTTGGTGGAGATCTTTTTCCACTTGCTGACGAAGCACGCCAGCTGACCTCACACCGGTGTGCATGGGTGGGGGCCCGACGTTCTGGCCGGTTCAATCTTGTTTCGGGTCTGCATGCCACCTTGGGACGGACGACGTCGGCTAACTCCACCGAAAGCCCTGGAACAGCCCCTGTTGGCCTCCTGGGTTGAGGACCGGGAGGGTTGATGGTACGAAGAGTAGCCTCCACCAAAATCCTTCGATCTGCCAGACTTCCTGCCGGAGGCTTTAAAGGACAGGCGGTGTTGAAGAGTGCCCAAGGAACGGCATGTCTCTACAACTCGTCGATGGCCTTCCCAAAGAGGTCATCCCCATCAAAGGGCATGTCCAGTAGCCTCGCTGGACCTCCTGACAGAAGTTGGTGGCTTTCAGCCAGTCACGACAGTGGAGGCGCACAGCGTTCCCCATCTGCAGGAACCCTGTGTCCGCGATGTCCAATGCCACCTCCCCCTCCTGGAGGACAGAAAGTGCCTCGACCCGCTTGTCATCGGGTATGAACTCCAGCAGTGGGGCGTCTTATACCACAGGGAGCTGTGGTATCTGCTGCCCAGGATTGCAAGGACGTTGGGCGCGTTCACTGTTGACGCAGCCGAGTAGATGACTTTTCTTCCCATGGCATCTAACTTCTTCCCCACGCTATCCGGAGGGACAGAAGACGAAGGGTTAGACGACTTATTTCTTGATGCCACCGAGACCACTGAGTCAGGGGAAGGCTGTGAACGTAGGCACTTTGGTGCGGACTCCAGCAACCAGTATTTTTTCTTCAGCCGATCCCTCTTGGCCGTGTCTGGATTTTTCATCCAAGCCAGGCCTTCCTCCCAAAAGTCGTCCAGGAGAGGCACCGCCAAGAAGATCTTTTTGTTGGCCTCGCATTGTTCATATAGGAAACCTTCCTTCCTGATCTCAACTGGAAGAGTACCGAAGCTCTTGTGACCATGGCATGGAACGTCTCCACCTTGTCCGGGGGAGAAGCCCTTAGCTGCGTCAAACCGCCCACCGTGGTCATGTCGTCCGTGTCTGTAGTAGTCGTGTCCGTCTCCATGTCTCTGAGGGGCAGGGCATGCGTGGAGGTTGATGCAGTGGCGTAGGGTGCCGCTTCCTCTTGTTAGCTGGGGGTATGTCCAGGGGGGCCAGGGCCGTTGGTGCTGTTGGCATCCGTTTCAGAATCTCCGACACCAGGGTGCGTTGGGTCAAAAGGATGACCGAAAGGATGTCCAGCAATACATCCCTCAGAGGGGTCAGGCGGTCGGTTTCCTGAGCCCCGCGCCATCGGCGGCGGCAGGTCTGCCATAATCCACATCAGGGTTTTCGGCATTGTCGCCCCCCACGTCCTCCTGGATCGTATGTTCGGACGCCTGGTCCTCCTTGTCCGAGGAAGAAATATCTGTGCCCTGGAGTACGGTTGAGGCCTCCCCCCATTTTTGCATCCCGAGGGGTTGGGTTCGGGCTCAGAGATGGCATCCTCTTCTCTGGTGTCCTAGCCACAGGTTTGGACGAGGCGTACTACCTTGGGAGTAGGGACAATATGGGCATTGCTGGGGCTACCTTGACTGGGTCAGCACCCTTGGCCTTCGAGAGGGCCGCCGCCACCAACTCTATCATCAACGACTTCGCTTGGACCGCCTGGGCCTTCTGTGGCAGGTCGGTTGACATTTCCTGTGCCTTCGTCTTCTCTGGCTTTTCCCGCAGCTTCGCCGGGTTAGCCGATTTCCTTGGTATCAAGTAATATTATCCCCACCAAAAACATCCCCGTATATATGATCGTGAGGAACTGCCATAGGCAATATTGTTGGTGGGGATCATATTAAGAGCGGGGGGTGTCCCCCACTCCTTTTAAAATAATATGGGGGTTGCGGGGTTGTCCCCCGCAGGTTCCATGCCTTAACATCGCCACAAAAATATGGTGATATTTTTGCGGGAATATTAACACATGGAACCATTTCCTCTTCAAAGAGGAGCTGGAGCAATGGCTGGAGATGGAAGCAGATGGTGAGGATGAGCGCACCCTGACCATTGTGGGACCCGCTTGTGTGGCAACCCTGAGGGAAACTGACTTGCGGCGCTTGGCCTCGTCTTGGACCCCCACGGATGGTGGGCCCTCAAAGGACTTAGAAGCCTGCTCTTTGGACCAGCTGGTCCTGAGTGAGGCATGCCCCTGCTTGCCGCACGCGGCATAAGCCTTGGCGCTGAGCCACGCCGCCAGCCTCCTGTGATGATCATTCACAGTTTGTTTGGAGAACCTGATGCAGATTTCACAATCCGCTTCCCTGTGATCCGGATGGAGACAGTAGAGGCACTGGAGACGTTTGTCCTCTACACACACATTCCGCAGCTGGAGCAGAGCTTGAAAAGGGAGCTTCCTTCCTTCTCCTACGACATGGTCCGGAGTGCAGAGTAGGCCCGATGGCCTTCTGGAATCTTCGACGAAACTTTGACGATTCTTGCCCTTGAGGGGTGTTGAAATTCACTGACAAACGGATCCCCACTTGTCGGCCGATGTAGAGAAAGAGCACACAGGCTCCGAACTGACAGAAAACTAACTTTTTACAGAACAAGCACAAAAAACGTAGATCAGCTCACAGAGCAAAACACGAGGACTCCCAACACTTGAATGTGCAGTAAAAATCGGAAGATGGTTTCTAGAGGGGGGTCTTAGGCAGAGGGCAGTTATTGGCTGGGTGCAGTATGACCCAGAGCTCAGTGATTGGTTTAGAGGAGAAATACAGTTTGTAAGTGAAAGTGAAACTGTTTTTTCTTTTACCGAGGATTCCCGGCCTGACGACGGAATATTCATGAGCATGTGAATCCATGAAAGACCCCATGCTGGAGAATGTAACTTATCTAGTATGGGCATGCAATGTCACCTGTCTCGCATGATGGTAGAGAGGGCTGCCTCAGGTGCGCAAGGGAGTATGAACGGACATGCATGAATTATAGTAAGCGCTGTGCAATTGAAGACAGTCCCCTGTTACGCTCACGCCAGAATGAACACAACCCTCTAGGGAAAGAAGTCAAGAAATAGCTTGAAAGGATAAAAAGGTTTAATTCTACAGAATACAAAAAATATCAGCAAAGGACTCTGCTGCTCAGCAACGTTCTGACTCCATAATGAATGTTGTTGCCTTTTGAGAGGCCACATCATCAGTAATGCTATCACATATAGGGTCTGAACCAGCACAGTTGATTGGTATGACAGCATACATGATGCTGCTCCATAGGGGAGCCCAGGCAACAATTGGTTTTTTCTCAGCTGTCTGTCGATTCCAATGTGGATCAACTGGGCTCATCTCGACATGAAGTGAAGGTCAGGTCTCTCAAAAGTTACATTGTGAAAACTACCATAATATGCTAAGCCTACTACTACACCACTATGGCAAGCACCTGGGAGGCTCAGGGGCTGGTGCCAAGGGGAAGGGAGGAAGAAATACAGTCACACTGACCCACACATTCTGCGCTTTGTGCCATGAAACAGTGCTGGACGAGGGGTGGGTTTGGATTGAATTTTCTTACAGAGATTATATTTCCCCAGAGGTAGCAGCAACACATACCTTTATGGATTGTTATAACGTTCATGTGATGAAGCATTTACATAGCTGTTTGTAACTGTCCTTGTTTTTTTGAACCACTAGCTCGAACAGCGTCTTCGACATTTTTTTTTTTGTGGCTTTCTTTCACAAAATCGAGACCTACCCGTCTCTGGCTTCAATCACGGAAAACAGGCTGCTATAGTTATTTTGCTTTGAGCGAAGGTCAGCAACTGTTTGAAAGACATCTAGGGCCTCATTACGACCCTTCAGTTTTGGAAAGAACGGTGGTGGTAAAACCGCTGCCACCGTTCTTTCCGGACCGGCTGATTAAGAGTCCTGCAGGCAGGAGGTGTCCCTCCCGCCAGGTCTGACCTGGCGGGTTTAACACCACCCGACTGCAGGCGGACATGGAAACACCGGCTCTGGCATAGACAGAACCGGTGTTTCCATTGTCTCCATTCCGATGGAGTCCTATGGGGCTCCATGGGAATGGGGATTTACACAATTCCGCCTCTGGAATTCCCAGGTGATCGGGGTCGTAATGCCCCGGTGATTCCGGGAATCACGGAGGTGGAATGGTAATACGAGTCCGGCGGTAACCTGCCATTTTTTCCAGCTTTGTTACTGCCGGACTCATAATGAGGCCCAATGTGTCGAATACCCAGAAAAAACATAACACTTACTATATTGAAAGTGGACATATGAACATTTTGTTTCCATTTCTGCAATCTGTTGTTCGGAGGAGATACTCAGCAGGACGACGAGAGAATGGAACTTCCAGAAATTATGTAAGCTCAACTATACGCCAACTTGCGAATGTGCGATTTGACCAAAATAATTGACACAGTACGTTATGTTAGGTTGAATGACATTTATACTGCGCACTATAAAAAAAAAACTGTCTAGTAATGATTGTTATTTCTGTATAGTTTAAAGAGGAGTGCTTAAAGGTTTGATTTTTTTGGACGCATTGTTTACTGGCCTTGTTATGGTTTGTTAGCTGGAGAATTTTGTGATGATTATTCCTCGAAGACCAGCAGCCACAACCTGTATGCAGGCTAATGATATCTAAACCGCTTTGTCCCATGGAATATCCTGTGTTGTCACGGTTGTATCCTTGTGCACCATAAAATGGGGTTAGGGTGAGGGGCTGAAGCTTTCCATGGGCACTTTGTTTTCTTTTCGATCACTATTCTTACTAGTTCCATTACAATGCCACCTGTCTGTGTTTCAACATAAAATGTTACTATTGCTGTCCCTATTTTCTGGTAGGGTCCGCTATGTGAAGCGGGTGCATCTGGTTCTACATCCCATTGAGAGCTAAACCTACTTCACAGCGCTAAACCTTCATCCATGTTGTGGTTTCAAATAGTCTGCCATGTTTTCATGTGTGTGTTCATTCTGTGTGGTTTGTGTTCATGATTAGGTTTCATCCGGTTCTGAATTATATGGTAACTTGTTATATTCGATTACAGAACGGCTACTAATATATATTTTATTCTGTTTTCTACACAGTTATATTGTACTGTTCTGCATATGCCATAGTTTTCAGTTACCGTCGGATGGATTCTTCAACCAACATTGGTGGATAATCATCAACGGAGATTATTTGATCACCGTTAAGTGGGACGACCGACAGGGACCAATATACCTTTTTTGTGGTACCAGCAATAAATAGCAACCGGTCATCGGTTCGGTTGTGAAAACGTGATGATGCGAAACAATCCATATCTTCTCACAAACGGAACACCATGTACGACATTAGAAGGTTTTTCTGGTGTAACATATAGACACACAAGAATTGGAGTACAGGGTTTGAGCAATCTCTGTATCATCAGGACGTTATAAACAACATTTGAAGCATGCAATGTTCGCTAGCTATAACTTTATGGCAAAAACATATCGTTCATTTCATCGACTTAATATTCTCTTGTGAGCGTTCCTTGAAAAATAAAAGCACTTGTTACATTGCAGACTATTGATCTTTTCTTTAAAATAAATGTTTTGCTCTCCTTTTTGGGACAAGAAATAAAAGTTACAGGTTGTGCATTTATCTTCCTGGTTCTGCGTTAAGTAACGTTATGGCATGGGTGATGACGGGGCACATTTGGCTACACTGGGCACAAACATCATGAAAATAGGTGGAGCATATCGTTTGGATTAGTGATGTCAGTTTGAGGGGCAGGCGGGAAATCTGTATTCATGCATGCCGCGAGGGTACTTGAACGTAGGGCGATGCATCAACGGATAAGATTAGTACAAGCTGGCAGCGCATAACCCTTTGTTTTCGCATGTGTAAATGTGAGGAAAACTAAGCTAAGATGCATAGGAAAAAATGTTAAGATTGATTACAGTATGCTTAAAAATATATGCCCGAACGATCGGGACAAAGATTTTGAGCAAACTATTCCTTTAAGCAATGATAAAACAGTATCAACACATTTTACTTTTTAGAAGGGGGAAAGCACAATTCAAAGTTCACTTTACTTATACACTTTTTAGAGGGGCAGAATGCAACTCAAATGTAAGCATAAACTTAATGACACTTTGTAATTTATTTCACAGAGATACAGTTACCACACTAACTTATTTAGCAAGTAAATACTTTATACTTGTTATACTTTCAAGGCAGAATCCTTTTCTTATCCAGTCCTTCCCTAGTCTATTGCACGAGTTTTCTCAGAGGCAGAAAAGGGACCCTAGCGGTCTAGGTGCTAGCTGTAAGCAGGTTGAGATAGGGTTCAGTTGCAGGCAAGTCTAAGTTCCATAGGAGATCTTCTTAAACAAGTACGGGTTCACTTTCATAAAGTGTTCAGGGACTTCACAGAAGGCTCCCTATGTGTGCTCCAGCGTTAGTCCTGGGCAAGTGGTATGGGCAAACTCCCAACCACACAAATCACCCACTCAGCCTCACAGGATGCACACTAGACTTAAGGTAAGTAACACCCAAGCCCACACAGTAACTTAGGAGAACATAAGTGCTTCGGAGTGGATGCCTTCAGGATACAGTGGAACAGGACCCGCACCCTGGATTTTTGGTCTGGAGACGAAGGAACTGGACACTGGATGGGAAGTTGAAGCAGTAGTCATCAGAAGAGGCTTCCAGAAAAGTACTCTTCACAGATTCTCGCAGGTCTGCGGAGTTGCCGCCTTTTTACAACAGCCAGATTAAGAACGAATATGGTCGCTCGGATTCTCTTCACGCTCTCAGTCCTGCACTCTGGTGAAGGGATTTGAATCGTGTCTCTGGAGATCCAGCATAAGTCTGCCAAAGTTTCAGACGGATTCGGACTTCGGAAGACCATGCACTGCACTGAGGCTCGAGGTCCCAGGGTATTATTGGTTTTCAGACCAGCAAGGTCGCATCACGTCGTGGGATGGCTCAAAATGCAGGTCCTCCTGAGTCCAGTGGATCTCACCAAACTCTGGGTAGGAGTTGCCGCTTTCTGGAGCCCCAGTTCAATTGGAAGGAAGGGTTGCATTAGGCTCTGGTTACACAGCAGGCTCTCAGGTCGCTGGAAATCACTACAGATGGCTTTTCTTAATCTTCCTCCTTGGATTCAGCTCCAGTGGTCGACTTGTCAGCAGCTTCTAGGTTCAGAGTATTTATCAGGAACTACAGCACAACTTCTGCAATCTTCCCCTGAGTTCACAGAAAGGGGCGTCTGGCTGTCCAATCAGGACAGCCAGGCCACCCACTGAGACAGGGTTCCATTCAGGCAAGGTGAAAGACAAAGGGCTTATCTGTGTGAGCTTATAGGAAAGGTGGATTCCTGCCCTGATTTAGTCCCAGAACCGAATATTCCTCCTGCTGCCAGTTACAGGATTTCTGCGGGACAAGCTCACAGGTTCCCGTATGTAGAGGTAAGACGAATGGAAGTGAAACCCCGTTTGTGTTTTGTCGCTGGATCTGTGAGGAATTCACCGATGTCCTGCTGACGTCTGTAAATGATAAAAAGGTGCCACAGAATTTTGGACTCCACCCTCACTTCCTGCCTTCTAAGACAGGCTGGGAATACAAAGGATTCCTGCCGAAGACAAAACTTCCACTAAGGTCGTTCCCACCTAGAATCATAGGGGGAGCCCTCGGAAACCAAAAGCAAACGAGAAATGACAAACAAAGAATGAGCCCACCAATTTAGCAAAATAGTGCCCCTTCTGTGCATTACCGAGGTTGATTTAACAGCCTGTGAGTAATAAGACTGAAAAGTCACTAAGGTAAAAACACTGCCACCAGCCATTCAAGTAATTTTGAATTTGTAACAAAAATGCTACAGGTAAGTAAGCAAGGGGATACATTGTATCCCCCCAGGAACTCCCCTTACGTTGGGTTGTGCTGGCTCACTATATAAAATGTAAAGGGGGATAGAAATCCCTCTTTACCCCTTTGGAACAGCTGTTGACACAGGAACATTAAAGAGAAATTAACAGGTAAGCCCAAAGGGGCAATCAGGCCTAAACGTACACGTTATAGGAAACTCCAACTCCAACCATACACTAACAAAAGGTCACCCATAAAAAGAGTAAAAGACGGGGCGTGGCCTGGAGCGCCGTGGATGAGGCTGCTCCATTGATGGCCTCCGTTGGGGTTCGCGGCTCTGACTGATCTTTCACCGGTTCCCGCTATGCTGTAACAGCCTCCTGGCAGGGATCTGAAGCGGAACAACTCCTGCACCTGTGGCTACATTCCTGGCCCCTAACGCGGCAGAGTGGCTGGAAACGCGGCGTTGGAACTTCTCCGCGGTGTTCCCTGCCGTGATTCAAGATGGCGGCAGCGACTGGGGCCCTTTGCCGCCGCGGCCTGTTGGCGTCCTTCTGCCTGATGCGGGGAGGGGCAGTGTGGCTCCAACATGTAACAGCACTCTCTTAGTACCTGCCGCCTCCCCCATCCCTCCCCCTCATCTGCACAGGGTCTTCGATTGAGACGGCCGGGTCCGGCGACCACCATTCCAACGCCGAGAGCTACAGCGCTGCATCCTCCCCTCCCGCCTGGGTCTGGTGACGCTGGGCCTCCCCCGCAAGGCGAGCTCTGGAGGACTATAAGCCAGTGGTGCCTGCGACCCCCACCTCCAGCGCGGTCGGCGCTCTACTTTCCAGGCGGGCGCCGCTGGCCCCACTAAGCATTCCAGGCCCCGACGGACCCGCCGCCCAGCAGCTGGCACCCTTAGGAACCGACGACGCGTCACTCTCCAGGTGAGCACCTCTGTCCCCATTGAGTGAGGTGGCCCCTGAGCCTCCCCACTTGCATCCACGACTGACTTCCCCCGGGGGCTTGCCCACAGGTCTGCCACCATTCATCAGGCCTACCGGATCTTGCCCCCCCACCTCCTACTGATCGTGGTCCGCTTCCACTGCGGTGGTTCTGGTGCTCCTGCAGCTTCCTGGGGCGCCCCTGCCCACCGTCGCCACGCACCGGCGGAGCGGAACCGCCTCCACCCCATTGCTTTGGATCCGGGCCTCTCACCTTGGGTGGCTTCTCCTTACGACACGATTACTACTCCGCGAAGGCACTTCTGCCTTTTCTCCCTGAGAAATCTCCTGGGGCGCTCCGGCCCACTCCATTTCTATCGCCACCGTAGGCTCCTGTGGCCCCTGGCAGTGAGCATATTTCCCCCCCCCATCTTAAGCCATGACCAAGGTGGTGAAATCATCGAGGGGCACTGACATTGCCACTGTGCTGCAGGCCCCGGAGAAAGGGAAGAAAACCGACCCCCTGAATCTAACTCCCCAGAGGGCCTCCGACGTGAAGGGCACGCTGGCCACCAAGGAAGACCTCCAGGTCTTTATGTCTGACATTAAAGCGGAATTCCGGAACTATGACGGAACTCACAGCCAAGTTGGAACAAACCGAACAGCGGATTGACAACGTTGAACACCGAATAGTGGAGGTCGAGGAGCTGACAGTGGACCATTCTAACTCGATGAAGGAGATGCAACGTAATATCCAAGCATTAATGGATAAAATCGAAATCCTCGAATTTAAGCAAGAGGATTTGGAAAACCGCTCTCGGCGCAATAACTTACGGATCCGAGGGGTACCATCGTCAATCCCAGACAAGGAACTTCCTGAATATGTCAGCACCCTCTTTCAATCTTTACTGCCGGACTTAGATGAAACGCAACTCTTACTTGACCGCACTCACCGAATGTCCACTTCTTCACCACTAAAGAGGCTATCGCTGCGATAGGCCGCACAAAGGATGAGCTCTCCTTCCAGGGATCCCCACTCCAAATCTTCCAAGACCTATCGCCCCTAACCCTACAAAAACGTAGAATGCTCCGTCCTCTCACCCTCTTTCTAAGAGACCAGCAGGTGCGCTACAGATGGCTGTTTCCTACGGCACTACAATTTTCATATAAAGGTACCCCTCGCACCATCAGTCACCTCGAGGATGCGGCTTCCAATCTACGGCTGGGCTCTCCCGAGAGCACGGGGCCCTCCCTCCCACCTCGATCGGACCCGGCCCTGGAGCCTGGCTCCCCCAAGCAGAAACGGGCCCCCTGGTCACGAGTGCAGAGATCTCGCAAACCCAGATGATGGCCCACGCTTCCCGTAAGGATCAAGCGGCACCGAGACTAGCGATACTCTCTTAAGCCCGCCGCGGACCCCATGCAGCCTATACCCTCCTCCAAGGTGGATGTCATCGTATTACCCTTGGAGAAAGTTTCAACCATGTCGCCCAGGTCGCCCGTTGCTGGTCCGGGATTCCCGGGGGACCCGCAGACAGTTATCAATCGGCCCCCTGGCCACAGTTAGGTCCTCCTGTTGGAGGCCGAAGTTGGAAGGTTGGATCTCCCGTTGGAGACTATTGTTAAAACCATCAGCCACAGGAGCCCTACCTCTGCTGACACATCGCAGCTATGGCTAACCTAGACCCCTCCCAATCCCCCCCCCCCCGCGGCAAAGGTCCTCGGACAGCCAGCCCCCACACCAGCTACTGAAACTCACCACTTTGAATGTTAGGGGCCTGAACTCCCCCCCCCCCCCCGAAGAGGAAATCCATCCTACACAGGCTGCAATCCGATGGAACCTCAATCGCTTTCCTGCAGGAAACACACTTAATTCCAGCGGACTTTTCGCGCCTCCGAAGCAGGCTCTTCCCCACACAATTCTTAGCGTCCAATGGCACCAAAAAGGGTGGCACCGCTATCCTTTTGGCTGCGGGCTTGAACCCCCAAGTCCTCGATGTCCTGCGCTGCCGAGAGGGTCGCTTTGTGGCCGTCAAATGCATCATTATGGGCCAGCTCTACACTCTCGCTTCAGCATACGCCCCAAATGAGTTCCAAGATGGATTTTGCCAGGACCTGGAAGAGACCCTCCTCCCATTCACGGAAGGACAACTTGTCATCGGGGGCGATTTCAACGGGGCCCCGGACCCCCTTAAAGACAGATCTCACCCCCCCACCTCCAGAGACCAGAAGCTAGCCCTGGCCCTGCTCCACTTGTTTTGCACGCTTGATGTCGTCGACACCTGGAGAGTGTTATACCCGGAGAAAAAGGACTTCACCTTTTACTCATATGTACATCGCACTTTCTCCAGAATCGATCTCCTGTTGGCCTCACCCCGGATCCTGACATTCAGGGATGACGTCACGATCGGCCCCCAGATCCTCTCGGACCATGCCCCAGTCTCGCTCTCCCTCCGAGTCCATGACCCGGATCCCACTCCACGTCGCCAATGGACCTTGTATGACCCTATCGTGGGGGACATGACGGTGAGAGATGCGATCGCCAGATCAATCAAAAACTTCTTTACGGAGAACCTTAACAAGGACATGTCCCCCGCCAACACCTGGGACGCTGTGAAGGCGGTGCTCAGAGGGGAACTGATCGCCCAAGGCGCCGCGTTTCACAAACAGAAGAAGGCGACCCGAGACGCCCTGGAGGCCGAGGTTTGTGCAGCCGAAGTGGTCCACAAGCAGAAGGGCTGGTCCCCGAAATCCTACAAAGCCTTGCAAATGGCCAGGAAGAGGCTGGAGGCTCTCCACGCCGACACCACTGCGAACCTGCTCGCTAGGACCAAACAATGGTACTATGTCCACAATAACAAAGCCAACAAGCTCCTGGTCAGCAAGCTAGCTAGGGAGAAGACTCGGAAATCCATCCTGGGCCTTTGCGACCCACAGGGGTCAGTGCACTATGCAGACCAAGAGAAAATCCGGCTAGCCACGGCCCATCAATCCGAGACTATGACAGCAGTCCCGAGGGACTTGGAAGCGCAGCGCGCATACATCCGTAAGGCGGCCCTTCCACGCCTGACCCCGGAGGTTGGCCAGGAGCTGGAAGCGCCTATCACGGAGGAGGAGGTGGAAGAGGCGATAAAGAGTTTGAAACCCAGGGCCCCCCGGCCTGGACTGCTTCACCACCAGATTTTATAAACTCTTTCGTCCCCAATTGGTGGCTCCTTTGGCTCGCCTCTTCAATTCATTTGCGACCACCGGAACGATCACTCCGTCCATGCAGGAATCCATTACCGTTCTCGCTTTAAAGCCCGGAAAGGACCCCCTTGAGAACAGCTCGTACAGACCAATTTCCCTGCTTAATCTGGACGCTAATATTTACTCGAAAATCTTGGCTAACCGCCTGACTCCGGTGCTACCGAACATCATAGACCCGGACCAAACCGGCTTCATCAACTACCGGTCCACGAAAGATAACATTCGCAGAGCCCTGAACCTCAGAGGTGACCACAAGAAATTCCCAGCAGCTGGCCTTGCTGGCCCTGGACGCGACCAAGGCCTTCGACAAGGTGGACTGGTCATTTCTTACCTTGACCCTCGAAGCCTTCAGCTTTGGTCCAATCTTCAGAAAAATGGTGCTGGCAAATTATCAAGCTCCCAAAAAACCAGGCTCAGGGTTAACGGGAGCCTGTCGGACCCTATCCTTCCTACCTGCGGAACGAGGCAGGGATGCCCCGTCCCCCCTGCTTTTCGCCTGGTCTTGGAACCGTTGGCCCAACGGGTGCAGACAAACCAACTGATAAGCGGCCCGAAGATAGGCGCCACCCAGCATAAGATCGCCCTCTACGCGGATGACGTCTTGCTAACCGTCACAAACATCCAATCCTCCCTGAGGGCTGCTCTGGGGGAGCTCCGTAGCTTCGACGAGGTAGCGGGATTCGCCATCAACTTCTCAAAATCGATAGCCCTCGGTGTGGGCCTGAGCCCAGACGAAAGGATCGCCCTGGAGAAGCAAAGCCCGTTCCAATGGAGCACCCAAGCAATCCCATACCTGGGGGTCCGGATCCCAGCACAACCAACAAAAGTCTACCAGGCCAACTTCCCCCCGCTCATCGAGGAACTGGAGAAGGATCTCATGTGCTGGCGGTCGCAGGAAATCTCCCTGCTGGGGCGGATAACAACCTGCAAAATGAATCTCCTTCCCCGCTTCCTATATGCCTGTGCTTCCCTTCCTGTCTCAATCCCCCTTGCCCCCATCATGAAGCTTCAACGGAAATTGATGGACTTTATATGGAAGGGCAAGAAAGCGAGGATTCCCCGGAAAACGATGATGGCCAGCGCTAGACTGGGAGGGCTGGGAGTCCCGGACCTCCGCAAGTATCATATCACAGCGCAGCTGGCCCATCTCCAGGCGTGGGGACTGGCCTCAGGTCGCCCAAAGTGGGTGGACATCGAACAATCGCGCCTACCCCTGCCTCTTCGCTTCCTCCCGTTTCTCCCTAACGCTTTGAGTCGGAGTTGGCAAGATGTGCTGACGGCCACGAAAAACTCATTAAAGGAATGGGAGTGGGCCCGCAGATACAGAGGGATCCCAAACGACCTGAGCGCGCTCTCCCCGATCTTCCACAACCCGGCCTTCTCCCCGGGAGCTCGTCCAGCGAACTTCAGAAACTGGGTGGCAGGAGGCCTTGAAACGCTGGGACAGCTCTTCAAAGGAGACTCCCCCCTGGACTTCGAACAATGTAAATCCTCCTTTCAGCTAGCAGAGTCGGACAGATTCTCCTATGCCCAACTAAGACACTGGTGCGGCAACCTCCAGACCCGGATGGCAGCAACTCTGCCTCTTACTCCCTTGGAACTCACAGCAGTTTACCTGCCTGCCCGAGGGAAGATTTCCGCACTCTACAAGCTACTGCTGGACGACCCCCTCCTCTCTAAACCCTCCTACATGTCCCTGTGGGAGACGGACCTGGGTCACGCTATAGAGGACCAATCCTGGGTGGATATCTGGACCAGAACGCGCACGGCATCCCGCTGTATCACCAACCGGGAATGCGCCAACAAACTGCTGTTGTGATGGTACTACCCCCCCTTACGTCTCCACCACTTTCAACAAGCCGTGGACCCCCACTGCTGGCGTTTATGCGGCCACTTGGGATCCTACTTCCATATGTGGTGGACCTGCCCTAAGGTAAAGGAGTTTTGGACCCAATGCCTCGCCACTATAAAAGACATTACCCAAGTGACCATTCCACTAATTCCCGAACAGGTCCTCCTTGGGATCCCGCACCCGGACGCTTACCCGAGAACGGGGAGGAGGGCCACGCTGTCCACTCAACTCTTGCTGGCCGCCAAAATCACGGTTGCCCGCACCTGGAAAACTGCGGAAGGCCCCCTCATGCCCTTGAGGTGTATCAAACTCTGGGACATCCTAATAGCTGAAAAGGTCACGGCAGCTAAGGCGGGCAGACTATCGTTTCTTGGACGTCTGGGGCCCGGTCTTAGACTATGACCAGAAATATCCGGTGCTTACTTTTAAGCCGCGCCTGGTCACGAACACTCTCCGTTCTATGGGGGGACAGCTCGCCACCTGGCGGAACGGAATGAGGCCCGGGGAACAATGCCGTCTGCAGGCGTAGGGGTTGGGGGGAGGGGGGCATTTCAAATGTCATATGTTGTCTGTAACAAATGTGAGTTTATCATGCTTGCTCCTGTACGCTGTTAATAAATAAATAAGTTTTAAAAAAAAAAGAGTAAGACTAAGTGAGAGGGGAAACAGATTCCCCTTCACCTAGGGACAAGGGGAATTAATCACCAAGTCCATGCAAAAGGTTCTGGGCTGGGCACAGGTCAGGAAGATTTATCACAAATATGAAAATATTACCCAACACTGGTCCCTCCCAGACTAAGGGACAGAAGGATCTTATCCTCTCCTGGATGGATCTCATGTTGCAGTCGGTAAAACCTACTGTGGAGTCCACCAGACATCTTTTAGTACTCTTTTTGAGATTAAATGGCAAGTTTTTCATCCTTAACAAAACTATAGGACATGCAATCATTGCTAAGCAATTTGCTCTTTTTAAAAGAAGGGGTCTGAGTAAACAGTCCCTCAGGAGAGGTTTCAGCTCCTGAACCTACTTACCGTAGCTCCCAGACCGGCAAACCTATAATGAGGACCAATGTCACTATTGACAAGTGTGAGTAGTCCTCAGTTACTTACGTGTAACTATTGTTCTCCAGCATGGGTCTGGCATGGATTCACATGCTCATGAATATTTCCTCAGGCCGGGAATCCTCTGTACAAAGAAAACAGTTTCACTTTGAAAACTGTATTTCTCCTTTAAAACAATCACTGGCCTCTCGGTCATACTGCCCCCATCCAATGACAGTCCTCCCCCTAAGCCCTGCCTCAGGCAACCATCTTCAGATTTGGCAAGCACGCAAAGTGGCAACAAACATTCTCCAGCATGGGCTCTGGCATGGATTCACATGCTCATGAATAACGATTACACAGCAGTACACATTACACAACAACAGAAGGTGGCAAGGCTCAACAGAAGCAATTAACACTTATCCCGGGAACAGACCCGCCTCAAGTGAACATGTTGCGTAGCACTGCCTGAAAGACTCTGGACTCCTCCCTAGAATCCATGTTGATGCAGTAGAACTCTCGTGAAGGTATGCGTGGATCTCCACGTCGCAGCCCTGCAGATGTCGAGCAGGAGCACACCAGAAAGGTATGCCGTCATCGCAGCGATCGCTCTGGTGGAGTGGCCTCTCGGACGGCCCGGCAGAGGCCGGTTAGCCAGCCGAGGACAGTTCATGGTGCAGCCGGAGAGCCATCTTGAGATGGAAGCCTTGGACAAGGCCTTCCCATGGTTCACAAATGATTGAGAATTCTTCCGAAAACTAAGTACCTGCCACATAGAATTTCAAGGCACAAGCAACGTCCAGCGAATGCAAGATCCTCTCAGCCGGCGAAAGGTTCAGCAATAAAACAGGCAATGCCAAAGGCTCGATTAGGTGGAATTCCGACGGGACCTTTGGCATGAATGTGGGGTGCGTACGCAGCACCACCCTAGATTTGTGGAAAGTCAGATATGGCTGCTTGCAAGACAGGGTCTGGATCTCACCCACTCGTCTGACTCAGGTGATGGCTACAAGGAACGCTGTTTTCCATGAGAGAAACTTGAGTGGGGCGGCTTGATGCATAGGTTTGAAAGTTGCCCCATGAGTCTTTCCACGACTAGGTTGAGTTCCCATGCCGGGGCAGGCACCTACACTGGTGGGAAAAAGCTCCTTGAGAAACTCCTTGACGAGTCTGTGGGACCACAACGAGTATCTTCTCGGGGATCTGGTGTAGCGTGAGATGGCCGTCAGGTGTACCTTAATGGATGCATGAGCCAGACCAGCTTATGCCAAGGAAAGCAAGCATGGAAGAAGCTGTGGGGGCGTGAACCTTAGCGGGGTAATCTTCTGTGACTGGCACCACGTAGAAAAACGCTTCCACTTATGGCCTTAGCAATTAATGTAGACAACGCCCTGGCTTTGGCGAGAACCTCCCTTCAGTCTGCTGGCAGTGCATAACCTCCAAAATAAGGCTGCAGGAGCCTTGCCTTCAGGTTGAAAGATCCTGGGTCGTGATGAAGGATTGCGCCGTTCTCCCTGGTGAGCAGGTCCAGAAGTATCGGCAGCTTAACAGGAGGAGTCGCCAACAGGCTGAGTAGGTCTGGATACCAAATCTGCCTCTGCCACGCTGGGGCAATGAGTATCATCTTGCACAGATGCTGAGTGCGTTGATCACATGTAGCAGAAGAAGAAACGGGGTAAAGTGTACAGAAACAGACCTTCCCTTCCCACGGGAAGGAGAACGCGCCCCTCATGCTCCTCGGTTGGTGGAATCTGCTGGCAAACGTTGGGCATTTTCAGTTCGACAGCGTGGCAAAAAGTTTAATCGAAGGTCTGCCCCATTTGACGAACAGACAGTCCACCTGATCCTGACGAAGTTCCCACTCATAGCAGGAGCGCAGTTCCCTGCCGATTGAGTCGGCATTGGTGTTCTTGACGCCTGCCAGGTGTAACGGGATGAGGAACATCCCTTGTCTGATGGCCCAATGCCACAGGCCGTGAGCTCCCTTGAGGAGCGCTGGGGATTGGGTGCCCCCTTGCTTCCTGATGTAAAACACAGTGGTGGTGTTGTCCGTAAAGATAATCACCACCTTGCCTCTCAGAGAAGGTAGGAAAGACTTGAGGGCCCAGAACACTGACCGTAGCTCTAGGATGTTGATGTGTAGATCCTTCTCCTCCGGAACCCACAGACTTCTGGCGTGTAGCTGTCCGGTGTGGGCTCCCCAACCTTCCAGAGAGGCGTCCATGATGACCGTCTCCTGGTATGGCAGGGTTTAAAATCCAGTCCCCTGGGCAAGGTGGGCGCATACATCCCACCACTCTATCGCCCGCTAGAACACTTCGTTGAGGGGGATCTTGTCCGCAAAACTCCGGTACACTTGTGTCCAATGTGCATCCAAGAATTCCTGTAGGGATCGCATTTGCAACCTACAGAGACGGATGAGGTTGATGCAGGACAACATCATGCCCAGCAATTACTTGATGGCCCGGACCGTGGCTGTCTTCGCCTACCACAGTCTCTGTACCTTCCTTTGAATGGCCGCTAGTCTCTCCTCCGAAGGGCTGCCGGGAAAGCCAGCGTGTTGAGTCTGGCGCAGAGGAACAGCAAGTTCTGCAATGGCATTAAGCAGGCCTTCAGATAGTTCATGGAGAACCCCAGCTCCGTCAGCAGTCGGACGGTCTCCTTCGTGTGCTCGTCAGCCAGCACCCGGGAGTGGGCATGTAGCAACCAATCGTCCAGGTATGGTTAGACGTGTATGCCCTGCAGACGCAGGTGGGCTGCCACCAGGGCCAGACATTTTGTTAACACCCTTGGGGCCGACTAAGCCGAACGGTAGGGCCTTGAACTGGTAATGTTGGCCTAGTACCACGAACCGTAGGAACTTTCAAAGTTTCCTGTGGACAGGGACATGGAAGTATGCATCCTCTAGGTTCAACAATGTCAAGAAGCCCCCACTCTTCCAGTTGGCTGAGCATGTGCTGCAACGCGACCATCCTGAATTTTTGGGACTTTAGGTATTTGTTCAGGCGGCATAGGCCCAGGATGGGTCTCCAACCCCCTGTCTTCTTTCTGACCAGAAAGTATCTGGAATAGACTCTGGAGCCCCGGAGCCGTTGGGGAACAAGCTCTACCACCCCTTTCCATAACATGGCTCGTACTTCTTCTAGGAGCAGAGCTATGTACTGCTCTTGACGGGGAAACTGTGGGATACAAGGGCATCTGCGTTGGAACTCCAAGGTGTGTCCCTAAGTGAGAGTGTCCAGCAACATCTGTCGGTGGTGATCTTCTTCCACGAGTTGACGAACCTTGTCAGCCGGTCTCCCACTGGGATGCACGAGTGGGGTTCCCGGCATCTTGGTCGGTTCAGGCTTGCTTGTGCGCCGGCACACGGGCGTCGAGGTTGTTTTTGATTTTGATGCCGAAACGGTTGACGCCGACCGCGTCAATAAAATCGTCGAAGCCTTCGACGACTTATGTTTTTTATATGGCACCGGAGAGGTACTCGACTCTCGAAGAGTCCTCAACGACTTGGCGTCGCCTCGAGTTTTTCGAGTATCCTCGACACTACCAGTTTTTACCATGGTAGTCTTGGATTTCCCTTTGTCGTCCAATGGAGCGACTTTAGGGGTATGGCTTTTTCGAGGTTCATTCGAGGGAGTCGGGCCCACATTCTCGAATACTTCCATCTTTTTACGAAATTCTTCCCATTTTCTGGGAGAATCCGATTTTGTCGGACATCGAATTTCTTCGGTCGACTCTGAAGATGATGATGAGGGAGATCTATGTCTCCTCTTCATTTTTTTGGACGAGGAAGAAGAGTGTCTCGATCTACTCCTGGATCGAGATCTCTTGGAGTGCCTATGGCAATCCGATTCCTTCGAATCAGTCGCTTTTTGATGTTTTTTGGACGTAGCCTTCTTAGAGGCTTCCCTTTCCACCAACAGTTTACCTCTCCTCTCACGAATAACTTTCTCGGTCATGGGGGGGCGTGGCTAACCGCCATGTATAGCGGACGCGACTTCGGCAAACTCCGCATGATGAGCTACTGATAAGCTGTTCTTTAATATTGCAAATCGTCTTTGGTGCCTGCAAACCACCCCGAGAGCTGCTGACTGCGGCGGGAGCCTCCTGGACTCCCCACACACGAGGGTGGAAGCCCAGAAGCCGCGCCACGAGGATTGCGTACATGACGGAGTGGGTAGCCAAGATGGCGGCTTCCACTCGCTGAGCCCGGAGAGCCCGGCGTCAGCCTAGTGATCCATGGAGAAGGCTGCCCTACACTGCGGAGTGGGTGTGAACCGCGCCCCGGCTGATCCCTTCGTGCTTGGAAAGTGATCACTGCGATAAGCCTAAGAGAGCTCCAGACGCGAAGACGCGAGGACGACCGGAACAACCGGAGGCACCTGCCGGCCCTGCAGCGAGGATCAAGGGAGATTGAGGACCGGCCCGGACCCACCCGCAAGGGGAGAGGAGTGCCGGAATCAAGGCCTGGGGAACGCGCACTATATCGAGTGCGAACGCCGACTGCCTCGCGCCGCCCCTGGTTAGTCCTGCTGTGAGGGTCGCGTACACCAACTGCCCTGCCTGAATCGCACCACGGGCGCGGCCGGTGCGGCCCCGGCACCCTGGAAGAGGGTCGCAGACACTGGAAGGAGACTGGGGACCGCAACACTTGGAGCGGGCAAGTAACCAAGAGTGGGGCCGCCCCCCGCTGTCTGGGCCCCTAGCCCCCCCCCCCCCCCCCCCCCCCCCCTGACTGAGGGCCCACGAGGAGCCACAACCACTGCCACGAGTAGGCTGGAGAGAATGGCCTTTATTTGGCAGTGTGTGTGTGGGCCTAACTGACACGCCCGCGCTGCATGGCACGGCCCGCGACCGCGCGACCCTCCTGCCCCTGGAGAGAGACTTCCTGCAGAGCCTTAAGGACAAGGTGCCCCCCCGCGAGCTGCCGTCATACTTTGTAACTGCAAATTTCTACAGGGGCCACGACTAAAGGACCCTAGCCGTAACACCCGATTGTGGCGCTTGAAACCCGCAGATCTGGGAGGATGTCCAGCCTGGATAAGTCTACGGGGAGGGGGGCTAGGTCCAAGCAGCGACAGACCACCCTAGACGCCTACACAGCCAATGAGACCCCCAACCCAGAGTGCCCAACCATGGCAACTGCCGGAAAGGAAACAAGCCCCACAGCAGCGACGTCTGAACCCACCAACTCCCAACTCTTGGAGGCCATCACGTTATTCCAAACAACTATGGTGAATAAAATCGATGCTGTGGCCATAGATTTGGGCCTCCTTCGCCAGGACGTCCGCTCCTTGGCTGGCAGAACTGATGCGCTCGAGACCCAAGTACGTGAGAATACGGAAGCGAAGACCCAGCTTCTGCACGAAATGGACGGCCTTCAGCAAAGGGTCAAGAACTTGGAGGACAGGGTGGAGGAGGCCGAAGGAAGGGCCCGCCGGAACAACATCCGGCTCCTCGGATTACCGGAGGGCATCGAAGACTCGAACCCCACCAACTACGCCGAAAACCTCCTGCTGCAGGAGATCGGCGCAGAGAAACTTTCGCAGGGGTTCTCCATCGAAAGGGCTCATAGGTCGCTCGCCAAGAGGCCCCCGCCAGGAGGCCCACCCAGGCCTATGATAGCAAAAGTATTAAACTACAGAGACCGTGAGGTCATTCTAGCGCACTCACGATCAGGGGGCCAGATACTGAGGAATTCGGCCAAGATCGCGATTTACCCTGACTACACCTTTCAGGTACAGATGAACAGAGCTCAGTTCAGTCACACTAAAGCCAGGTTGAAGGCCGCTGGATTGAAATATATGCTCCTATACCCCGCAAGGCTAAAAGTGATACACAAGAACAGAGCCCACCTATTCGACACCCTGGAACAAGCCCGGGACTGGATGGACGAGCAGCAATTACCGGACATTGATGGCACAAGGCGTAAGCCGCACTGATACACCTACCAGAGACAGCAGGAGCGATTCATACCTCAAGAGCACAGTAACAGATACACCTAGCCCTAAGAGCAGCCGATATGATTCTATTACGCGGAACATCGAAGTTACAGCTCCCTCAACCCCTGGAGCTTGTTTTTCTGTTTTCAGGGTACGTTTACCCGCCCGTAGGGCACCCGAAGACCATGCCTGGTCCTAAGGAGCGGAAACGGGACAGTCACGACGAGGAGTATCTTGTCAGACCAGTTATTTGTTGGGGAAGTTTGTTCTTAGGGAAAGGGAAGCCGGGAACCCGCACCCTAGTTGGGAACTCTAAAGTTGAAATACCGAGACCTCAGGATATCCTCATTACAGCAGCACCTCTAACGGGACCTCGACCAAGACCGAGGCAGGAGAGAGGACACCATCATGCCTGTGGCTGAAAGAATAAAAGTGATGACGTGGAACGTCAGAGGCATGAATAGCTATGTGAAACAACGACGGATCCAGGCATACCTGCGACGCTGCAAGGTGGGAATTGCCATGCTCCAAGAGACACACCTAACAGAGGAAAAACTGACGGCGCTAGCCAAAACATGGCGGGGGACCCTGGTCGGATCCTCCTACTCCTCATACGCTAGAGGGGTTTTGATATGGATCAACCCGACCGTCCCCTTTAAGGTAATGGGGACCAAGAAGGATGACGAGGGCAGGATGGCGCTTGTGCAGGGTACCATGGAGGGAAGAGACCTGTGCCTGATTAGCACTTACGCACCTAACCACGACGCCACAACTTTCTTCCACTCCCTATACTCTAGACTAGGCCCCTACGTAAATAGCGTCATGATATGGGGTGGGGACCACAACTGCACCTTAGACCCTCTCAAAGACAGGTCTGATACCAAACACTCCCGCCTATCCCCCCCAGCCAAGATACTATCCAAACTGATTACTCAGTTGTCACTTTGCGATCTGTGGAGGGAACTGGGCCCGGAGCGACGCGAGTACTCCTTCTCCCCGCCACATAGTGTCCACACCAGGTTGGATTACATGCTGGTCAGTCAGGAGCAGCAAGCCACTTTCAGCGAGGCACAGTATTTACCCAGAGTATTGTCAGACCACTCACCCTTGTCGGTCACCTGGGAGATGTACCCGCCCAGACCCCCGGTTCCCACGTGGAGACTGCTAGCAGAGGCCCTGCTGGACACAGCCTTCAGGGACCAAGTACAAGACAGTACAGACGAATACTGGCTAAACAACCTAGGTAGTGTGGAATGTATCAGCACCGCATGGGAGGCATATAAGGTGGTTATGAGAGGGGACATGCTAGCTGCAGTGGGGGGGGGGGCCCAAAGGTCCATTATGAATTCTCTGGCGGGAGCAGAAAGGAAGCTGGGGAAGATGGAGAACAAGGCAGATTCGACTCCAGAGCATATATGGGAAATAATAACACAGCGACAAGCCTGTCTGTCGCACTGGGAGTCCCTGGGGAAACTAAGCTACGCCAAGCATACTGAAAGGACACACGCCCTGGGAGACAAGCCTGGCAAACTCTTGGCCTGGCTGTACAAGAGAAAAACCCCTAGGACCCCCATCTGCCACATTCGTAGAGCAGATGGCACCACGGTGCACACCCAGGCCGAGATTAACACGGTTTTCTCCGAGTACTACCAGGACCTATACTCCAAAACCCCGCCCTCGTCGGATACCGGGATCCGAGGACGCCCTAGACTGCATAGGGTTACCCAAGCTAGACCCACAGTTGGCCGTAGCCTTAGAGGACCCGATTACCCAGGAAGAAGTCAAGGCAATCATTAGATCATTACCCTCTGGGAAAGCGCCAGGTATGGATGGCCTTCCTGGGGAATTCTATAAGACATATGAGGTGACCCTTGCCCCACTGCTGGCACAAGTATACAACGAGGCTTTTGAGCGCGGCTCACTCCCAAACTCCATGAGGGAAGCAATAATAATCCCCTTGCTTAAGCCTGGCAAAGATGGGACGGATTGCGGTTCATTTAGACCTCTTTCTATGCTAAATGTCGACTGCAAAATACTGTCGGCACTCCTCGCCAATAGATTACGCAGAGTGATTCCCCTGCTAATTCACCAAGACCAAACTGGCTACGTACCTGGGCGCTCTTTCACCGAAAACTTACGCAGGTTGCACCACATCATATACTGAACAGAGCGAGAATCCCAGAAATACGCGGTGGCGTCACTTGACGCCACCAAGGCCTTTGATTCAGTTAAATGGGAATGGTTATACGCCACCATGGTCAGGATGGGCATAGGACCCGCCTTCCTTAAATGGACCCAATTGCTTTACACTCACCCCACGGCTAGAGTGCGCACCAACAAGACGTACTCTGACAAAAGGCCCCTCCCCAGAGGCACACGGCAGGGATGTCCCTTATCCCCCATGTTATACATCATTACTGCAGAGCCTGTGGCCGCGTACATCCGTCAGGAATACGGTGGGGGAGGCATTGTACTAGATGGAGTGACACACCTCATCTCCATGTATGCAGATGACACACTTCTTTACCTACATAACCCTGAGCATCTTCTGCCCTACATCTTGGAGACATTAGACTGCTCCCAAAAACATACAGGCATCCAGATAAACAAAGACAAGTCCTCTCTCTACCCCCTCGCAGCACTATATAGCGATGAGCACAGATCCCTGCCCCCGCTAGCTCTCCAGTGGCAGGTGACATCCTTCAAATACTTGGGTGTTACCATACACCGTAACCCGGATACTGAACACATTCTTAACACAGTCGGAGCTAGGGATGCACTCGCTAACTCCATGGCTTTTTGGGGGAAACTCCCTCTCTCAGTGGCAGGAAGGGCAGGACTCCTCAAAATGGTAGCGCTCCCACGCTTAATGCACTGCTTTACCAATGTCCCCTTCAACACCCCCCCCGCCTTTTTCAGAGACCTGAACAAACTCTGTAGAGGATTCCTGTGGCAGGGAGGCAGGCATAGGGTGGCGCTAGACATCCTCCAAAGGCCCTACGAGAAGGGCGGACTGAAAGTCCCCAATTTCGAACTATATTACCTGGCCAGCCAACTGAGGCACGTAACGCACTGGATGGCAGATGAAGCCACCACTGACACCAGACTTCTCCAACCGGCCCTGCCGCAACTGCTACTTCGAGACTTATTATGGTCGAGAAAGGGGCTCCACAACGTCATCCATACCTGACCAAGCTTGGAACTCAGCTCTGGAAGCGGGCCTGCAAAGCTATGGGGTTAGAGGACCCATACTCCCCGCAGATCCCCATCGCTGCAGTCATGGCGAAACCCTCTTGTGGACACACTGAAACTCGTTCTATGTGGGAGCCTTATGGTGTGGCAGTACTGGGCGACCTCATGCACGAACACGAGCTTTTGACATTCCCTGACCTCAGCGAGTCGACGGGCCTGCCCACTGGACAGTTCTTGCTCCACAGGGCAGTAACACTGGCCTTAAGAAAAAGATGGCCAGAGGCAGACAACCAATTAATTGAGAACGAAACCATCGAAACATTGCTGGACACAGCCGAAGGAGGCCACGAAACCTCCAGAATATACGAAGCCCTATTACTGGCCACGACAAAGAACGAACTAAAATGCAAAAGGAGATGGGAGTGTGAATTGGGCCTTGAATTTGAGGACAAAACATGGGAGAAAATAACCCACTACCATAAAAAGACCTCCAGGAATGCTCGCCTCCAATTAATACAGCTGTACATTACCAACAGAGCCTATCTTAGGCCTGACGCCATATCGAAGTTCAAAGGGGCCACGCCCCAGACATGTCCCAAATGCCACGAGCCACGGGCAGGCATGACCCATATGTTCTGGAGCTGTCCTTCGGTCCAGAGGTTCTGGGCCCAAGTGAAAGAGAGCGTGGCGACGGCTGGGATTGAGGTGGAAACTCATGAACCAGCAGCTTGCATATTGGGACATACAAGCGAAGCAGCAAGAATAAGCCCCTAACTAGACTTCTAGATTTGATTTACATAACAGCGAAAAGGTGCATAGCCATGGGCTGGAAGAGCGTACGGGGTCCAAGCGAGGCCCTTTGGTGGAATGACCTCAGGAGATGGATTGCCGCAGAGACGGCGGCTTGGGAAATGGCAATCCAGGTACAAAAACTGGATTCCAGTGCAGATCTTCTCCGCTGGGTGGAGCTGACAGTGCCACTTCTCCGTCCAGTGACGCTGGACAGCACATCGAACAGTTCCGGCAGTCCCTGCTCGGCACGTGTGCCTATAGAAGACTGAGGTTTTTACTGTGGTCTCGAGGGTAGGGGGGTGGAGTGGGAGGTCAGGGAATGTTAAGGTTGATGTTCTATTATTATACATACTGCATTTCTCTGCAAATGCGCTGTTTGTTACCCGTTGTTGAAAAACCAATAAAGAATTTTCAAAAAAAAAAAAAAAAACTTTCTCGGTCATGGATTGGCAGGAACCACAGTCGTCGGTCCGGTGACTGGAACCGAGACACCAGAGACAAACCCAGTGAGGATCCGTGATCGAAATTTTTTATCCACAATCTACACACTTCTTGAATCAAGTCTTGGGTGTCGAAGGAGTCGAAGATGACAACATTTTCTTCACAGAAAATCTCAAGCGTGCCGTTCTCGATAGCGAAGCGATCAGAAAACGGAACTGAAGCAACGGGCGCGGCTCGAGCTATTTATACCATCCGTGACGTAGACAGAGTACAGAGTCCGTCGAGGGACAATCAACGCCACGACCTCGAGCACAGCGCCCTCTGCCGAGAGAATTTTTTTTCCCGAAGCAGCGAAGCTGGAGATAACGAATTATCATAAGATGAGGAATACGTGGGAGGACACAATCCATTTGAAATATACTTTTAAAAGTGAAAGCGAAATGGTTTTCTTTTTACAGAGGATTCCCAGCCTGACGCCAGAGAATATTCATGAGCATGTGAATCCATGCCAGACCCCATGCTGGAGAAGTCATAGTGTTTAGTTTTAAATTGCACATACAATTAGTACACTTTACTTTGCCAACATCAAACCTACTGGAATGTTTTCTTTCGACACAAAGTATCTCAATAGTCAACGTAATCCAATCTCCACAAATCCCAGCAGTGCAGCATGCCAACAGTGTTACTTTTGGGAAGTGGGGGAACCAATTCACAGGCGAGTAAAATAACCTTATGTACAAGAACGGCAAAACACATTGAAAGTAAGATCTTATGTAACTGCTCATTTCAGAGGGACAGTTACCAAAACATCTCTGTTACAAATAAATAACTTTCAAAAACGGGTTATATTTTTCAAGGCAGAATCCTTTTCTTATCCAGTCCTTCCCTAGTCTATTGCGCAAGTTCTCTCAGAGGCAGAAGAGGGACACTGGTGGTCTAGGTACCAGCTGTAGGCACTGAGAGATATTGGGTTCAGAAAAAGTCTGAGTTCCTGTTGAAGTCTCTTCAAAACAACTAAGTAGTTCACTTTAGGGTTAATTAGGGTCCAGGGACATCAGAGAAGACATCCTAGAGAGATTCCCGCATTGGGCATGGGCGAACTGGATGTGAGGACTCCCAATCACATGAATCACCCCAAAGCGTCACAGGAATCACAAAAGGCTTAAGGTAATATCCCAGACAACACAGTACCTCAGTACAGAAGAAGAGTTTGCAGCAAGATGTCTTCAGGATTTGCAGCCAAAAACCTGGTTGACAAATTCCTTGATGTGAAGACTGAAGACAGGACACTGGAATGGAATTTGCCGCAGAGAGATGGGGGAAGACTCCAGGCAAGGGTTTCTTATGGGCTGAATGCGGTTCTGTGGTTTTGGTGCCCTTTTCAGCAGCCAGATGAACAAATATCGCTGGTCGGATTCTCGTCCCTCTATCAGTCCCCTCACCAAAGTGCTCATCTTTGTGCTGAGGCCCTACTGGCCCGACAACTTATCCAACAAGAGCCCTTACTCAAGAGCTCCATTGTCAGTGACATTTTCCCATAAAATACACACGCCTTGAAAAAGAACCATGTTGGGTCGAAACATGTGTCGGCTTTAAGTGTGTAATAAATCAGGGTCATATCTGTGAAACAAGTGGCAAGACTCCTCAGTTATTACCTAACAATTCATGTCACATCACAACCCTCATTATCAGTATTCCAGCGCCCGTCTTAACAGGGCTTCTCACCAAAACCCACTTCTAAACCAAAACAGTTGTATACAACCTTTATTTAGAGACTGACAAGAGTGGTTTATCAACTACTTTTTCAGCCACAACAGCTCATTCCCATTTATGCATAAATTCTCAGTTGACCATACACTGCAATCTCTCAGAGAGGTTCATTTCCGAGCATCCATTTTTCCTCCAATCATTCATCTGAGGGTTTCTTTACTTGTAGTTTTGGCATTCGTTCTCCGTGACAGTGAGCTGACTGTCGAGCTGATCCAAGAGTGTATCTGTGCATTCTTCGCAGAGGGGATGGTCCACGTCGGTCTGCCCCGACATGATGTCAAAAAGATCACCAGTTACCTGACAAAAACAAGTAAGATTACAGGATATCAATCCAATGGACTTAACATGCCAACTGCCACATGCAAATATTTCTGCTTACAGATGTAATCAAGGCTACTTCACTCTCTCACCTGCTTGAAGGGATACAAGGGACTAAAGACCATTACATAAATAAGGTTGTTTATGAGTAAGTTCATATTGCAGCTTTTTCTCAGCTACAAAGATCCTGTTGTAGCACCTGAGCTACTGTTTTAGATGGTTGGTGGTGGTACTAAAATGGGTTTCATCCCAATAAAGAAAATTGGAAGCGCTTCATCCGCTCTATTAAAGGAGAGTTCCGGGACTTTTTTTTTATTGTCCCTACGGTTCGGCCATGTGTTTTTAAGCATAACTCGGTAGATCGTAGAAAACTTTCCTATGGACCTTACCCGACTTTTCGTCCATTAACGCACTCGAAATCAGCCGCCATTTTATGATAATCCTATCATTTCCCCCCATCGCCCTGGCTCACCTGCTTTTGCGGCACTAAATCAAATCCCCCGCCCCTGAGCCTGACATCAGCAGACGCGTACCGCCCATTTCCCAACGCCAAAGCACGTTTCGTGTCAACAATCGCTGCGCCTCAGCTAATGAAGTGTCGCCATGGAAATGGCAGGACGCCTCTTTCCTCAATAAGTATAAACACACCGTTTCACAACACACAGCAGCAGATTTTCGATTCCATTCCTCTCTCTGTGTTACTTTGAGTATTCTGTGACTCGTTTCTGTGCTCTGGTCAGCTACCTTCGCCGCTTCTAGGCCTTGTGAACACCTGTACCATCTCTGTAAATTATTTTACTTTCTTTACCACACAATGGCTACAATAATGCCGTATATGTACGAGCCCGAGTACACCGAGGAAGAACTACTGGAAAGGCAAGCATGCGAAAACGATGGGGATTCGGACGGCAGTTGGGAGGACCAGTCAACGGATGAAGAGCCTGGACCATGTCGCATGGACGGCGTCTCCACCTGGTGCACGTGCAATCGGTGCGAGCTAATGCCAACTGAGGAGGAGAACTGCTGCTGCCGTGAAAATTCCGGGTGCTTGGCCTACATTTCAGAAGGCGAGCCAAGTCCGCAATGCATCACCGAGCTGCCAGAGTTCAGGGAAGCCTGCCTCTCACGGACCGTGTTGAGGATGATGATGGTGCTTATGCACGAACTTCGCGGCACTGTTCGTCCGCGTAATCCGAGTAACGAGTAAGTATACTCTGGTTTTGATGTCAGTGATGCCACTACTATGTCATGGTCGTCTCCCACATATAAAACTACATCTACATATCATTCGAATGCATGTAAACTGGTTCCATATTGTGCATTTTCTAGATAGAATTTTTTTCAAAGCAGAATGACATTTTTTACCTGAATCGACAGTGATAAGAAAGTTTTGTCATTTTAATACAGTTTGCATCTTTCATTTTCACAGGTGGTACAGGCTGGTGGCCTATCGTTGCTTCACTTGGTGGCTTCACGGGAGGCTCGGACACCGCGTTCGGAGAGTAATACCTGCCTGTGCGGTACTTGCCATTAGACAACATTTCCCCAGCGACAGTGGACAATACCGCGGATTTTCCCTGGATGTGCTGCAACCGGAACTTTACAATGTGTAATGTTTATTATTTATGTTCAATTGAAATTAAGATCTAAAATAAAACCCAACATATATTTTAACAATGGTTGTTTCGATTTTTTAAATGAATCTAGTGTGTCTCCATTGAATAGTCTTCCTGTGCCTTGTCTTGTCACACCACATGTCTCCGGCCAGCATCCTCCCTCACGCTGGCCGCCCACCTTCAATCCACATAACCGTTGAACCCATATGCAGCAGACATACATATGTTATTTTGCGGGTTGGCATCAAGCCTCCCGGCCTTGCCTCCTCCCCCAAAAATACTTACCACACCACTTTGTTCAAGCGTTGGCAATAAAAGGCCGTTGGATTTTATTGATACAAAACATGGTTATAGGTAAATAATCAATATGGTTGATCATAATAAATCATCCTTTTGGGCACCGGGTACAGAGATGACCCCCTCTGGCCCGTGCCGCCTTGCCACCACAGGCCAGCCTGCTGCTGACTAACTGCCTAGGCATCCAGGGTCTCCAGGGTGAACTGCACCCATATATTCTCCTGGGAGGGTGAGGTATTTATAAACTCACCCCCCTGCCTTCCAAGTATTAGATCCTGCAGCCTGCCTCTTACATGCAGTTAGATGGCCTCTCCTTGGTGAGGCCCTGCGGCAAACGAGTCTTGTCTGCACGACCACCGCCCCAATCCACCCCCCCGCCCTATCAAAGGCAGTTCGCACCGGGGTACTTGCGCTGGCAAGTGGAGCTGTCAGGGAGCGATAAAGGCCAAGAGGTGCCAAAGACCATGTACACTTCAAAGTGGTCCATAGAGCATGGGTTGTTGTTCCCATGTCTACCTCCAGACCCCGTGTCTCCTGCCAAGCATCCCCCCTCACGCTGGACGGCCCCCTGCAATCCACATAAGTGTGTCTCCATTCACGAGTCTTCCTGTGTCTTCTCTGCACGACCACCGCCCCAATCCACCCCCCCCGCCCTATCAAAGGCAGTTCGCACCGGGGTACTTGTGCTGGCAAGTGGAGCTGTCAGGGAGCAATAAAGGCCAAGAGGTGCCAAAGACCATGTACACTTCAAAGTGGTCTATAGAGCATGGGTTGTTGTTCCCATGTCTACCTGCAGACCCCGTGTCTCCTGCCAAGCATCCCCCCTCACACTGGACGGCCCCCTGCAAACCGCATAATGCCACGACATATACACGTCATTCATTCACAAACACACCCCTGTTTCGAATTCTTTATAACCCACTTCATATTTCTAATGAGAACTACTTTGCGCTTTGCTAGTCAACCCGTGAAGGTGCTGGTTATCTGCTCTTCGTCTCTGTGAACTTCCGTGACCACTTCGAGGAAACTCGTCAGTTTGCAACCTGTGAACTGCTCCCTGTTCTACGACAAGAAACTACTCTGATCCCTGCATCTAACTGTTTGTTCGTCAAGGTAAGGCCATGTACCATAATCATTTTGCGTGCAATTTCTTTTCGTTCAAGACAGTACATGCAAGTAACTAGTCACATGTTCTGAGTTTAGTCAAATTATTTTTCAATTTTTTTAAAGTTATTCAAATACTTATCCGCATGTGAATAACGTGTATAGTTCCAAGAACCAAAACGAACCTTGCGTTGAACCTTTTATGTGTCATTTAATTTTTTAACACATTGGTATTCATAGAGAATTGTTGATCTTTACTTTTCAGAACTTTCCACAATGCCTGCCTGTTCCATTGGCGGTTGCCCTTCGAAGACCCATAATAAATCTGAAGGTATTATAATGCATGTTTTCCCTAAGACAATAGATCAGATAAGAGAATGGGTCCGATATTGCGGATATCCACCGTCTGAGCTTGAAAGTAGAGTCCTAGAAGTCTTTGCGGACAAGAGGGGTGATCGATACCGCATCTGCAGCAGGCACTTTAGCTCAGACATGTACTCCACATCATTGCTAATAAAGAAGAACACACCGCGAGCGAGGCGAAAATTGCTCGCAACCGCTATTCCCACTCTATTCGTCCACATCCCTCCACTGGTGAGTCAAGTTTATGTATTTATCTCTCGGCCTTGTGGTAGTGTGTAGCATTAGCTAACAATAATTTCCCCATTTATGTATCCACTCAATATGAAGGCGGAAGATTCTCCATCCGTGTCGTTATTGCAGTCATCAGCCACTTCAAGCGCCTATCGGGTAATCTTACTTGGCTATTCTGCCACTGACTTGTTTTAGGCATGTAAATCAATAGTTTTAATTTATCGTGTAATTATTTTACCTAATGGTACACCCTTGTACTCGTCCTCTAGTCTTTGTTTTCAGTTATAATTATTGTTATCCAAAATAATGCAAGTACTGTCTTTCAGGGAGATGCTGAGGAGTCCAACGTATTGACGACTACCGTTGATGTCACTCAGATGCTCAAGGTACGTTTCAGGACAGTTCCATCGATGGAGATCATCAGATCTTGCATTCTTGTAGCGTGATTGTTACACACAATGTTTCTTTCGTTTTTAGCCATTGATATGTCCTTCTGTCGTCGCCCTCCTATGTGTCTTCTTTTTTCAATATTGTGTTCATTACTAATGAAAGTCCTATGTTTCAGGGAGTCGATGGAGCATTAGTCCAAGAAGAAGGGGGAGCGTGCAGTTACGGGTCGGCGCAACAGCTTGCAGAAGTGTGCACCGCAGTTACATCGTCCCTTGATGTTCTTATGCATTTCGAGGTATGGATACTGACAGTTCGATCAAGCGAAATCATATGACGTGATTACATCCGCTATACTTCCTTCTTTATTAACGCAAGTACTATGTTTCAGGGAGATGACGGAGCTTCTTCTACAAGAACATCACCCCTAGTAGTTGATGCAGATCTCTGGGTGGTGACACTTCCAACGATCGAGCAAATCGAATCATATTTACATATCCATTATTTATTTTAGACAACTGATCGTTTGTGCAGGTCTATTTAGATGAGCCGTTCACGCCTGCACAAAGTTTCTGTTCTTTTTATCAAAATAGAAAACCATACTAATGCAATTACTGTGTTTCAGGGAGTCACTGAAGCATCATCTTCAATAATATCATCAATGGAAGTCTATGAGGAGCCCGAGGTATGGATCTTGACAGTTCCATCTAACTAGATCAACAATGCGTGAATAATTGTCGTTTGAATGTTCTACACAAAGCGTCCATTCGTGTTTTGCTATTGAGATGTACGTGGGTATTGGTCCCCAAGTACATTTTGTGTTTTCGATATTATTATACATACTAATGAAAGTTCTATGTTTCAGGGAGTCGATGGAGCGTCAGTGCGTGATGGATGTGCTTATCAGGAAAATATAGTCGTTGCAGCGCAAGAGGAAGTGGAGACATGCACACACGAGTCGGAGCAACAGCGTCCGGATGTTGAAGTTCGAGGCAAGAAAGTTTCAAAGAAAAGAAAGCAAAAGAAGGTTAGTGTCCTGGTCACTATATTATGTTGTTTTTCACTGTTAATAGTTCAATACTGTAAGTTGTGTTTAAACTGAACATCCCTTTTCCAATCTGTCCTCTAGTTGCGAGTGGGTGTACGAACTAGATCTACACAGACAGTGAAGCGAACGAGAGATGTTGCTTGTCAAACCTTTTGGCAGGGACTTGAGACTGGAGATGCATCGTGCCAATGGGAAGAATATGAAGTGATTGACAACGGAGCTATACCACCACCAGCCATTGATAGTGAATGTCCTCCTGGTAGTTTGGATGCAGTCGGAGATCAATTCACAGAATCCACACCCGCGAAAACTAAGACCGCGAGAAAGTTGAAGAAATTGTTTTATTCACCCATCGCCGGAGAAATAACAGATGTTGCAATGGAAGAGAATGAAGTGGACGACAATGAAACACCATCAATATCACTGAACATAGCGGAAGACGATATCAGAGATTCTACCTTTCATGTGAGTGACATGTCCTCAACGTTACAGGCCGAACCAGCTGGGATGCAGAGTGACAGTATAAGGAAAGAGGCCAAATTCATTGTATTCGATAGTTGTTTGATTGATATTATTATTCGGATGAAATGTGGGCATTCGGTTGGTGGGGAAGTATGTGGGGAGCCATTGATTAATGTGACTCGTGCAATTCGAGGCACTAACCTTAAAATACATGCCACCTGTACAAAATATCATCCTTTCTCATGGTCTGCACAACCTATGCTGGGAAAACTGCCAGCAGGCAATCTACTTTGTGCAGCGGCTGCACTTTTTAGTGGTTCAAGTTTTAAAAAATTAGAGTCTTTCTTTCAGTTTGTGGGAATCCATTTCATTGCGAAAACTCAGTTCTACAAATACCAAACCGATTATCTATTTCCAGCCATTAGCGAAGCTTGGAGAATGGAAAAAATGTCTATTGATAGTACATTCGCGGGCAAACGGTTCAGGCTAGCCGGTGATGGACAGTGCGACAGCCCAGGATTTTCAGCCAAGTACTGCACCTACCACTTTCAGGACATGGAAAGTAAGAAAATTGTGAGTTCGGTGGTCGTGCAGGTGTCACAAAGTACATCCTCAGTGGCCATGGAGAAAGTTGGCTTTGTAGCATCATTGCAAGAACTACAATCGCGGGGAATGGTGATCGACCTGATAGCCACGGACAGACACGTTTCAATTGCCAAGACAATGAGAGAACAGTACAAAAATATAAATCACCAATTTGACGTTTGGCATCTTGCAAAAACAATCAATAAAATATTGTCGGCTGCAGGTAAAAAAAAAGATATGCAAGGTATTTCACAGTGGTCCAAGTCAATCAGCAACCATCTTTGGTGGAGCTCAAAAACATGTGGAGGGTCGTTGGAAATTCTACTGGAAAAATGGCGGTCAGTAATGCCACACTGTACAAACGTTCACCGATGGAACACAAACCAACATTTCCACAATTGTGAACATGGCCATTTGTCCACAGAGGAGGCACGGAAGAAGAAGTGGTTGATTCCTTCATCACCCACTCACAAAGCCATTGAAAAGATTGTATTTGATAAAACTATAACAAAAGCTTTGAGGGGACTCACGGAATTCTGCCACACAGGAGATTTGGAGGTGTTCCACAATATGAGCCTAAAGTACAGGCCAAAACGATTGCATTTTGGCATGGAGGGCATGATAAATCGGACTCTTCTAGCGGTCTTGACACATAACCATAATGTTGGCCGTCAACAAAGTAGGACGACCGGAACTTTAGGGACGCTTCGCTACAATAAGGCCTTCACTAAAAGAAGTAAACAATGGGTGATCAAACCAGTGTTTGAGGATATGCAATATGAGTTTATTGAAAGACTTATTGTTGACGTCCTAGATAGGCACATAAATGGAGTTGTGAACGAACCTGTGCAGGGGACAACTGCATTGCCACCCAACATTGCCTGTGTTCCATGTCCACCTAAAGAAGAGCTCATTGAGAAATACACATCACGGTTTAAATGATTGTAATTTGATTGTCTGTTCTCTCGAGTCTCCTCATGTTGCAGGCCCATTGAATATGTGTATCTATGTAATGTGTAAATAAAAGTGATTGCTCAGTGTACATGCAATGTGTCTCTCCACCGTTGCCCCTCCCTTCACTGTGCAGTTGTGCGAACCACCCGGGTGTCACCTGTGACTTTGCTCTGGAGTCTCCTCATGTCGCAGGCCCATTGAATATGTGTAGCTATGTATTGTGTAAATAAAATTGATTGCTCAGTGTACATGCAAAGTGTCTATCCAACCTTGTTCATTTGCGCATTAAATTAAACCAAACAGTAATATAAATCATTTTTCAAAAAATATAGAATGTCTCCGTATTTATGGTTCTGTGGGGCTGCAAAGCACGCAGACAAAATGCAAAGATGGAGTGTAAATTTCAAGTCCTGTGAGATGGCCTTACACTGAATGTAGCTAACTAGGAATGTGTGCTCGTTCAAAGTGAAGGTCAGCTGCTTTGATTTTTTCTCGGGTGCCAGAATGGCCCACGACTCAGTATAAGGTTCTATTGTTATTTGACCTTGACAGGCCGGGACCACGTAAGAAACGATAATGAATATACTTTCAGAAACGAAAGCCGTTTCATGTTCGTTCATTAGAAGAAATAACGTCGGCATAGGAGTGGTATTTCGGGGCTGCCCTACGCACAGACACAATGGAAAATGCAAATATAATGTAAGTAACTCTTTAGATGAGTTTATACCGCAATTTAATTACTATACAGTAGCTTACCGCGCACTAGAACCGTCTCCTTTTACGGAAGCACCTCAAAACCTTCCTCTTTGCTTCTGCTTTCTCTCTCCCTCTCCCCTGCTACAACTGGTCCACTGTCTGCGATCTCGGTCCTGGGCCCTTCCACTCTCCACCTGCACTCCCTGTCAACCCCTGCACTGGGGGACTGTCTCAGTATCCTACAGCCCCCCCTTGACGTATAAAACCCAGTTGCACTGTCCTAGCTATGAAATAATTTCCCGACCTAATATATAAAATGAATAATTTTAATAAAGATCTGATGGTGAGACTAATTTCATTTTTTATGTTTTTCAAACAGGTACTTCATCCATTATTGTCTGTGTCACAAGTACCAGACACCGGCGGAAGGCTTCTATAATCGCCAATTGCTTCTCCGCGTGAACAACGTTAGCACCCTGACCATTTTGTGGGACGATCGCCAAGTACAAGTATGCCCTTACGGGGTACTAACGGCTAGATGCAACATACAGACCGTTGTGGTGGTCTAGTGCCTCGTTGTTGGAACAGCCATGCGATTATCAGTGCGACCGAAGAGCTTATTTTATCGTAAACCAACACCCTGTGTACTGCACACGAACATCGCTTGCCTCAAGACGAACTATTTTGGATCGAGAGCAAAGAAAAATGCAAATCGCTGAATATTCTCTAAAAATTTGATGTCCAATAAATGTACTTTGCCAAATGTACAATCTTGCAGTTTGCTTTTAAACCACAGTTTCATATTCCGAATTGTGGCGCTGTATTGTGAGATGATCCAAGACCCTGTGTACAGCAAAGGAACATCGCGTGCCTCAAAACGAACTTTTTGGAACGTGAGCAAATAAAAATGAAAATCGCTGAATATTCTCTAAACATTTGATGTCAAATAAATTTACTTTACCAAATTTACAATCTTGCGGTTTGATTTAAAAGTACAGTTTCATATTCCGAATTGTGGCGCGCTGTGTTGTGAGCTGATCTGTGTTGATTTCCGGGTTCTGTGTGGAGTCGCGTAGAAGACGCCTGGGCGCGTTTGCCTACGCAGCACAGTCACGTCACGGATAGAGGCGGGGAATATGAATGTTTTGATAAAGTCTGTTTCAGGGGCGGGGGATTTGATTTAGTGCCGCAAAAGCAGGTGAGCCAGGGCGATGGGGGGAAATGATAGGATTATCATAAAATGGCGGCTGATTTCGAGTGCGTTAATGGACGAAAAGTCGGGTAAGATCCATAGGAAAGTTTTCTACGATCTACCGAGTTATGCTTAAAAACACATGGCCGAACCGTAGGGACAATAAAAAAAAAGTCCCGGAACTCTCCTTTAAGACACATAGCACAAGAATTAATTTGCTTAAATACGTGGAACTTCTTTAGGAGTTTATCAGGAATACTAAAACATGGATTTTTACACATTGCTTGTTTTTAATAATACCACCCAATAATGGGCGGGGATTCCATGGTTACTGCGCACAAGGTCAATATGGGTTATTTTATATGCTGGCTTCAACAAACTTGTTTTTTACTAGAGTCTCTCAGACCTTTTTGGAAGACTGTATAGGTTTATGATGTGTAGAACAATTTTGCAAGCAAACAGAGAAACCCATTGCCTATGAGTGAATATTTTGGCAATTAAAAAAAGGTTATCCCAAGTGTCAGCAATGCATGCAGGCCTGCTGTCTACATAGTAGCTCAGCAGCCCTCAGTCCTGGTAATCAATATTCCAGCACCTACAACAATGGCGGAAGGTTTTTTCCAACAGCTATGGATAGCGGTTGGTTTCATACCAAATAGTTGACAACAAATAATCAGATCAATTATTGCAGCAAATGTCTGATGACAATCGTCCACTTGGTATCTTTAGCAAATTACTATGGTCAATGCCCCACCAGCAAAAGTGCTGTCAGTCAATGTTTTCCAGGTCGTACTCTACGAGGACATAGGATGACATCCCAATCAGATCTCACACCATATGGCTCCTACATTCCAGATCTTTCACCAAAAAAACAAAACCAAACACACCCAAAAAATCCATTAACCCTCCTCAAAATGCGACCTACAAATACATGGTGTGATCATTCATCCAATAACAATGCGACCTACAAATACATGGTGTGATCATTCATCCAATAACAATGTGCAAGGTTCGTTTGAGCACGAAACCCGAGCCTTTGCCCATTGGTAGTTTGCCTTATTCAACATACTGGCCAAAGCCACTGAACTGAGAGACCTGAGTCCTTTAAGACGAGGCAGCAATACTTTGAGGTGGACGGGGATGTAGAAATTACTCAATCATCAATAATCAAAACAACTCAGGAAGTTGGCAAAGTTTGGTTCTGTTTTAATATCAATTATCTAAAACAGGGAGTTACAACGGACATCATCCGACGTTCGCTTGAGCTCCCAATGCATTTCATAAAAAACATAACTTTTATATAAAAAAATCGTCATCACGGACGTCACGTTACGTGGCAAGCTACAGAAACCTACCAGTAATGGTGGTTGGCTGTTATTGGAAAATCGAAGTATACGTTCTATATAGCCGAGGGTTGTGATTGGGTGTCTAAGTCAGAAGGGCAACTAAGCCCATCCCAAGTGAAGGGTCATCTACATTGTCACTGAATACACGACGATCCATTGGTTACACAAACTATAGGGCTTCTACCTATGTGGCCCTTTTCAATTGGTTTGGCACACTTGTACCCCTTTAGAATATTCCACACCCTAGCAGCATGCAGGCTAGCATCCCAGGTGTGGTCTTGCCTCCCTGCCAATTAGCCCAACATCCATCATCAATCCTACAGTCTGCCAGTCAATTAAGGCTTTGAACTTGCGCCTGAAAAATAGAGGGAGTATGGCACTGCTCTGTCTTCTGGCATCAATGGAACTTGGCCCACAGCTATTTTGATCTCAACCATGTGACTGGAGACCACTCTTTTGAGCCTCTTGCTGTATTTAATTCTATTAAATGATGAACTTTTGACACCTTCAGTGTTTTTTCATACTGCTTCAAACAAAGTTTGTTCTTTTCTCACATTCGTCGTAGCCTTTTGACAGGCACCCAATTTCAATGTGGCCTTGTCTTCTTGGTTCTGGACCACCTAAGCCTGTCTTGAAATTCTACTTCGCCATCGGTTTTAATTCCAACTACGCCACACAGAAATCTTCTCCAAGCATGAACTTTCAAGCCTTGCTAAAGTGCATCGTGGAATATCCAAGTTCTGTACATTCCTATATGTATACATTGGCGTATCTAATTCACTACATAGCCAGCCTTTATGATTGTGTTTCCCCATGTGCATTACTGCATCTGTACAGGTGTAAAATGACTTTGCATTTTCTTCAGTGCTTCTTGCACAAACATTTTCATTTCCATCCCAAAATGCTACTAGACTTCTATACTTCATCTTCAATTTCTATAGAATGTCTATATTCTTTCTTCATTGTCATTTCTTCTGGGCACATCAGTTCTTACTTTGTGTGACGTCACCAGTCTTCTTTCTCATTCAAATGCATACTTCTTCCAGAACCCCAGCCAGAAAAGCACTATTTCTCTGTGCGTGTATGTAGGGTTTTCTTAATGGATACTATGGGCCAGATTCATAGAATCTGGTGCAGAAAAGGCGGAAGGGCCGCACGCCGAGAAGGAGTCTGCACAAGCGATGGCGCACAGAAATCTTTGTGCACCACACGTATTCATGGATTTCCTGAGGCATCAGTAGCTGTGGTGCAAGAAACAGCAAGCCTCGCGAGTAACGCCCCCAACACGCCCCCACGCACAGGCAAAAGCAAGTGAAATGCGTAACATGGCGCAATCCTCTGCG
The DNA here is from genome assembly GCF_040938575.1 of Ambystoma mexicanum. Classification (NCBI taxonomy): domain Eukaryota; kingdom Metazoa; phylum Chordata; class Amphibia; order Caudata; family Ambystomatidae; genus Ambystoma; species Ambystoma mexicanum. The sequence continues at coordinate 505,539,802 of NC_090938.1, forward strand.
CCACCTCTGGGCCAGCATACAGCCCCCCTAGCATACCAGCGTAATCGCATGAAAACAGTACGCAATCACCGGCCGCACCCCAGCAAAATCACACAAAAACACTGCGCGAACCCCCGGCCGCACCCCAGCAAAATCGCATGCAAACACCCTGCGATCCCCGGCCACACCCCAGCAAAATCGCATGAGAACACCTTGCAATCCACACCCGCACCCCAGCGAAATCGCATGAGAACACCCCACAATCCCCGGCCGCACCCCAGCATAAACACGAGGAAACACCTTGCGATCCCTGCCCACACCCCAGCGTAATCTGGTGAAAACACTGCGTGTTCCCCGGCTGCACCCCAGCGTAAACGTGCGAAAACACCTCGCAATCCCCGGCCACACCTCAGCGTAATCTCACGAAAACACCTCCGAACCCCGGCCACACCTCCTAGAAAACGCACGCAGTGCCTCGCAAGCCCTGAGCCACCACCAGTCAAATTGCGCCCAACACCTTGCAATCCACAGCATGTTGCCCCCTCCAGTGTGGGTACCCCCAACCCCATCAAGCGTCACCCCACCCTGTAGGCAGCCCCCTCCAACCGGGACACCCACACCCCAGCCCCCTTCGCCCATGACCCCAACCTGCAGGCAGCCCCCTCAACCTGGGACACCCCCACCCCAGCCTTTTCACCCGTGACTCAACCCTGCAGGCAGACTCCTCCACATGGACACCCCCACCCCAGCCCCCATTACCGGCGACCCCACCATGCAGGCAGCCCCCTCCACATGGGACAATCGCCCATGACCCCACCCTGTAGGCAGTCCCATCCACATGGCCAGCTCCCATCACCTGTGACCACAACCTGCAGGCAGCCTCCTCCACATGGCAGAACCCAGCCCCCACCACCCTGCAGGCAGCCCCTTTCACATGGCAGAACCCAGCCCCCCATTTCCCATGACACCACCCTACAGGCAGCCCCCTCAACCTGGGACACCCCCAGCCCCCTTCACCTGAGACCCCACCCTGCAGGCAGCCCCCTTCACATGGGACACCCTCACCCGTGACCCCACCCTGCAGGCAGCCCCCTCCACATGGCAGAGCCCAACCCCCATCACACATGACACCACCCTGCATGCAGCCCCCTCACAATTGCAGAACCCAGCTCCCATCACCCGTGACAGCACCCTGCAGGCAGCACCCTCACCAATGGACATCACCTGCATGATGAAGCCTGACATAGTGACACATCAGCACTCCATCAAAAGTGTGTTGTGCACCTTAACTACTGTGTAGTGACACCAGCCAGAATATCTACTGGAATATGTATCCTGCAAGCAAAAATGAATGCATTCACCCGGCCCACATCCATGAGTTTGTCAGCTGGGCAAACAGATTAGCGGTCTGCAACCATCTCCCAACATACACATGAAACAAGTGAAAGTAAAAGTGAGTGCCTGCTGGCCATGTGACAATGTCATGGTATCAATACCCAGGGACAAATAGTTCACCAATGACAGAATCCCAAAAGCCCTCAAAGTGTGCCACATGAACAAACACTGGCCGTGTTCCCCACAGCCCGAGCTTCATTGAGCTGCTATTCCTAGAAGAGAATCCCTAATAAGCACTTCAGTGGTATGGTCATGTGTGAAGGACATGGCAATCAAGACAGTGTAGCATGCACCGAGTCAGCTGCAATGGGCAGCCAATGTGTAAATACCATGAAATGGCAATAGTGTATCCCAGTGCAAGAGGTTGACCAACACCAGAGATGATAACTGTAAAACACATGCAGGTGAATTGGAAAAACACCACATGTGTGTTACAGAGCATCAAGCAAATCATGTGCAAATGTACTGAACATGCAACACTCCCATAGAAACCCCACCCACCTCACTCACAAACACAATGAGGCCAAATACACAGTGATGGTGCACATGTGAAGTGAAATGCCATTTGCCTGTGCACACACAAAATCCCACTCCACACACCACCCCGGTCCGCCTCATGTGTATACTCACCCAGCAAACAAACCATGAATATAACACATGCAAGCAAGCAACCACACACATGACTAACAATGTGCAATCAGGGCTACTAAATGGACTATCAAACAGGCCCACTGCAAAAATAACTGAACGACAGTGAGTGTGAGTAAAATAAAAATATATTAAACAGTTGTATTACAAGCATACATACTGTAAATTAATTAGAATATTAAAAGATGTCCATGTAAAAATCCACACAAAAAATGCCCATGCGTATAACATATATTTACACAAATAAATCACTAAAGTCACTAATAAAAGTCCTCAAACACACCTAAAAACTATGTACATTAAAACATGGAGGATAGTCCACTCCAAAATAAAAAAAATTAAAAGGAAACTTACATCTACAGAACTATGTGCGGAAAAAAATGGAGAAATGTCTATGATGCTAGCTCCAAATCATATGAAAAATGCAAGGAGACTTATATCTACAAAACTATATACACAGGCAGAGGGCTAGACAACCTTGTCACCGATCTCAATTAATGTCTCGGCCAGGGCATCATCGAACACTGTGTCCCATTCCCCTAGGCAGGCCTTCACTCTCTCCTTGAGGGCTTGCAGGGACTCCAGCATGGCCCTCTCCATCCCCTTTCACTCCCTGCAAGCATCCTTGAGGACGTCAGCCTGCCTCTATGCCGGACGCAGTGCCATCTCCGGCCTGGCCATGGTGACTCTCGCCTCGAGAGACCACTGCCTCTCTGCCCGGATTAGCTGCCTGTACCGCACAAACACGGAAGACATCCTTGTTCGAAGGTCCACATTTACGTCCTGCCTGACGCCGGATACCTGCCTCCTTGGGATGGTGTGCCCCGAATACAATAGCCTCCTACTTCGGGCCTGCTGCTACCAAACTGCCCGGTGCCTGCTTCGTAAGGACACCTTCTGGGCGGATGACATAACCCGGGGGCGTCGGGCCCGTGCCCTGCCCCTAGGTGCCTGCTCTCCCTCCATTACCATTGCTCCTGTCGTTCCCTGGATCGGCATGGTGACCACCTCGGCTGATCCACTGGCGACTCACAACTCAGGCAGGGATGTTATCTACACCAGACTGAACTTCTTATTTTGGAGGGGGATTTGCACACGCATGTGTATTTTTCATTTTTCTGAGGCGAACGGTGAGTCGCATACGCATTATTCATACTCTGGGTGCCCCTGTGTATCGCGTACCCCCATTCTTACCATTACAGTACCTTACGTGTGCTTCACGTACACCTTTTTTGTGTTGCTGGGTGCCACAGCGTACCGCATAACGCTTATTCTTTTCACGTGAGCTACCAAGGGGTCGTGTACACTGTCTGCGGGAAGGACATTGTGCCATGAGTGACATAGCATTTTACAACACTGTGCTAATCCCTGCCGCAGCTATGGCACTGACCCCCTTGTAAGATATCTGTGTGGAGTCATCCATGTTGACCTGCCACACTCAACACACCCCCCATTGGTGTATGGCCCTGTCCCTCTTGTGTGTCACTGTCCCCTCTTCCGAGCTCCAAGCACATGTCATCACTCTCTCCACATCACAAACCTGGGACACCACACGTCGGTTGGCAATGTCTGTAGTGCTTACATGGTCAGGTACATGAGATGTGGTGGCAAGTCTGCATACGCCATGATTTCAGGTATTTTTGTACATAGTGTGTGAATGCAAATCATGGCATGTTAACATGCATGTAAATGTGTTGCAGGACAGCAATGTGATGACAATGCATGTTGTAGATGCAATTAACATGATTCTTCATGTCTTTATGGGGGAGGAGGTAGAGGAGGAACGGGAGCCTATGCCCCAACAAAGCACCAGTGGAGGACGTGTTGTGGCAGCCCACGAGAATCCACTAGGGCTACAGTCCATCCGCGGAATTACTCAGTACGAGTTTGACTCCAATGATACCATTAGCTCTGTTGGTGAACCGGATGTTTATTCCTCTATGCTGTTGAAGGCGAGTGCATCAAGTAATGTAGCTGATGTAGCCCATGCGCCTGCAGGGGGTAACGTCCCCTCACAGGGCCGGTCAGTGTTGCCATGTCCGTCTGTGGTGGTTATGGATGCATGGCCACGCTCCACTGTATTGGCTTCCGGTCCTGAGATGGATGACCAAGGGAGGGATGCAGTCCTGCAGCCACAGACAGCGGCTTCACATCAAGGGCCATGGTCCCTTGGGTCCGGCATGCGTGGGACACATGTCGTGACTGGGGAGACAGTGTGGAAGCAGCAATGTTGCGTGTGGCACAGCAACAGGGTGCTTCCTATGAGATATTGGCTCAGGGCATGGATAGAGTGGCCAATTCCACGTTCTCACGAGCAACATAGGTAGCGCACCAGCTACAGGCATTGCGGTCCATGTGCTGCTCACACAGGCTGCACATGAAGGCCAGCAACAGGAGCCGACGGGCCAAACTGAGGTCTCTGTAGGCATCCTGTGAGGTGTTTCATGCAGACCTCCGAGGATTCATTTTGCAGATGCAGTCATCCGAGTCCCGCCTGGCAGCTGCCCTGGAGACCCATGCCAGGGCTCTACATGGTCAACCTCCCTCACCACCTTTACATTCTACACAGGAAGGTGGTGACAGCCGCTACAGCCCTCCTGATCCATGATAGCCGTGCGGTCCATTAACTCATGGAGGGAACTGTTTTTTCAAACATCCACACATGTGGGTGTTGACGTGCCCCCTGCCCCTCCCCCCTCCTAGGTGGAGCCCCCCCCACAGCCCTGGTCCAAGATGCACATTTTTTTTCATCCCCCCATGCCAGATGTTGGTATGTCATTTCTTGTTTTGCCCTTTTCTGGTTGTGGTCTTTGTTTTTTTTTTATATTGATTGGCCTTGAGGTGTGCCATTAACTCCTCAGGGAATATACATGTGCAATGGTGTACATACAGGCATGCCTAGTTAACTAAACTAGCATGTTTGCATTGGGGTGCACAGTATGGCATGTGCCGGTTATTCTAGGTTTGTTGTTCCATGGCACGTGTGTGCTGTGTCAATGATACTGCACAATGGGTGTTTTAATATGTTCTCCCATGTTGTTCCAGTAATCCGTGATGTGGTGTGACTGCTGTCCCGAGTGAGACATCCTGCCCCATTCTAAGTCCACATTCCTCATGCCCTCCACCAGACACTGTCCTTCCTTTGACAAATTAGGAAACACAATTACTGGTGAAGGTCATGTGGGATACACAACATGGAGACGGAGTAATTTGATAAGCATTTGCAGTGTCTTGCATGTGGTGCATGCTTCATTGTTGGCCATTTTTTCTACAGGTGTCGGTTGTCTTATATGTCCTTTGCATGCTCACACGGCGTTGTGGTAATTCAATTAGAGCTCATGTCACTGTGTGAGCAACCCATGTGGTTTCTTCAATGGGAGCACGAACTGTGCTGCGCAGCATGTCATTGTACATCGGTAAACCAGGTCATGACTCCTTTATCTGTCTTTTCCTTGTTTTTTTTTTTTTTTAAATAATTTTATTATTTTGATCAAACAATACATTAAACAGCAAATAAACATAAAACCAGAAACAACATAAACACTGCACTCCCCCCCGCCTCCCCCCATATGAGCCTGTTTATTCCTTGCTTTCGATATCTGTTTCATGTGTCGGGGTCTCACTGCTTTCAGATCCTGCTGGGGCCACTGCGGCTCCGAACATTTCGGCTATCAGCAGTTTCCATGCCATTAAAGAACCCGTTTCCTCTTCACCCCCAGCGCCACTGGCTTCTTGCCACACAATTGTTTCTGCCTCAGCCCATTTTTGCAGGTCTTTCCACCACACCTCCACTCGGGGCCCATGACACTTCTTCCACCCCATGGCGATCCTGCGTTTCGCAAGCACGTATGCTAGGTCTTTTAATTTTTCAATATGTCTGTACTTCCGCGTTCTGGGATACCCCCCCAACAGGCAGGCCCAGGCCGAGTCTATTGCTAGTGTGATCCCTTTTCCCGCTAACTTCAGAGCCACTTCCCCCCAATAGGCTCCAATTACTGGGCATGCCCAGAACATATGTATCATGTCTGCATCCTCCTCGTCGCATTTAGGGCAAGCCTGGCGCCCAACATTTCTAAACCTTGATATTCTCCGAGGGGTCATGTAGGCCCTGTGCGTCATGTACAGCTGTAGTTGCTTGAACCTAGCATTTCTCGACACCTTCTTATGATATCCCATAGCCCGTTTCCACATCCCATCCTCCATCGGGGCTCCCATCTCTGTTTCCCATTCTGTTCTCAAGTGTCTCAGGTCCTTCCCGATGCCAATCATCAGCATCTCGTACAACCTGGACACTTCATGTCCCCCCTCTGCAGTGTCGTATATCACCTCAACGGTGGTGTTCGGTTCCTCCGCCAACCTGGCTTCGGGCCACCTACTCAGGATCTCCTGTACTATCTTGTGGTAAGTTATATACTGCCCACTATGCAGTCCCGACATCATCCTTAGCTCCCCCAACTCCACGATAGCCCCTTCCTGCCAGATGTCTCCCAAGGTGACTAGTCCCACCGATTCCCAATAAGTCCTAATGATTACCCTCAATTGCCCATCTCCCTTCGTCAGTGCAACCAGCGGCACCTGCGGGACACAAGGGAAAGGGTCCCCCATCATTCGGCAGGCTCGGCGCCACATGCTCCATCCCAACCACAGCATCCTAGGGCGCCCCCTCACCTCAGAGCTAGCCACCCAAATTATTTCCCGCAAGTAAAAAGGAGCACAATCTCTCGCGAGCAATCTGTGTTCCGGGGTTTCCTCATCAGAGAGCCACCTGGCTACGTACTGCAGTTGTGCCGCTACATAATAAGCCTCGAAATTGGGCAGTTTGATACCGCCTTTCTCATAAAAGTTCTGCAGTTTCCATAATGCAACTCTGTGTCGGGTGCCATGCCACAAAAAGTCCCTGCACAAGCTGTGTAGTCTAGCAAAAAACGTCCTAGGGATCATATAAGGGATATTGTTGAAATAATGTAAAAGTCGGGGCAGGACCACCATTTTAAGCATAGCCCCCCTGCCCATCATCGTAAGGGGCAACCTTTCCCAAAACCTCATACACTTTCCAATTTTTCCTATAGCAATTTCGGTGTTGCGCCTGTGTTCCTCCTCAACGGAGTGATATACGTCTATCCCCAAATAGCGGAAGGAGCCCACCACCCACGGGATCTGCAACACAGGTAGCCTCTCCACAGGCTTTCCCACGTACCTCCCCAGCGGGAATAGACTAGATTTTTGGGGGTTCACTGCTATACCAGACAGTCTGGCGTACCGCTCCATCACCTCCAAGACATATTGAAGATTCTCTTCCGGATACATTAAATATAACAACATATCATCCGCGTACAAGGAGATGAGATGCCTTTCCTCTCCTATCTCAATGCCAATCAGCTCATATTGTTGTCTGAGGTATATCGCTAGGGGCTCCAGGGCCAGGATGTATAACATCGGGGACCACGGGCATCCCTGTCTAGTGCCTTTGCCTAGCTGCCATCTCTCAGACACCACTGCCCCCGTACAGACCCTAGCTAACGGTTCGCTATATAGCATTCTAGCCCATTTAATGTAACCCGGCCCCATGCCATACTCCCGCAGGGCCGCCAGCAGCCACAGCCACTTCACAGAATCGAACGCCTTGACCGCGTCCAGCGTCACAATCGCCATTTCGCTATCTTGTCCACATCCCCATTCGACCACTCGGTGGAGTCGTCTATGGTTGTGAGTGATGTTTCTACTCGGGACATAGCCTGTTTGGTCAGGGTGAATCAACTTCCCAATCACTCTCCGCATTCTATTAGCCAAGACCGCCATGAGGATCTTACTGTCCTGATTTAACATCGACAGAGGCCTATAAGAGCTACAGCTATGTCCTGGTTTATTGGGTTTGGGGAGCGGTATAATAATCGCCTCTCTAAGCGACTCCGGCAGCCGTCCCACTTCAAATGCCTCGTTAAGCATGTCTAGCATGGGTGGAAGCACCTCTTCCTGATATATTTTATAGAATTCGCTAGGGAACCCATCTGCCCCCGGGGCTTTACAAGTAGGTAACTGCCTCACCGTCTCTTTCAGTTCCTCAAGAGTGATTGGTGCATCAAGTTCCTCCCTTTCCTCGTCACTCACCTTGGGCAGGCCTATGTCCTCCAATACTTCCTCAATCTCATTTTGGTTGCTATCCCCATCATCTACATATAAGGCAGTATAATATTTCGCAAATGCCCCGTTTACTCCCTCCTGAGTATCCACCGTCTCACCCTCCTCATCGGTTACAGTTCTAATCGGGGATCTGGGGGCGTCGCTCTTATATAGCCACGCCAGGAGCCGGCCCGTTTTATCTCCTCCCGAATGTTGCCTTTCTATGTATTTTTTATAGTTTAGATTACAGAGCCTGTCCCAGCATTCCGCACACTTCCGCTGTCGTCTAGGTATGTCTTTCGTGTCTGCCTCCTCTCCCTCCAGCTTCTTCTCTAGTTCAGTCTCTGCCTCTTGTAGTTCAGCCATGACCCCACCCAGCAACCCCTTTGACTTAGCAATGGCAACCCCTCGCATCACCACTTTGAAGGCCTCCCATAGAGTGCCCGCTGACTGCACGCTGCCAGTGTTCATTTCGAAGTAAGCAATAATCTCCTCCCTCAGATCCTCCCTGAAAACCAAGTCTTTGAGCGCCTCCGCACGGAGGCGCCATGTTGGTATTCGCGCCCTGGGGGGGCAATACTGCCACCGGAGGACCAGGGGCGAGTGATCCGAGAGAACCCTAGCTTTATATTCTGCGTGGGTACTCTCAGTAACCACGTCCGGGGTGGCAAAGATATAATCAAGTCTCGTGTATAGCTGATGCGGAGCCGAGTAGTGCGAATACTGTCTCCCCTCAGGGTGTTTCACTCTCCACACATCAGCCAAGCCAAAGTCTGTTAGCAATCCCTGCAACACCTTGGCCGCTGGGCTGAGCCTAGCCGCCCCCCCGTCCGACCTATCTATTTTTGGGTTCAATACACAATTGAAGTCCCCTCCCCACACCACCGCAGTCCCCACCCCCGCACTCAGCTTAGTACACAACGTCTTAAAGTATGCCGCCGTATTTTGGTTTGGGGCATAAGTATTCACTATACATACTTCTCTGTTTTCTAACAGCCCTTTGATTATGACTAGCCTCCCTTCTGCATCTACAGTTTCTTCAATCATCTTAAATGGGACATGCGGCGCTATCCACACAAGCACTCCCCTTGCATAAGCAGAATACGATGAGCCCACCGCTATTCCTTTCCATTTCGTCTTCACCACTTCCAACCTCTCCCTCGTGAGATGTGTCTCTTGCAACAAGGCGATGTCTATCTTCTGTCGCCTCAAGTACAACATAACCTTATTTCGCTTCAGGTAACTGTTGAGCCCTCTAATATTCCAGGTTAATATTTTGAGATCACCCATGGTCTGTCAATTGCTCCCCATCCCCTCCCCCCCCGGCCCTCCCCTTCACACCAAACAGATTCCCTGTAATAGAACGCCCACCAGGCTCATATATGTATTTTAAACACCCCAACACCCCAACCCAACTAACTGCCCAGCTCCATCCCTGGATCTCAGGCATTCCCGCGTTTGGCTCTCCCTTGGCTACCCAATTGAGAACCCAGCAGGGCGTCACCTCACTAACAGTGACCTAACTAACCTCTAAATGGGGGTAGAGAGATCGGTCTCGGGAGACTCCTACCTTACATAGCATTTTTCATGCGCACGGCTCATGCTTTCCACCAGCCGAAGTGTGCCAGCCGCCTAGCCACATCAATGACTATAATCAAGTCCCACAGATCTCAATCCAGCTAACTCCATCCCTCTGCTCGTCCCGTCAAACTGCATCTTGCTTTTGGATATCCGGCTCCTGGGGGCAGCTCTGCATGTCTAGCCACCCCATGGCGTCTTCTGGAGTTTCAAAGAACAGCATCCTGCTTCCGTGGAACACCTTTAATTTAGCCGGGTAGAGCAGCATATATCTGTAGCCCGCCTCCCGCAATCTCCTCTTCACCGATCCGAAGTTCATGCGACTTCGCTGCACCCGCAGGGTGTAATCCGGATAAGCAGTTATGTTCGCCGCACCCCGTTGTATTGTTCCCCCCTTACGGAAGTGTTCAAGGATTCGTTCGCGATCCCGATAATTCAGAATCTTGGCAATCAATGGCCTGGGCGGGCTACCCGGAGGTGGCTTCCTGGTCAGAGCCCTGTGCGCCCTTTCCACAGCGAATCCCTGTGATAGGATCCCCCGGTGATTTCCTGCAGCAGCATATTTTCCACGTACTCCGTTGGATTGTGGCCCTCGGCTCCTTCCGGCAGTCCGACAATACGAATATTATTTCTTCGAGCGCGCCCTTCTGCCTCATCAGCTCTGCTCTCCAAATTGCCCAATCGTTGCACCACGGCATGTAGCTCCCTTTTGTGTGCAGCACAGTCTGCAGTGGTCGGGCCCATTTCCTTTTCCAGGGTCTCCGTGCGCTCCGCCAGAGTCCTGACATCTTGCCTGAGGAGGTTCACATCTTCTTGTACTGCCCCAACTTGCCGCTCCATCGCTGTTTTCAATTCCGACACAGCCAGTTGGAGCTTGGACTCCCAGGCCGCCTTCAAGTCCGCAATTGCTTCCAGGACCTCATGATTTGTACTCACGGCGGTCATTCCACCTGCTGGGGTCTTATCCTTGCTCTTGATTCCTTCAGGGCCAGTCGGCGTTCTGGTGTATTCATCTAGCGTAGGCTGCTTAGCTTTCGCTCTCGGGGGCTTGCTGGCCATTTCGTTAACAACAGTATCGTTAAACCTTGAGATTCAGGGGGCGATCCGCTTTGTGTGACCCAAGCGGATGGTGGCCACTCCCCCGCCGACACTGTTTCTTGGTGATGTGCCTAGGCGTGTCTCCGCCTGCGGCCTATTGCCAGCACGGAGCTCGGCTATTTACTGCCCCTTGCTATAGCCTTTGCAGGTCCTAGCTTTCGCTACCTTCTCTCACCTTTCTCGGGGCGAGTGACGTCCAGTGTCTGCAATGCAGGTCATTTCTCGTGCTTGGAACCACTGTTATGCAGTATCACCTTGCCTCAACCCCCTCAGGCGGTGTACTCCGGGGGCTGGTGCGGCCCCCTATGCTGCAGCATTTACGTGGCCTGTCCTGCGGGCTCCTCTGCTCTTCCCCATTATCAGCAGGCCAACAGACGTGTTGTAGGTGGGCTCCGTTATGGGGCTCCCTCTCCGATGGAATCAAACAGATGGCACAAAGGGCATCTCCCTGCCTTTGCCATAAAATAATTCCTGGCGTAGTGCGGGCGCGCGCGAAAGTTTTCCGGGACTCCTGGAGCTTAACTCTTCTCCGCTCAAGCAGATTAGTTCGAGGCAACAACGTTGCAACCTCGCGTGGGTCCAAGCACGGATCGCGCGTCACTGCCAAATCCCATCGGCGCCTGCAACAATGTATCGTGGCCAGCGTGTGCGATCATCTTCGCACTCTTCGTCTGCAGCACCTCAGCATGCCCGCGTCCCGCACTCGCCTCAAGCCGTCTCCGCATGGGGGGCACTTCACGGTTGCCGATTGGTATTGTTCAGTCTACCCAACAGATGCCGGTATCTCCGCCCGTCTGCGCCTCTATCTATGTACACTTGGCCTCGCACATCCCACGGTGTCGGCGTCCACATCAGCGCCGATCGGACGCCAAGCCTCCGCGGCGCCTACCCGTTTCTTTGTTCCGATGGGCCGCCATTTTGAATCCCAATCCGGCGAGAAGCGGGCTGATGTTTTTGCCTTTATCTACTGCGTGCCAGCTGCATTCGTCGCGATTCGTTCCACATGCATGCGGTGGAACTTCACACGACTGCTCCTACTTTTTCAGCGCCGTGCGCCTCATTTCTCGCCCGTTTTTGTCCGCGGCGTACAGGATCATCAGGAGCTCCTCCACAGACTCGTCCTCTCACATGGCACCGTAGCCACGCCCCGTCTTTTCCTTGTTATTCACTCTCTGTGTCACTGTTACTCTCTCTCTCTCTCTCTCCCTCCCTCCCTCCTTCCCTCTATCTGGTGTGGTACACTGTACTCCTGTACAAATCATGATCAATGGCCATTCACCCTGTGTCACCCTTTGCTGTTCCTGCACTCTGTGGTGTATGCATATTTTATTACTGTTGTCAATTGTAATCATGTATGTGCATGGACTTTGTGCTGTTACTCTGCATTGCATCCCATTAAGGTAAGGCGTCTCCCGATGGTGTGCATCGTATACAAGGCAGGCGAGTTCCACGTACAGGTGAGTGCATGGCTTTTGCTGACACTTTGGTGGTGTTTGCATGGGTGTAGGGAACTGTGTGTGTTCACTCTGGATTTACTTGCCTTTGCCTCAATCCCCAGTGTTGGAGGTTGGCATTCATCACCCAGGGGTGCCATCTAACACGTGCTGGGGTACTCTTCAGGCTACAGTACTGCTACTACCTATTGCAGAAAAACGATGCTTCTGAACCACACTCATGACCGCAATTATTATGCTTGATGACAAGGCCAGGCACCACATCTATCTGCCACTGATTGTCCTCCACTGGCTAGCCATGTCAGACAGTGTCACGTCATAGGAAGTATGCACTGTGCACTGTGATTTGTGAGGCCTGCTTACTCCCCATCTGCTAATGTTCCTTCCTCATTGTTGTCCCTCTTAAGCCATTTCATCATGTTACTGCAACCTTCTTCAGGTGAGCCAGTTAGTGATGGAGATTTTTTTAAGGGGATCTTTATCGTTAGCAGGGGCCAACCTCTGGGATCCACATCCAGTCGGCCTGTGTTTGGGGACTCATTTCCTTAATTTACGTGTACTATCCATGTGTTTCATCTTCTACTCTTCCTTCTATCTCTCCCTATTCCCTGCTAAGAATCCCCTTTGCACTCTCACTGTCTCCATCCCTTTTGTGCTAGATGACTGTCTGCTTGATGTACCTCAAGGTCTCACACACCCGTCAACCACAGAAATGTGTGCGGCTCTTGCCGCCATGACCTGGAGTAGTGTCATCATCAGTGCACTTGGGGAATGACCCGAGAGAGTTGCATCTCTCTGCACTTACCCGGGCATCCACTGAACTGGTTGCACTTGACCCACCCCTGAACTTGTGACCACCCTCGGAATACCACACCCCTCTAAACATCTGTGCACTTGCTCCTTGTGATTGCACCATGCAAGCACGGTGTCTGTCTGCTCCACCCCGTCCTAGCTCCCTGCAGCATGGCACATTGAGGCACTTGTGAAAATATGACGAATCACTGTCCAACATATTCACTGTTAGGTCCAGTGTTAATAGTATAGTATAGTAGGCAATTACTGTTCCTGTCAACATTATTTTGGATGTATATGGGAGGGTGTTATTTTTGTTCTTGATCCATGCATCGTTGAGTGCTTTGAGACACTAGTGTTATGTATTGCCCATGTATCTATCTCGTTTGACATTACATACCATGGCACGGTGTGGTGATAATTTGATATGACGTATAGGAGGGTTTGTGACAAACGGGCAATTTGATGTCCTGTTTGACATGGTGGTAGTGGCAAACTCCCTCTTCTATGTGTTTCTTTTGGAAACACCAGATTGAATTAGTATTAGTTCTAAGGGATGCACACAATGTAGCACTTCCAATGACACATTCTCAGGGTGCTTTGGTGTGCCCAGATGACTGTCCCTTTGTCATCCTTGATTGGCACCTGGAATGTGCCAGGGCTGTGTGCACTCCACAGGGGTTTGATTTTGGGTGAAAAATGGTGCCACTAGCTGGGTACGGGCAGCCTCGCCACATACCCTTTGCCCTTCCATGCACAAGCGACGTGCATGTGGTTGGGGATACCACCATGTCCACTGGTACACCGCGCCGTGTTGCAACATTATGCAAGACACATGCTGCCACAATGATCCTGCACACTACTGGTGATGCATATAGCAACTAACCACCAGAGTGGTCAAGGAAGCGGAAACGTGACTTGAACACTCCGAATGTGCGCTCCACTATGGCCCGAGTTGCAATATGGACTGTGTTGCATCTTACCTGGGGTGGTGTGGCAGGGTTCTGTATTGGCGTCATCATGTAGGTGCTCAGAGGGTAGGTATTGTCCCCTGTACAGGTGAAAATGTTTGTTATTGGTGTGCATTTGTCTGTGTGTGACATGCATGCATGTGCACAGGCATTTATACTCCCCAATGAGCCATGTGTTGCCATGCCTGCCAGCTTCCAGGGCCCGGTGTAGGGGTGACATGCTGAATATGAAGCTATCATGGGTGGACCCTGGATAGTTCGCATATACAGAAGTAATGATATCCTTGGCATCACATACAACCTGCACATTGTGTGAGATTGCGATAGATGTACTATGTGGCCTTAAGTGGACGTAGAGCCACATGGGTGCAATCGATCGCACCCAGCACTTCAGGGAAGTGCGCCACCCCATAGAAATCCTGGACCACAGCCTGCCTTTCTGCAGGTGTTCTGGGCATGTAGATGTGCCTGCGGACTGAGGGGAGTGCAGTCATGATTGCCAACGCCTGATGTAGGCAGCGTGACTGCGTGGGCTGTGAAATGCCCCCAACTATGGCAGTTGTCCACTAAAATGACCCAGTGGCCAAAAAAATGCAGAACATTGAGAACCGTTTCCAAGGAGCTCAGTGTTTGGACGCACAGGGTGGGTGATGTAAGGTCATCGTCCCACTCCGTGATCAAGTCTAATATGATATGAGGTGGAAATCTATACCTGCCATAGACATGGTCATCAGGCATCCCAAAAAGGCTGATCCTAGGTAGAAAAATCCAGGCCCTGACCATCCTCCTCCTCCTGCGGTGCCCCATGATCACTGCTGCGAAAAATTGTACATGCATCGTAGCTTTATACGCGCGTTTGTTGATCGCGCAGCCTTTTTATGCATTTGTTTGTGTGCTCGTTGATATATCTGCCAGCTATCGCGTGGCGTACATGTTTCAAGATGTGCACGTATTTTACAGCACACCGGCGAGCCCAGTTCAATTCCATGAATACAGGTTTTTAGCACCTAGCACGCGTATGGGCGTTGCAAGGATTTTACTTTGGTATATCCCTCGTTACGCCCATATTTTCGCTTGTTGTTCCCTATTCCACCTGTTCCGCCCCCTTTTTAGGTGACTGCGCAGGACCCAACGCCCCTTCGCTGTAAGTCTCGCGCAAGGCATTTGTGGTGTCGCAGTAACATGTTGGACCGGTGCAGAGTCCTTGCAAGTCCCTGGTAAGCCCCATGCATTGTGTTCCATGAATACACATACTGCCGATTTTGCACGCAAGCACCCTATTTTCTGAGCAATTAATTCCATGAATCGAGCCCAATGTCTCGGAGATTCTTTGCGATACTGGCATTCTCACTGGCACTGCTTGTGTAGCCATCTCTGGCTCCCAACATATAGGTAACATGGGGCGGAGCCCCCATCTGGGCGATTCATTGACATCATCACTCTCCACATCTAGACATCCTCGTCTGAAGAAATTCTTCTTTGGGACCCATATCTTCACTACTCCTTTCAGGCATCCAGCTGATTTCACATGTTCATCTACACTCCAGGTAATACGCATGCATTGTCCACTAGGACTGCAGTAGATCCATCTTCCCACATACTTCTTGTGGTGCCTTGGATACAGGAACTTCGTTCCCTCAGGTGCATGAATGCTGGCCTTTATGTAGTCTCTGATTTCTTCATCTGTTGGTTCTTTTTTCTCAAATTGATATTTCATTTCTAGCGCGCTCGTACACAAGAGTTTCAGAGCGCGACAAGGCAAGGGAGGGGAACGGGGGAGAACAAAAACAACAATATTACTAAGCCCAGTGACATTCAGAATGCGCAAGTGCATGGGGGGGGGGAGTGGAAAGTGCGGAGCAAAGGAGAAACAGATAAATAATAATAAATAAATAATAAAGGCAACAAACAGTGTTATAGCAGCCAGCAAGTGGCAAGTGCTGGGTTTAAAGCAGCAGACAGAGTAGGTCTGATAAGTACAGGAGAAAAAAGGTGGGGGGGGGGGGCTGTATGGGTACAGATACAGACCCCAAGGGAAAGGGTGGCCCGGAAGCAGTGCGGGAGGGTGGCAGGGTGAGCAGGTACCTGGGCCCGGAGGACAAAGGGTGGCTAGGTGCACAGTGCCAAGAGAGAACAGATCAGCATGGGAGAGGGGGAGCAAAGTCAGAAGCAAAGAGGAAGGCCTTGAGGTGCTTCCCGGAACCGGAGATGGCTCTCCTCAAGCTTTAAAGTGGCAGGGAGGTTGTTCCAGAGGGAGGCCCCAGCTGGAGACAGATCTACCGCAAGCTTGTTTCTTTGAAAAACGATTGACCCTGAGGGAGATCGAGGTAGAGGAGCGAAGAGCTCTAGAGTGGAGGTATTTGCAGAGGGATAGCTGAAGTTATTTTGGACCCAGACCCCAGAAAGCTTTGTGGACAATGCAGAGGGTTTTGAATTTAATCCTTGCATCCACAGGGAGACAATGGAGAGATTTCAGGGCTGGAGAGATACGATCCCAGGGCTTGAGGTCAAGGACACGTATCGCAGTCCTGTTCTGGATTAGCTGCAGAGGGTGGAGAGAAGAGGCAGGTAGATCTAGAAAGAGGCTGTTACAATAGTCCAACATAGAGAGAACCAGAGCTTGGGAGACGGCAAGCTTCTGGGGAAAGAAGCGGAAAGACAGAGTACCTCTGAGGAAGTGCAGTAGGAAGTTTGACTTTTTAGAGACATCAGAGATGTGGGCAGAGAAGGAAAGTGTGGAGTCAAAGATGACCCCAAGGTTCTTAGCCTCGCAGGTGGGGGTAGGAGGAGGTGTTACGCTCACCTGGTTCCCACAGGGGCTTCGATCAAACCCGGACAGCAGCGGCCTCCACCAACGTGACGCGTAGGGCAAAGATGGCTGTCTGGACGGACCCGCCTAGTCTCGTGTGCTTGACTCGTAGGAATATTCTCCTTATGTTTTTAATGGATGAGCTTTCCATCCTGCGTGGCTTGCAGGGGCGTGTAGATACCAGTTACTTCACTGGTTTGGGGTATTGGAGTTCTGGAAGATTACGGACTCCAGAGTTTACCAAGTTTAAAGAGTTCTATATGTCCAATGCTCACTCTTGTACCCCTTGGTGATTTTGAGGCGACAAATACTGTCTGGAGGTTGCTGGTGGCGTTCAGGTAAGAGTCTGTATTACCCAACACTATCCGGTAAAGGCGTGAGTTTAACTTGTTGTTTTGTCCTCCCTTCATAGATTTCGGCGTAAGAAGATGCGGCATATTGAAGGATAATGCCTCCGGTGGTAAATCAGGTAAACCTTGTGGTAAAATGATTGTCTTTGTAGTCTCTCTAGGCTCACCTCGCTATTCCTTTGTCTTTTTTCCCCAGGTGTTGAAGATCGCCGAAGAAAATGATGGAGGCAGCGCCGGGTCGAAGATGATGTGGACTGGTGAGAATGGAGCGGCGCTGCAGCTGCGAAGCGACGCGTGTCGAAGTAATGTCCCTTCAGGCTCGGAATGGTGCAAGATCCTGAATCAGGTAAGGAATTAGATTAATGTCCATAACCTAACCTCTTCTCCTATTTTCCCCTTTCTTCTAGGAACTCCGGATGCGAGGCGGGCGTGGCAGAAGACTGGATGCAGGTTTGCAGGCATGGTGAGCGTTACGCTGCAGAATAACGCGAAGCGTGTGTTGTAGATCGGGCGTGGTTTAAATAGCCTCAAAAGTAGTCCAAGGTAAGAAGTCCCTAGAGCCACACCGAGTAAAAAATAGTCCTTGCAGAAAAATAGTCCCTTTCAGGTCTCACGTTGGCCTGGATGCATGTGCAGCATGGTCTGCCTGAGGTAAGTGATGACTATGAGCCTGGCGCCTAAGGCGCCAAGACTGGACCCAGATAGCCCCTAGCGGGGGGTTCAGAGGTTTTACTAAATGTCTGGATGCCTGCTTCCGGGGCGGATGGGCTTGGTCCCGATGCCCGGGGGTAGGCATCATGACAGCACTCCCACCCAAGGCCCCTCCTAAGGTCGTTCTTCCTCTGGGCCCTGGTTTGTCTGGGAAGTTCCGATGGAATTTCTTCACTAACCAGGGTGCATGGACGTGGTCACTGGGTTCCCATGACCTTTCCTGCGGTCCGTAACCTTTCCAATTGATTAAATAAAAAAGTTTCGATTTAACCATCTTAGAGTCTAGGATATTTTTTACCTCGAATTCAGGTTCTCCATCTATTAGGATGGGGTCAGGTGGTTTGGTTAATCTTGTTCCAGGTTGAACTGGTTTTAGAAGTGAAACATGGAAGACGGGATGGATCCGCATATTAGAGGGTAATTCTAATTTAACTGCTACCGCGTGGATAATGTTTTTAATTGTATAAGGTCCTAACAATCTAGGATACAAAGTTTGAGTCCCTTTTAGAGGTATGTGTCTGGTAGCCAGCCAAACTTGATATCAAATCTGGTATTGGGGAGTGTCACTCCTATGCTGATCTGCATTCTTCTTGTATTTCTCTTTTGCTTGGTTCAAATGTTCAGTTGCTTCCTTAAAGGCTTGAGTAATAGTAGAGTGCAGATGGGTCACTGCCGGCATTTCCAAGTGCTGAGGTGAATCAAGTTCTGAGGTTCGAGGATGATGACCATATATGGTATAAAAGGGGCTTTGTCCAGTTCCTGAATGTACTGAGTTATTGTATGCGTATTCAACAATCCATAATATAGTCTTCCAATTGCCTTCGGTCTGGTGTAACATGCAACGTAGGTATTGTTCAAGAGTCTGGTTGGTCATCTCCGTCTGACCATCGGTCTGGGGATGGTGACTAGTAGATAACCTTACGTCGATTTGCGCTAGTTGACAACATTTCTTCCAGAATTGCGAAATGAATTGACTACCTCGATCAGAAACCAATACAGAAGGAAATTCATGTATTCGAACAATGTTTTCGAGAAATTCCTTGGCCAAAATTGAAGCGGAAGGTAATCCCTTTAAAGGAATAAAGTGAGACATCTTGGAAAAAAGGTCAACAACAACTAGAATGGTATTAAACCCATTACATGGAGGTAGATCAGTAATAAAGTCTAGGGACAAAGTGCGCCATGGTGCAGGTGGAACATCCAAAGGTTGTAAAAGGCCGGCTGTTTTTTTCTTCTGACTTTTGTTTTGGGCGCAAATACCACAAGACAGCACAAATGACTTTACGTCTTTTCGTCAGGTGGGCCACCAGAATTGTCTTTTAATTTTATAGGACAATCCCGTAGAAAATGTCCTGAAGGCGCACAGTAAAGACACAATTGCATCTGTCGTCTTCTTTCTCTTTCCTTTTGCGTTAAGGGTCCCTTAACCCCCCGGTCTGCATATGTTCTGATGCGTCTGTTCCTTTGGAGGTAACATTTGGTTTAACCAATACTCGATTCTCGAATTTAGCTCGATCAGCCTTTCTATTCTGAAGTCGGTGGTTTAACTAGACTACTAAGTCTATATATTCTGCGCAATCCTGGGGTGGGTTCACAACCTGGGCCAAAACATCTTTGAGCTCACCCCGCAGCCCACGATGAAATAATGTAATTCGTTTTTCCTCTGGCCAGCCTGTTTCCACCACTAACCTATTGAAGGTTGTGATAAAGGTCAGCAGATCCTGAGTGCCTTGTCGCAGGGATAAAAGTTTGTTATCCAGACCCTGACCCTGTGAATGTCTGGCAAATAGTTTTTCCATGCTCAGTTGAAAACCTTGAAAATCCCGAAGATGAGGGTCATCCTGGTTGACCAGCGGGATGGACCAATCTGCTGCGCTGCCACTAAGGTATGACAGTACAAAGGCTACTTTGGCTTGGTCGTTTGGGAAAGCCCCAGGTCTGCATAGAAAGTGCAAGAGGCACTGGTTCATGAACACTGCAAACCTTTTCGGGTCCCCAGCAAAACGTTCGGATGGAGCTAAAGGAATGCTCCCTGGTAGCACCTGGTAGCACCACTTGCACAGGATTGCTCGATGAGACAGGAGTTGGATTCCCCCCACCCCCCGAGTCCAGGTAGTGGTGTTTGGCCAGCTTGGCTTTGCAGCAGCTGTCTAGCAAGATCATCAGTGCGTTCCTTTGACATAATCAGTTCTCTCCTGAGGGCATTAGTTTCTTGGCATGCAGAGTGCACCTCTGCCCTAAGTTCCCCTAACAATTGGGCTAGTTGGTCGGTTTCAGAGGTTTCCATTACGCCCGGGTGGGGATTTGTAGGTAGGCTTTGCGTTCTGTTACGCTCACCTGGTTCCCACAGGGGCGTCGATCGAACCCGGACAGCAGCGGCCTCCACCAACATGAAGCGTAGGGCAAAGATGGCTGTCTGGACGGACCCGCCTAGTCTCGTGTGCTTGACTCGTAGGAATATTCTCCTTATGTTTTTAATGGATGAGCTCTCCATCCTGCGTGGCTCGCAGGGGTGCATAGATACCAGTTACTTTACTGGTTTGGGGTATTGGAGTTATGGAAGATTACTGACTCCGGAGTTTACCAAGTTTAAAGAGTTCAATATGTCCAATGCTCACTCTTGTACCCCTTGGTGATTTTGCGGCGACAAATACTGTCTGGAGGTTGCTGGTGGCGTTCAGGTAAGAGTCTGTATTACCCAACACTATCCGGTAAAGGCGTGAGTTTAACTTGTTTTTTTGTCCTCCCTTCATAGATGCGGCGTAAGAAGATGCAGCGTATTGAAGGATAATGCCTCCGGTGGTAAATCAGGTAAGCCTTGTGGTAAAATGATTGTCTTTGTAGTCTCTCTAGGCTCACCTTGCTATTCCTTTGTCTTTTTTCCCCAGGTGTTCAAGATCGCCGAAGAAAATGATGGAGGCAGCGCCGAGTCGAAGATGCTGTGGACTGGTGAGAATGGAGCGGCGCTGCAGCTGCGAAGCGACGCGTGTCGAAGTAATGTCCCTTCAGGCTCGGAATGGTGCAAGCTCCTGAATCAGGTAAGGAATTAGATTAATGTCCGTAACCTAATCTCTTCTCCTATTTTCCCCTTTCTTCTAGGAGCTCCGGATGCGAGGCGGGCATGGCAGAAGACTGGATGCAGGTTCGCAGGCACGGTGAGCGTTACGCTGCAGAATAACGCGAAGCGTGTGTTGTAGATCGGGCGTGGTTTAAATAGCCTCAAAAGTAGTCCGAGGTAAGAAGTCCCTAGAGCCACACCCGAGTAAAAAAATAGTCCTTGCAGAAAAATAGTCCCTTCCAGGTCTCACGTTGGCCTGGATGCATGTGCAGCATGGTCTGCCTGAGGTAAGTGATGACTATGAGCCTGGCGCTTTAGGCGCCAGGACTGATTCCTACTATGAGCCTGGTGCCTAAGGCGCCAGGACTGGATCCATATAGCCCCTAGCCGGGGCTTCTGAGGTTTTACTAAATGTCTGGATGCCGGCTCCCGATGCCCGGGGGTAGGCATCATGACAGGAGGGCCAAGAGAGGCCAGCCAGAGTGAGGGGAAAGGATGCTGAAGGTGTGCTGATGAGGAGGATCTCCATCTTGCTGGCATTCAGACAAAGATCACTGGCGGCACACCAATCTTGAATGGCAGTTAGGCAATCGGAGACGAGGCTCAACTCCTGATTCAACATCAATCATAATCTTCATTCCTACTGCTTTCTTTGCAGTCTTCTTTCATTGTGTGATTATTATCCTGATCACGCAGAATCCAAACAGGATCATGACCAACAGGGCTCCAAGAAACTTGAAAATGTTCGCCATCCATTGTGGAACCCATGAGAAAATCGATCCAAACCAGCTGTCATCTGCAACATCTTCCACTCCGTCCATCATCTTGACGTGCAGGTTTGTCAGCATCGTAATGGCCTCTGTCAAGGTGCCATTCTCATCATCATGAGAAGGTATGTATATACAACATGATTCTCCAACTGTGGCATAAACACCTCTATCCATAGCTGTGATTATGTCAAGGACATATCTATTCTGGAGAGTCATCAGTCGTATAGCCCTCAGCTCTTCCTTGATAGCATTGAATTATTTTATTGTAGTGTCGATTGTCTGCAGAAGCTCCCATCTGGTTTTCTGTAACCGCTTGGTGTTTGCTGCTTCCGTCTGGATCCTGGACATAAAAATTATTGTGAATATCGATGAGATCTTACTGAATAACCTGTGTTCATATGGGATAGAATCAAAAGCTTCTATTGACTTTGCTGAGAGAGAGTTCTCCCTCTTCAGTCGATTCAAGAAAGAGCTCAGCAGATCCCTTCTTTCTCAGGTGAGCATCTGCCTTTGGAAACCCATCAATGTTCAGGTCACTTTTCAGAATCACCAATGCTGGAACATTTATAACCACTATAGAACATAGACCTCCCTAATTTTTGGCAGCTTCATGCAAGCTCTGGATCCACAGGCCCAGTAGTGATCCATTATCACTGCTATTTCAACCCTCATTTCTGGCACACCAAAGATTCAACCACATTTTTTATTTCTCTCCTCCTTTTATTGTGCCATTGTTTCTGAAGCATAGCTTTGCACTGAGCAGAGGCACTATCTGCAAAGGACCTCCTTTGTCTTCAACCCATGTCAGTAGTTTTGCAAGTCTTGGCCATACAGGTTTGCATCAGTTTTCCACCAGGTTGACAATCGGTTTGCGATAACCAATTATTACCCAGGTTCTGCATACAACCACACCTTCCTCCCACCCGTCTGGAGAAAGTACTTATCCCCAGATCTGCATCTGAACTCTTTCCTTCTTCTGTTTACTTCCCAACTGATCCCAGCTCCTTTCACTCCAGGACGTTCATATCTTATCACATGATTCTTTGTGTGTGGTCTTACACTTGTCTTCAAATCTTGGACATAATCATCTTCATCCGGGGCTGACCATTCAGTTGCCCATACCAATGATGCTGTTCGACCCATAAACTGACCCCTTGCCAGGCAGAGTGCAACATGAGATAGGCAATGTGCTATTTGGACATCTATTTCAACAGCTATGAAAACCTTAGACTTCCCCATAGTATAAGGCAGGAGTGAACATACATAGCACTTCTCCTCAGACGTTCGATTGCCCACCTCTTTCATATTCGGATACCACATACTGTTCCCAAAGTGTGCTGTGCGGCCTAAATTATTTAATTCATAATCATCCTCTATTGCCCTTCTTCTGTTTCTTTTCTTTGCATAATAAGTATGTAACCAGAGATCATGAAACATTTCTAAACCTGATCTCCCTCCAAAAGGAAGCCCTGACCCATTTGTCACAGAACTAGGTGCTTTCTCACGCACCACTGGTGTAGGAACAATCACATAGAGCCTTGGCTGTCTTACAATGTCTGGTTCTGTACTAGTTGCTAGAGTTGGAAGAATCAAAAGGAACCTTTCCCTTCTTTGGACCAAACACATATACAGCATGAATCAGCAAGATTATGATAACCACAATAAACATTGAGCAAGCATATACTATGCACCAGTAAGTTATGCACCACCATCTCGATGACTCCATACGTCGTCATTCTTGTTCACTGGGTGGAATAGCTGGTAGTTTATTGACCACATGACTGCCTTTAATTACTTTTAAGGAAAGAAAAATTCTTTATTCAGGCAGTCTCATGAAATACTCTGGCAGCTGGTGAATCTGCTCCACAAGTAGCTGGCTGATTGCAGGAGGATTAATAGGTTTCCGCATGAACACATAAGGATTATCCTTGCGCCAAACAAGATAAGGATGAGCTTCAAGCAAATAGTAAAAGACCAAAGCCAGCAAATTGTGAATGTCGTCACTCGACAGGACCATCAGTACGCTCGAAAAAGTTCTCAGGTACTTGTCTAATCTGGTTCAGAATTGTTGCCAGAAGTCATCTAATTGCTGGGCCATTCTTAGGATCTTGCACGAAAGTACGTATGTCAATGCGACGGCCAACAAGAACAGAGTAAGCTCTGGGTATAAAAATGAAGACAGCAAGAAGTAGTCTATGTCTGCACCAGTGAGCACCATGTATCCCACTAAAAAGAAACTTGGTTTGGAATGAATCCGGGAACTGCTCCTTCTTCCAATCATCAAATAGAAGTCTAAATCTGGCATCCTTAGCTCTCCTTTTGTGCACTCCAAAGTCTAATGTAAACACACTTCTGTGGCTTTAAAACAGTAACGTTTTCACTCCTTGCTGTAGCAATTACAAAGAGTGTTTTCAGAGAAGCCACAGTCCAATGTTACCGAATTCCTGTAGCTCAAGAACTCTTGCTACTTGCACTCCTACCAAGTAGCTGCAAGAGTGCCCATAAAGGAGCCACAGTCCAAAGTACCCTTTGTCTATCTACTGGATAGTCTCTGCGTCCTCCTTCCTCGTCATTGATTTAGTCTGCACGTGCTGAATTTCTTCTTCTTGACTTGCTTCTGAATGGTTTGGGGTTTGTCGTCTCACCAGCGTAGGCTTTCACATCACCTAGATAAATCCATGCTCGTCCTCCCAGGACCTTGACTGCTGATCTAGTGACATCTTCCACGACAAAAGGACCGTTGAAGCGAGGCTCATGCCACCTCCGAGTAAAGTTCCTTACTAGGACCTTATCACCAAGAAAGAATCTTCGTAGAGATCATTTCTGAATGTCAGTTGCTGTATTGTTTTCATCTGTGTTCTGATACCGACACCCCATCCGCTTAACTTGATCTGAAATGACAGAGATACTAGCCATCATACATGTTAAGTAATCATGTAACTCAGCACCTAACAATTCTGCAGTTGTCTGGGCATCACTCCTAGTCCTCGATGGAGGAGTTAGAGGCGTTCTCATTTGCCTCCCTGTGACTAGCTTGTGGGGTGTGAGGTGGTGGTCTGAGCCAGGTTGATTCCTCAATGCATAGAATGCAAGGGGGCAGGCAATGCAGCCACTCCTTCAATTAGGCTATTGGGCTATTCTTTCTTTGATAGGCCATTGAGCCTCTCACATATCCCGTCTGCATGCGGGTGATAAGCAGAAGAAAACTTACGTTTGATACTAAGCAATAAATTAATTTGTTTGAAAACCTCATTCACAAAATGGGGGCCATTATCTGTTCTCAGCACCTCACACACTCCCCACCTAGGAAATACTTCTCGTACTAAGAACTTCACATTGCAAGTGGCATCTGGGTGTGTGCATGGACCTGCTGTCATGATCTCTGCTTCCAAAAGGTCAGGGTTTTCCCAACTCCCTTGGAAGCAGATCCATAACCCAGGTTCCGAGTGCCAACCAGTCCCAATTGGGACCTTTTGGACCCAGTCCTGGCGCCAGTGGCACCAGGCTCATAAATATGCCCAGTCCCAGCGCTGGAAGCGCCGGGCTCATAATGCTTGGGTGGACTTACCTGCAGCAGACCATGCTGCTTACTTGCTTGCCAGTTGAGCCTCTGATCCTCTTCTGTTTGGAACTACTTTTCCTGTTGGGTGGGGCAGGAGCCACTCCCTAGATTCAGAACACTGGAACTCTTCTGGAAAGCAGGAACTCTTTTCTTACCTAGGCGTGGCTGTGGAAGGAGACACCTAAGCACTACAGGAGGCTATTTAAACCACACCCGATGGATGAATCTTGCTTTGCGTTATTCTGCATCCTCTGCAGCAGAACGCTCATCGTGTCTTCTGCATCTGATCCTGGGCCTAAGGAAAAAGGCTTACCATCCTGAATCCAGTCTTCAGCAACACCTATAAAGACAAGAAAGAACAGGTTAGCATTACTGTCTTCAGTGACAGCTCTTCACTTACCTGGTCCATCGGCTGTCACCAACGCCTCGCGCTGCATTCCGGCATCTGAAAGACAAAGGCTTACCTACTCTTCGTGCGCTCCGGAGGTCTTCACACTGCATTCCGGCATCTGAAAGACAAAAGCTTACCAACTCTTCGCACGCTCCGGAGGCCTTCGGCGCTGCATCCCGCATCTGAAAGACAAAGCAAGGTGCGTTTAAAGACATTGGGGAACTTTAATACTCACGTGCCATTACTCCTTTCCACATCTAACCCAGTGGGTATTCCGGCACCCTGCAGCCGCTCCGAACTTGTATCTGCAAAATAAAAAGACAGTTAGAGCGCATCGTGAAGCAGGCAACAAGCGCTTACTTAGGTGCTTCCAGGCGCTTCTATTCATCACACGGGCTCCATCTTCAACTCACTTCAGCCCGTCATCCGCCATCGCCGGAACCCTGCAAAACAAGAGACATCATTACTAAAGACTTTAAAGACATTAGAATTACTCGAAACTTACCGTTCGTGCAGTAAACGACGGACAGCAGTCCTCTGAAGTCAAGAGGCCTGCTCCCCTTATCCAGTGAAGAAACTGGTTACAGCACCCTGCCCCGAGGCAGATGGAGAGCACAGCGTTCACTTACCTAAGGTGAGAGCGTTAACCTTTGGGGTTCTACAGGAGAAGAGAAAGGGAAGAAGAGAGAGACATTCAATAACCCAGTTCTTTAACCCCATATTTTCTATCTGCAGACATCTTACCCTTCGAGTCAGACATACAGTGCACAGAGGTCCAGCCCAAAGAGCCAGCCGTGTGTTACACATCACCTTTGAAGATACGGTATACGCCCAGTCAAGACCGGCGCCTCTACGGGAATCAGGTGAGCGTTACAC
This sequence comes from Ambystoma mexicanum, assembly GCF_040938575.1. Lineage (NCBI taxonomy): Eukaryota > Metazoa > Chordata > Amphibia > Caudata > Ambystomatidae > Ambystoma > Ambystoma mexicanum. The sequence continues at coordinate 505,566,364 of NC_090938.1, forward strand.
CTGCCTCGATCCACCTTGAGAAGGGGCACACTACCACTATCGTATACCTATAACCAATACAGATATGCAGCATGTCCACATAGTCAATATGTAAATGCTGAAATGGACCATTCGGTCGAGGTATAACTCCTCTCACTGTTCGCAGTGTGTGCCCAGCAGTAAACTTTTGACATACAATGCAATTTACTACATAAAAAGCAACGTGTGCTAACAGGTTCGGTACAAACCAATCCTCCCCAATGATTGCTGCGAGGCTCTCCCTAGTGACATGCGCAGGGTAGCTGCTCTAACACCACCCTTAATAAGGCCACAGGTATCACTGGTTTACCAGTGCCTTCTTGCTGCCACAATGCTTCGGTGGGGGTTAAAGAACACCCCCACCCCACGTGTCCACACAAGTCCTGTGGAGCTTCACCTAGAATTTCATTAACTGAGTTTTTGGCAAATGATTAAAATCTTCTTTCATTATTACAGCCATGATTTCTCCTTTGCTTATATAAGGAGTGTCGAAACTCGAAATGTCTGACGAAGTTGCAACTCTCTTGGCTTCTTCGCCTGCGGCTTGGTTTCCGCGTGAAATAAAGTCAGTTCTCTTAGTATATGCTGCGCATTTAACTATTGCTATGACTGCTGGGCGCTGCAATGCTTTTATAGGTCTTTCCAATAAAGCGGCATGCTGCACTGGAGTGCAGTCCGCTCAGAGGTGGCCCCTGCTTTTCCAACGGGCTAATCCTGCACGCACTGTTGACGTCACATAGGCGGAGTCACTGTACACTCACTTCCTCTCCTTCGTATTTCTCAAGCGCGATAATAAGCGCTACCAATTCTGCAGCCTGTGCTGAAAAGTGAGATGGCAGCCTTATGCTTGCCACAATGTCAAACTCCCCATTCTCTCTGTATCTCACTACAGCCAAACCAGTCGGTCTTTCCCCATTACCTTGATTCATTTTCAAAGAACCATCAATAAAGAGGGTCTCTCCTTTAGGTAATGTGATTTCTTTTACATGCGGTACATCTTCATAAGAGTCTTCACAAGTCGCGAAATCATGCACATGTTCACCTACTGCCACAGGTTCGGCTATGAACATGGCTGGGTTCACTATCCTGCATCTGGCTATCTTAATGGCAGGATTCGATATGACTACCCCATAAGCAGAGGCTCTTTGAGATGTCAACGTGCCCTTGGGTTTCTCCAAAACAGCAAACAAAGCATGCTCGACAAATAAAGTCATGGAGCATCCCATCACTATGCTTGCAGATTTAGCAATCGTGAACGCGGCTGCAGCCAAAGATTGCTCGCAAGGAAAGTGACCCCTCATTACTGGGTCTAAAATACCACTCTAATATGCCAAGGGCTTGTACCCCAATGTAGTTCTCTGTGCGAGCACTGCTGGCATAACTGTTCCATTCATGTGTGAAAATAAAATAAAAACAACTCCTCAGAAAAAATTGGGAATTCCTAAAACTGGAGCTGTAAAAATAACTATTTTCAACTCATCAAACCCCTCCTCCATCCCCTCAATCCATTCAATATTCTCTTTATTCCCCTGTGCCTTCTTTAGGGCTTGCAACAAGGGTCTTGTATATGAACTATAATCAAATACCCATGCTCTCACATAATTACACAATCCCAAAAACTGCTGCATTTGCTTAATTGTGTGCGGTTTTGATGTTTTTATAATCGCCTCAGCTCTTTCAGGTGTAACCGTCTTTCCTTTACGTGAGATTAGCGGTCATATATATAGCACCTCTTCCTGACAATACTGCAGTTTCTCCTTATCCACCGTATATCCTTTGTCTGCTAGGATGATTATTAACTGAACTCTTCCTCTGTCATGCTGCAAACTAAAATGTCATCTACGTATAGCAACACAACACTCAGCAAAACAATATTGCTAAGATCCATCTGCAGGACCCTGTTAAAGATCGATGGAGACTCACATTACCCCTGAGGTAAACGTGTGCTTTTCAGCTTCGTCTGACGTAAGATCTTGGGAGTCTTTATGCAACGGGATTGAGAAAAACAAATTTTTCAAGTCAATCACCGTGAAAAATCGTGCTTCTGGGGGAATACTGCACAGTATTGTTGCCGGGTTTGGAACTAAAGGAAACTCTGCCTCTATAATCTGGTTAATCGGCCTCATATCTTGAATTAAACGCCATGACCCCCCTTTGATTTCTTGATAGGGTACACTGCGGAATTGCATGGTGACTCTGACATCACTAAGATGCCTTGATCCATCATAGCAGATAAAGGGCCTCATTACAAAGTGGGCGGTAAGGGATTACCGGCACCGGTAAGGGCACCGATGCCGGTAATCCCTTACCACCCTACTACGAGTTCCCTTTGCGGGCACCTTCCCGCATTCCCACAGGTGTCCCGATGAAAACGATACATCACATGTGTGGGTGCACCTACCTGGGCGCAAACAGAAAAGGCTAAACAACTGGTAACCAAGTCTTTCGGCAGAGCAGATTTTTCAAGATTTTGCTGGACAACCTACAGATTTGGGCCTAGGGTGTCGAAGCCATCAAGGAAAACAGGGAACGCCATGCATTCCAAAAAGAAGACACACAAAGGAATCCACAAATGTGTGACTTGCGCAAATCGCCCCAGAATTAATTACCCACATGCCCCGGCAAAGAGCCATATGGGAAACAGGTGCCCAAGGCCAGAGACATTACCCCCGACTTTCCTGGAGCTCTTGTTGGCCTGTGTTAGAGCTTCTCCCTGCGGGAAAGGATGGGAACTGTCCCGGGCCTCCCTGGAACCAACACTGGTTTTAGGGACGTTCAACCCACATGGGAGTCAGCTGCCCAAGGCCAGGGATATGACCCCCCCTACCACCCAGGAGCTCTGGCTGGGTTGCGTTACAGCGTCTCCCTCTGGGAAAGGACAGAGACCCTGCGGAGGCTCCCTGGACCCGCTGCTGGGCTTGGGGACAACCAAAACACAAGGGAGACAGCCGCCCAAGGCCGGGGACATCACCTCCAACCGTCCTGGAGGTCTTGTTTGTTTGTTTTATGTTTGTTTTATTATTTATAATGCGCGAGTGTACCCGGGGGTATCAGGGCGCAGACTTTACAAGAATTTTCGAAGCTTGGTGCTGGCCTGTGTTATAGATTTTCCCCACCAGGGAGTCCCGGCAGTGTGCCAATACCTCCCCGAAGGGAAAAGCTGTAACGCAGGCCAGCCAGAACTCCAGGATGGTTGGAGGTGATGCCTCCGGCCTTGGGCGCCTTCTCTCCCATGTGGGTCGACCGTCCCCAAGTCCAGCGGGAGTTCGGGGGAACCTCAGCAGGATCACCATTCCTTCCTAGAAGTGACATCTGTAACGCAGCACAGTCAGAGGTGCAGCCTGGGCTAGCAGACGGTCAACCCACATGGGAGAAAGCTGCTCCCAGGGAAACACCAATGTTACGCTGGCATGGGGGGCAATTTGTGGCCTGACCCTGCAATTGTGTCCCAGCCCACCAGACGGCCCACTCCCGCCCCCCCCAAATGGATGGGGGGGGCATCTCATGTAGCCCTCCCCTGGGGGCAGATAGGGGCAGAAATCTGCCCACAGGGAGGGCTATATGAGGTCCCCCCATCCACTTAGGGTGGGGAGAGGGCCACCCCCCGTTCAATATACAATTCACCTGGTGGTCTAGTGGGCCCCCCTGGGCCCCTCCACCCCCACCCAACTCTTTTCATTTGTTTGTTTACCTTCCCCCTAGGGACAGATGGGCAACCATCTGCCCCTGTGGGGGCCCAAAACATGAGGCCCTATGCTTTTGGGGGGCCTTTCTGGTGACCATCTCCACAAATAGATGGGGGCATCTCATGTAGCCCTCCCTGGGGGCAGATGCCCCTTCCTAGAGGCAGAAATCTGCCCCCATGGAGGGCTTCATGAGGTGCCCCCATCCACTTAAGGTGAGGGGGAGAGGGCCACCCCCCTTTCATAAATAAAAAAAAGCCTGGTGGTCTAGTGGGGGGTGGGCACCCCCCACCACCCACCTGTATTTATTATTGTATTTTATTTCTTATTTATTTTTCCCCTCCCTAGGGGCAGTTGGGAACCCATCTGCCCCCAGGGGAGGCATTACATGCTGCCCCATCCCTTGGGGCCTGGGGGGGAGGGGGCTGCTTACATTGTAAGCACCCCCTCTCCTGCCCACTTTACAAACTGATCCCTGGTTGTCTAGTGTCATTGCTGGGTGTGAATCGAGCGATCCACGGCCAGCAATGCTTTAAAAAAGGTGTTGTTGGAAAAGGGAGAGTCTCCCCTTTCTAACGACACCTACCTCGATCTGAACGGCACAATAGTGCCGCAAATCGAGGGAGGTAAAGGTGGAAACTCACCTTTTATTTTCACTGCGGCAGCCATTCCGCCTGCCGCTGTGAAAATTACTTTGTTTCACGTCAGCACGCATTACGCGTGCTGATGTGAAACTGACAGAAATCCAACCCCCGGGCCGTGAGTAGGACCCTCCTCCTCATATAGCACAGGGGTTGGATTTCAGTTTTGTGCGATCCCTTGTCATGACCACTGTGAGGGGGCACAAGTTGTGCCACAAACAGGCTCCCACCAGAACCCTGAGGGCCTTAAAACCACTGCAAAAGGGCTCCTGGAGCCAGTCCTGGCGCCTTTGGCACCAGGCTCATATGTAGGAAGGAAGGGCTGTTCAAACTAGGTCCCATTTATGTACATGAGACTATAAATCCAACATGGAAGCATCCATACAGTCTAGTTCTAAGAACCAAGCCATGCGGTCTAGTGTTTTGGGTGTGGCAGGCCTGGAACTACTTTCCCTGGTACTACTTTACCTGGGCTATATAAACCACACCCTGGCTGCAGAACACCCTGTCAGATGGGTCTGTAATGTCTTCCTCCTCCACGGAAGAATCCGTCTGTCCCACCTCCCCTTCCACCTCACCTCTGTTTTTCCACCGGAGTGCCAGCTTCTGGTTTCCTTTGGGTCTGGGCCTCTCCTTTTTTCATGCAGATAGGGCGACCGTGGAAGGACACCACAGTGTCACCTTGTAGGTAAACTGTGGCTATCCTCCACGGCCGCCTGAATGTGGGGAAAAAGCCAGTGGCACAAAAAACCCCAAGGAAGTCCACACTGAGTCGGTTGTAGTCTTCGGGATCCAGTAGCTCTTGAGGAAGATCCGTGGGGAGTGAACAACGGTCTGGTCTGGTAGCGGAAAAAGGAAGTGGAGAAGAATAAGATCACGTAAGTACTCCTCGGAAAGGTAAGTTGCAGAGGAAGTCTCAGCAAGAACTATTAAGTACAGTATAGGGTAAAAGAGGAAGCAGTCCCGGGACAGGCGAGGGTCTGGTATCCTGGGAGCCAAAAACGTAACAATGGGCGAAGGTAAAGCATTCCAAAAGCAGGCTGAGTCCGTACACGGGAAGTCAAGGCAAAAAGGGAAAAAAGGAGGAACAGAACACGAAGGAAACAGAAGAGCGAGAAAGGGAGCAGAAGGAAAACAACAGAAGACGGGCGGATCGGAAGGAAAGGCAAGAGGGAAAGAGTCTAGCAGGGGAAGGGAGTAGCGAAGGAAAAGCAGATAGAGCGGCAGAGTCAAAGACAGAAAGGAAAACAAAGGGGGGGAAAGCCAAAAAAGCTACGTGTAGCAAGGGAAACGCAGGCAAACAGCAGACGAACTGGAATACAGGATGTTGCAACGCGCCCGAATGCCAAAAGTGCGGAAAGAAAACAACCGGCGTCAGACATGCTGCAACAGAAAGACTAGACCTGCACTCGGCGTTGTGCGGAACGTGATGGAAATGGCAATGGAGGACGCCGTTTCCATCAGTTCCAAAGTCGCCAGTTACCCCAAGATGTGACAGACGCTCACCGTTTCCAGCTCCTGGTCTTCAGCATCTTCCTGTAATCCTGCAAGAACAAGAACAAGATTATTCTGTTTTACCGGAGAAAATACCATCCAGCACTCAGCATCTCAACTGGTCTGCAATCTGTGGAAACAGAGAGAAGAAGAAACATCACTCACCTGTGAGTACTAGCTTAAGGACTTGTGGCGAACCGCTACCACAGCTGCTGTTCGAACATTGCGTTCTGCAATAACGAGAAAGGGAAAAACAATATTAGAACGCGCGCTTCCAAAACATCGAATTCCATCAGTCTTACCTGAATTCCATCGCGCTACGCCATGCTTCCATCCCGAGCACCACAGCGACATCTGCAAAGGAAAAGAGGCATATTCAGGTTCGCTTTCAATATTAAACAACCGCACAGCGCTGTACTTACCTTAACGGATTCCAGGGGCCTGTTTTTCATCCCGCTCTCATCCATTCGCAGCACCACAGCGGCCTTTGAGGAGAAGAAGAAAACACACGTTAGCTTTAAAAGACAAAGACGCTGCACTTCGCGCTTTCTCTTACCTAGAAACGCGCCTCTCCATCCGGCACGCCAGCATCAAGACCTTCGCACTGAAAAGAAGGAGATAAAGACATTAACAAATTCCCACCATAAACAGAACAAAGACTTACAATTAACAAACCTACCTGCCTACCAGCAGATTCGGGGTCACAGCAGGCCTGGGCCCAAGGAAGGCGTACTGCACCAGTGAAGCAACTCGGGCAGCTCGCCAACAAACGTCAAGCACCCCAGCACAAGAAACGCAGGACGGATAGGTCACCCTACAAATAACTAAGGTGAGAAAAGAACCCAGTGGGAAGGGAATCAGTCAGAGGGAGGTGGGAGATTCACCCATTAGAGACAATTATCACAAATCCTCCCTTCTGTAATTGCAGATTCATTATTCATCACTGGGCAAATACGCCTCCAGGGTTCCAGATCTCAGAGCCTTCCAGACGCACCAGGGGATATCAGGTGAGCGTAACATCCCTGCTTTGCTTTGCAGGGATCGCACTAAACGGAATGTCAAAAAGGACCAGCTTTCTCGTCTGTGGCACTACAAATGTAATGTCAAGGACGAGATAGCTCATCCTTGGCATTTAAGAGGTTAAAATGTGTCTTCATGGCAAATGACTGTATTGTCGAATAAAAGCCAACTGAATTAAGCACATAGCCCACAGCTGACATTAGACCAAATCGGTGAGCGTTGAAGCCCACGCGGTGTCCGCGGAAAAAGCCTCTAGATCTTCTCTGTCCTCAGCGCCATCGCTTACGCCTCACGACAGGCCTCCGAAACTGGTCCTCAAGGTCGGTTTGGACAGCCTGCACAAACAGGTCCTCCTTTCACGCGCCGAAAAACTGGCAGCGAAAGGCGCACCAGCGTCCCCTAAACATACGCTGAAAATGCAAGGACTAATTTAAAAACACGTCCCAGCAACCCTGTTAAAGACAGGGTCACCGAAAAAAAACAAAATACTAGATGCCTTTGTCTTTCCAAAGCTCTCAGGTTATGGATTCCTCATCCCCTGTAGACTAACTCTCAGGGGCTATGTATCACAAGGATCAGGAGCCCTCCCAAGCCACCCCTACAACTTCAGTCTTTCCACCTTCCTATGTCTGCACCCCTGAACAATTCAATAAAATTATGGAAAGGATGTCCTGCTTTGTTGACTTCATGGACAAACATCCAGAAGAACTAACATCCCTTAGATACGCCTCACAGTCAGGGGCTGCAAAACATCAACCCCCCGCCAAAAAACCACGTCTTGGCCCACAGCCAAGCACTTCCGCCCTAGGTCCCCGAGCCTTCACTTACCAAGGCGCCTCCCAGGATATATATGGTATTGATTTCTCAGGGTTGCAAGACCCTGGCTTTCAAGGAGACCTATACAGTCAGGACCAGTACTACGATGACTACGATGATGACATCCGTCATCCAGTCGCCTGAACACCAAGACCAGCCTGTAGCAGATTCACCTGTAGATAATCGGCTCCAATACAACAAACTGCTGCTAAAGGCTGCCCAACATTTCAGTATTGATACCCAAGGGGCACAATGAGACAAGGACTTTGTGGAGGACATTCTTGGTGACAAGAAGTCCACCACTCAGTTTATCCCACTGTTACAGTCTATACAGAGACGTATACAGCCCTCCTTACTTACACCTAACCTTACAAGGGCTGTTAACCCTAGAATAGAAAAATTGTTCAGGCCAGAGCCAGACCCTCCCTGTATATTAGGGGTCAGCTAAAACCTCATTCACTGATCATCACCACTACCAAAAAAGAGGGCTAGCACTCCTCTGGTGTCAGCTGAAGCCCCGCCAAAGAAAGTAAAACAAATCTGCATTTTCAGAAGGAAGGTTACCTCCTCAGCGGCATATCAAGCTAGAATTGCAAATAACACTACGCTCCTAGCTAGTTATGGCTGCCACAAGTGGGATGACTTGGAACATCAGGTTAAAGCGGTTCCAGAAACCCTAAAATCACAATTATTAAAGCACCATCGCAGAGACCAAGCAGGTATCTAACTGCATCCTTAAGAATAATCTTGATGCAGCAGACAATGCAGGCCGCATCATCACAGAAGGCACACTCATCCAGCACCACTCCTGGCTCAGACAGTCTGGTTTTAAATTAGGAACACAGGCCGAACCTGTTAAGGAGAATGTTCATTTTAGTGCTTAATTACTCCCACCTTAGAGACCCCCAGCTCTTTTGCTGGACTTTAGAACTTTTCAATTTTAGCTCAGGAGTGAGTGAGCCCTTTTTCACACTCTCTCATGTGTTTTGACCTAGTTTGGATTATGTGTTTCCTTTGTTTTTGGAGTCTGACAAACTCCATAGGCATCTACATTTTGTATGGTGGCACACAGGTTCAGTGCAGTGTCACAGAGACATCTTTTAGATTTCTCCTAAGGTTTAAATACCTTTTATTGTGTGAACTACTGTTCCCAAGAACAGTGAAATTGACTTTACTTACCTTTTCTCTTTGTAAGTCCAGCACGCACCATCTTATGAAAGTGTTGGGGGTCGGGAGGTTACTTAGTAGCCCCTTATCCTACCTACTCATGTAATATTTTTTATGTTACCCTCACTACTTTAAATGGCTGATGGCAGTCGTTTAATTTGTATACCATTGTGCTTTTCTACCGCAGGCTGAATCCTCAGCTGCAGCATAGCACCCATGGGTGACCATTTTGTCAAAAGGGCCCCAGTCTTCTTTTTTTCGCTATTGGGAGAAACCGGCCTAAAATGTGAGGGTTTTGGGACTGAAGACAGAGACGACCACTGCGAAGAACAACCATGAACGAAGCCTGCTGCATCCTCCTGGACCTTTGAATTGCCTAGTGAAGCCCTGTGGCTGTGCTGAAACTCCCTTTTCTGATCGACAAGAGAAGCTCCGCAAGCGACAACTTCTTCCCTTGGGTTAGTGGGTCCAAATAACCCCGAGACGAACTCCACTGGACCATCTTCACCGACTGGCTGTACTTCTTAGCTGCTGCAGGAACCAAGTGCCAGGGGTCGAAAATCAGTCTAGTGCAAGGTCTGCAATCCGGCCAGAAGCTCCAGAAGTCTCCTAAGGACGCTCCAGAAGAAGGACGACCCAAGCTCGAGTCACCTCTCCAGAATGCAGGACTCAAGGAGTGAAGGAAGCCCAACCGGTATCCAAGATCCGCAGTGGTGCTGTTTACCGCACACTGAAACCGCAAAATGCTTCCGATCCGAAAATAGCTCGTAGCTGCCACTGACTTCCGAATTGCTGCCGCAGGACTCCTTCAGACGTTCTCCCTCTTGTCCCCATGGAGGCCCAGGATCTGCATCGCTGCAACCAGACAAAAGCCAGCTGGACCACTCTTCTTCTAACCCAAGGTACTGTTCTGGCTTGGGGTACTTACCTCAGTGTCTTTAACGTTGCTCTTCTCAGTTAAGACTTGCAGTAGCTACTTTGCTAGAGTTGATTTGAGTTCTACCCTTCACAGGAGTAACAGCTTGTGACCCTAACGTGATTTTCGTCTTCAAACAAACTCTCCAACTTTGTGCAAGACTTTGCTATCTAAGAAGTGCCTCAGCTCCATAGATTGTGGTCCAATTGACTTTGGCTGTCCTGGCTCCCTGCAGACTCTTCTAGTCCATTTGACTTTGATATTTACTGTCCCTCAGAGGTGATAACTTGGTTTTTAACTATTATTGCTGGGAAATGTTTTTGTGTAGATTTCATTGGAAGATTTAAGTGCTCACATGCTCCGAGAACCCGTTTAACCTTTTTCCTTCACTTAAACTTTCCTTTCTGTAAACCTTGAATCGACAAAGTGTACTAGTGATATATAAATGCCATTACTGTCCTTCTTAGTGAAGTCACCTTAGGGTGTAGGAAGTGTGTAAAAAGCATCTCTAAAGAGTATCTACTAGCTTTGTGTTGATTCTGGAAAAGTATTTTGAAGACTATTTGAATGTTACCTACATTGCCCTTTTTTAAAGAATGCTTATTTAAAAAATGTTAAATAAATAACTATTTATAACTGAAACCTTGAGCACAAGTGTTACTTGGCCAAGTGTATTTGCGGATTTCATTGCTACAGCTCTACAGCTCACATTTACCCTTCTTGAGATAAGCCTGGCTCCTCAGTCACACCACCAACTTGTGTGGTACAAGCCTATACCAAAATGTGGGTTGCCTAATACCAAGAGGACAAGTGTTGTGTAGTCTCACAGAGGGTTACTACATCAATTATTGCCGAACACTGGTGGCAGGCGGTGGGATAGATGTAGAGTGGTTACATTGACTATTTGCTGTACTTTTGCCCAGCTAACCCAGCCACAAGACCAAGCTGCATCAAAAAGTGAAGCAATGGTAACATTCCAAAAGTGTATAACTTTAACGAGGCAGCCCTGATCGTCAGGACAGTAGATCAACTGAAAGACATGTGTAAAACCAAGGGTCTGGCTCTGAAAGGAAAACAATGTGAATTGATTACAAGGTTGTTGAATCACCAAAGTTTGGGTAGTAGGCCTGTAACACCTACTCACGCAAGTAATGTGGAACATGAGGATGCTAGTTTTGAGTCAAGCTTCAAACTGCAAGAGGAGTTAGAGGAAGTAGAGGAATCTCGGGAAGAGAGATACCCCTATGCGACAGCCTGCCCCTGTACCTCAGCCACTTCCCATTGAGACCCCATAAGGTCCACATTTAAGCCCAGAATATATTTCTCTTGAAAGACTGAGATTAGAGTTGGAGTTCAAGAAACTAAATGTTCAGGCTGAAACCAAACATCAAGAGGTAAAACTTAGAGAAAGAGATATGCAGCATGAAATGGAAATGAGAAAGATGTCCCTTGATTCTGCTTCCCTTTCAGGGTCCTCTAGTCCTGCTAGTCCCAAGAGGGCTCATCGGCCCAAAGAAGTAGCGAGTATGTATGACCCTGAACTTGATGTGTTGGATTGGCTGGGTATGTTTGAATACACCAATGATCTTCAAGGAATATGTGGGAATAATTTAATTCCATGGCTCATGTCTAGGCTCCCCCTGAATGGTTGTGATGGAATTGGGTACCAATGAGAGAAAGGATTATGAATCAGTAAAACCAACGTTAATAGACAGATTTGGGAACATCTCCTTCCCAGTACCTTAAGAGGATTAGGACCCTCAAAAAGACTGATGGCACCCCTTGAGCTACCTGGGTATGTGAATGTTTGAAGAACTTAGATGGTTGGGTTAAGGGGTACAGAGTACACACCTTTGAAGGAATGAGGAATCTTTTTTTGCTAGAGTATATTTTTTATGCCTGCTCTCTTGAGCTAGACAGCACTTGGCTAACTCAAAAGAAATTGATCACAGAAAACTAGCACAATCAGCTGTCTCATGGTTAGCCAACAGGGCCACTCTGGGGCCACTCACAAAAAGGAGGAAGGAAAGCAGCACAGAAGTGATGATAAAGAAGTTTCTAATTCTAACCACCAAGAAGAGGTCCACAAACAACGTACGCATAGATCCCATGGGAAACCTGCTCTAGTGAACCCTCTGGTGCCCAACCAGAGGAAGTTCAGCAGAAACCCCCATTTGGAAGAGCATTTGGGAAATGCTTTGTCTGTGGGTATGTAGAGCATGTGAAGGGAGATCCCAGATGCAAGAGTAAACCTGCAGGGGTCCACACTGCCTCCTTAGCCTTCATCCCTGAAGAAGAAGTTCAAATGGCTAGTGCACACTTTCACCAACTGGCTGAGGAACCCCTTGGAGTTGAAGCCAGTTTATCTTTAGTGTCCCTGGGTCTGTGTGAAGACCAGAATATGAATGTGTATAGCTCCATTCCAGATAACACCAAAGGGTATTATATGAACCTGTGTTCTTGTGAATGGCTAGGACATTCCTGCCACGAGGGACACTGGGGCCAGCAGAACAGTTGTGGATGAAAAGCTTTTTCAAGCCTGAAGATGTGGCTAAGTTACCCAAAGGTCCCACTAGATTGGCTGGAGGCCCTGTCCAAGTGGTTCCAAGTCTACCAGCTCTCATTCAGTGTAACATGACAGTAAGATCCCTGTCAGTGTTCAGAATGAAGTGCCTGGGAGAGTCCTGTTGGGGAATGACTTAACTCTAGGAGTAGTGTCCAGTACCCCCAGGCCTCTCAGTAGGAAGAAACAGGAAGAACCCAAATTGGCTAGAGATGCAACCTTAAGAGACCACTCTTAGCCTGTGGGACCCTCTACAGAGAATCCCACTGTAAGTCCTTATGTTAGTAAGCTAATCTCTAACAAAGGCAAACCCAAGACAAGAGTTTTAGGGAAATGGAAGCCCAAACCATGCTCCATCATTGACACTCCAGTTACACAGTTGTTGACCTACACTGCTTGTAAGGAAGAGGTGGATAGGCACATTGGACCCCTATCTAGGCCTGCGAGAACTGGTAATTCTCAAAACTGGTGGAAAACCAGGAAAGACAAGTCTAAGGATAAACACCTTAAGACTGTTGGATCTTCTGCTGAAGACTCCAGTATAAATCCTAGTGTTAGGAGGGAAACTTATAAGCCAGGTAAAATAAGATCTAAGAGGAAGTGGAAGCATGTACCTTTCTTGACCACAACCCCTCCAACCAAGATACCAGAGACCCAATCTGCACTTGTAAGAGAGGTGGGGAGGAATCATGGAGACTCATCTAGGTCTAAGGGAGTTCTTTGTAAGGACCCCTTGAAAAAGCCTAATGTAGGTTCAGAGGTTGTCACAACTTCTGGACCGTTAACCCAGATCCCCTATACATTAAACAAGAGAGATGTACCCAACAGTATTTGTAGGTCATATAGCTTGCAAATGAAAATACCTGTTCAAAAGTGCAGTAAGCAAGGGTTAAAAAAGGTTGCTGGTATTCTCAGCAAACAACTTAACCGACTTGCAACAGGAGCTCCATCCTGGTGAGGATTAGATCCTCCTGCCCCTTAGACTGAGGGCGTCGGGGGGGAGGGAGTTTTGGGGAGGATTTTCATTTTACTGTTTAATTCCTCCCACCTTGGAGACCCCCAGCTCTTTTGTTGGACGTTAGGACTTTTTAATTTTAACCCTGGAGTGAGTGAGCCCTTTATCTCACTCATGTGTTTTGACCTGGTTTGGATCATGTGTTTCCTTTATTTTTGGTGTCTGATAAACTCCACAGCCGTCTACATTTTATATGCTGACACACAGCACTTTCAGTGCAGTGTCACAGAGAAATCCTTTAGATTCCTCCTAGGGTTTAAATATGTTTTCTTGTGTGAACTACTGTCCCCAAGAACAGTAAAGTGAAAATGACTTTACTTACCTTTTCTCTTTTTAGGTCCAGCAAACACAATCTTATGTGGAGTGCTGGGGGATTACTTAGTAGCCCCTTATCCTACCTACTCATGTAAAAAAAATGTTATGTTATCCTCACTACTTTAAATGGCTGGTGGCAGTGGTTTAATGTTCCTACCATTGTGCTTTTCTACCGCAGGCTGAATCCTCAGCTGCAGTATAGCACCCATGGGTGACCATTTTGTCAAAATGGCCCTGGTCGTCTTTTTTCACCATTTTCCAGTTGTGAGGTCTTTCTTGGGTTCCCCTGTCCTTTTTAGGAATGCCTGAATCCTGATTGGCTGGCTGGCTGTCCTAACCCTTATGTTTGAGTGACAGCTAGGCTGTGCATGAATGGAAGAAACCTGCTTAAAAAGGTGAGGGTTTTGGAACTAGAGGCACAATCAACCACTGGGAAGAACCACCTGACGATGAAACAGTGAACAAAGCTTGCTGCATCCTCCTGGACCTTTGAAGTGCCTGGTGAAGCCCTGCTGCTCAGCTGAAACTCCTTTTTCTGATGGACAGGAGACGCTGCGGAAGGGACGACTTCTTCCCTTGGGTTAGTGGGACCAACTAACCCCGAGACGAACACCTTTGGACCATCTTCCCCGACTGGCTGTACTTCTTTGCTGCTGCAGGGACAGAGTGACAGGGGTCGAGAAATCCATAGTCGAGTGCAATGTCCGCAATCCAGCAAGACGCTCCATGAGTCTCCCAAGGACCCTACAGAAGCAGTACGACCCAAGCTCGAGTCACTGCACCAGAGTGCAGGACTCAAGTAGTGAAGGAAGCCCAACCGGTATCCAAGATCCGCAGTGGTGCCGATTACCGCGTGCTGAAACCATCAAGTGCCGCTGAGCTGAAAAGAGCCTGTAGCTGTCGCCGACCTCCGAATTGCTGCTGCAGGAGTCCTCCAGACGTCCTCCCTCTTGTCCCCACGACTAAGGCTCAGAAACCCAGGATCTGCATCCCTGCAACCAGACAGAATCCACCTAGACCACTCTTCTTCTAACCAAAGGTACTGTTCTGACTGGGGGTACTTACCGCAGTGTCTTTAGCTTTGCTCTTCACAGTTGAGACTTGCAGTAGCTACTTTTCTAGAGTTGTTTTCAGCTCTACCCTTCACAGGAGTAACATCTTGTGACCCTACAGTGATTTTTGTCTTCAAACAAACTCTCTAACTTTCTGCAAGACTTTGCTACCTAAGAAGTGCCTCAGCTTCATAGAATGCTCCAATTGACTTTGGCTGTCGTGGCTCCCTGCAGACTCCTCTAGTCCATTTGACTTTGATATTTACTGTCCCTCAGAGGTGATAACTTGGTTTTTAACTATTATTGTTGGGAAAGGTTTTTGTCTAGATTTCATTGGAAGATGTAAGTGCTCATGTGCTCTGAGAACCTGTTTAACCTTTTTACTTAACTTAACCTTTCCTTTCTGCAAACCTCAGAATCTACAAAGTGTACTAGTGATATATAAATGCCTTTACTGTCCTTGTTAGTGAAGTCACCACAGGGTGTAGGGCGTGTGTAAAAAGCATCTCTAAAGAGTATCTACTAGCTTTGTGTTGATTCTGGAAAAGTATTTTAAAGTATATTTGAGTGTTACTTATATTGCCCTTTTTAAAGAATGCTTATTTAAAAACTGATGTTAAATAAATAAACCTCGAGTATAAGTGCTACTTGAATTTGCGGATTTCATTGCTACAGCTCTATAGCTCACAATTACCCCTCTTGAGATAAGCCTGGCTGCTCAGTCACACTACCAACTTGTGTAGTACAGGCCTATACCAAAAGGACAAGTGTTGTGTAGTCTCCCACAGGGTTACTACATCAATTCTTGCCCAACAGAACCCAATATACTTTTCGGTAAGGACTTCAAAGACACACTCAAGAGCGCAAAGCAAGAGTATGACACTCTTAAATCCTTCAGCCAATTAACCAACAAACCCTACGTTCAACAGGGCTCCTCAAACTCCAGAAGGTTTCGGGGTCAGGGTTCACAACGCTTTTCAGAATACTTTCAGGGCGGACAGTCTTCAACTTGGGGCCCATCGCAAGGACAATCTTCCTCTTCTGGTTTTCAAAGAGGAAATAACAGATCCAGAGGAAGAGGCAGAACCTCACCTGGGAAAGGCTCCACCCCTCCCAAACAATGACGCACCGCTGCAGGTCCCCTTCCATGCCACCCCAGTAGGAGGTCGAATTTCGCAATTCACCCATGCATGGGAGGGGATAACGTCAAACCAGTGGGTTTTGGCCACTGTGGCAGGTGGGTATTGCATCAAACTTTTACAAAAGCCACCCAAAGGCCTGCCAAGAGACAGAGATGATGCCAGAAGAGCGGTGCATACTGCTAGAAGTAAAGACACTGCTGGAAAAGGATAGAGACCGCCCCAGCAAAACAAGTAAACAATGGTATTTATTCGACGTACCTCCGTGTGCCAAAGAAAGACCTTTCCATGCGCCCAGCACTAGATCTGCACCCTGCAAACAAACAGGTCAAGCCCCAAATGTTTTGCAGGAACACGCTTTAAGAGGTTATCCCCCTCTTAAAGCGGGGGGACTACATGGCAACATTGGATATGAAAGATGCATACTTTCATATTTCAATGCTCCTTGCACACAGAAAATATCTGCAGTTCAAGATGGCGGGAGTTCACTACCAGTTCAAGGTACTCCCCCTTCTGAGCCACCTAAGCACCAAGAGTAGTCACAAAGGTGCTTGCAGTAGTGGCAGCACACCTGCACAGAGAGTCAATCCCCTTATACCCTTATCTGGACGACTGGCTAATAACCAGGGAATCTCCTCAAATTTGATAACAAAATACACAAAAGACAAAAAGACCTTCTTTTCAATTAGGGCTTCTCCATCAACGAAAATAAATCAAATCTAGTCCCCAGCCAAATTAAACAATGTCTGGGAGCAATTTTGAAGACAAAAGAGGAGTTGGCGTTCCCGTCAATACAGAGAGTACAAAACATGCTGTTGCAAGTACCTCACTACAAGGCTGGTCGCCAGATAACTGTACGTAAAGCAACGCGCTTGCTCAGGATGATGGCCTCATGCATTCACTTGGTTCCACACGCGTGCCTGCGCATGCGCCCAAAGCAGGAATGGTTAGTGAAACAATGGTCTCAGGAAAACGATCAGTGGGACGACCTAGTGGTTGTTTTGCTAACCCTGGTACCAGAAGAAAAAGGGTGGCAACTCGACGAAGATATCCTAGACGGAATATTCTCTCAATGGGGTCATCCACCGTTGTATTTGATTGCCACAAGCCTAAACGCGCAATGCCCAGACTTCGCATCCAGGTTTCCCCAACCAGGGTTAAAGATGAACGCCCTATGGATGAATTGGTCAGGGAAATTTGCTTACGCTTTTCCTCCATCGACACTCCTCGGCAGGATTGTGCCTAAGATGCCCCAGGAATAAATAACTCTAATCCTGGTTGCTCCTATGTGGGGGAGACAACCTTGGTTTCCACATCTGCTCAAACAGACGATGTGCAACCCAATAAAGCTCCTGTGTCCATACAACATGCTAGCACAACACAAGGGAGCTTCGCTCCACCCTCAGCCTCAATCTATGAACTTGGTAGCCTGGCTCCTGAAGTCATAGAATTCAGCCACTTGAATCTTCCACAAAGATATATGGATATCCTAAAGGAGGCACGGAAACCCAACACCAGGCACTGCTATTTCAACAAGTGGAAGGAATGTGTGATATGCTGCAGGTCACAAACCTTAAACACAATCGAATGTCCCCAGCTAATATTCTACATTACATGCTTTCCCTACTAGACTCCAGCCTAGTACTTAACTCCATCAAAGTAGACTTGGCGGCTGTCAGCTTAAACCACTTCAGAAAACAAGGTGTCCTGGTGAAATGTTCCTGTCATTAAAGCATTAATGGAAGGGGTAAAGAGGCTATACCCTCCCATCTTTAACCTTCCACCGCGTTGGGATCTTGTTGTGCTCTCCAAACTCATGGGTCTGCCCATTGAGCCTATGCGCAAAGCCAGCCTAAAACATTTTACTTACAAAACTGAATTCCTAGTAGCCATCACCTCTGCAAGATGAGTCAGTGAGCCACAGGATTTGTCGTTACAAGACCCTTTCTTCATTGTCCACAAAGACAAGGTTGTCCTCAGAAGACATCCTAGGTTTTCTCCGAAGTTCATTTCAAAGTTCCATGTTAATCCATCCATAGAACTTCCCACCTTTTTTCAAAATCCACCCAACTCAGCTGAGAGAAGCCTCTTTACACTTGATGTACGCAGGGCGGTCTTGTTGTATGTGAACAAAATTAAACCCCTGAGGAAAACAGACCAGCTCTTTGTTTCCATAGCGCCTGGGAGAGAGGTCGATCACATATCAAAAAACACCATCTCCAAGTGGATAGTCAAGTGCATACGGCTCTGCTCTTTCCTCTCCAAAAGAGTTTTACCTTTCACTCTGAGGGCTCACTCTACCAGAAGTACCGGAGCTACCTTTGTCTTCATTGCAAACGTCCCTCTAGGCACCATTTGTAAAGCTGCTACATGAGTTACATTCATACTTTCACACAGCATTATGGCATTGACACTCACTCTAACGCAGGTTCACAGGTGGGACAAGTGGTTCTAAAACATCTATTTGCTGCTTAGATTCACACGTGCCCACCCTTCCTCCCCTACTGGAGCTGAAGGCGCATAGATGTTTTCAGGAGTATCACTGTTTCTGCTTATCACATCTGCACGCAGGCTACACTTCATGCAACCTCATGTCCAAAGCAATCGGAGGGACCTTGACGTGTGAAGGACCATGCGTACAGTGCACGTCACACTAGGGATAGTATTGTTTATTTTTTAATCTGACCTGCTCTTTTTGCAGTGCACTGAAGCCTTCAGCTTCACTACACTGGCTTTTGCTGATCTGTCATGGGGAAACTGACATCCTTCAGGCTCAGTACTGGGAAACATTGTTGACCTTAGTCTTGTTACTTTTTGCCACTTTTGCTAACTTGTTTTCACTTTTGCTAACTTGATCATTGTACAATGCATCATACAATACAGTAAATGGGGTACACTTTTATTTTGCCCTAGACTAACAATCAGAGGCTTTTTGGTTACTTTAGGTGTGCCTAAGGGACATGCTGGTGGCAGAAGTTACTTTGTGCAAGTTTTTTGTGCATTTTACTTTGGCCTTACCGCGTCTACCACATTTGGCTACTTACTGTGGTTAGTGTTGAACCATGGGCGTTCCAAAAGGTTTTTGTTGTTTGTCCCTTGGCCCTCTTTTCTCCAACCCTTCTTCCTGACCTGTGAGGACAGGAAAATACTTATATGGACTTCCAGTGCCCAGGAAAGCTGAGGCTTTTTTGTGGACTATTTCAGGGCCATGTGTTTTTGCTGCCACAAATTGGGTTGGGACTGTCTAGTCCCAATCCACAAACTGGTTTCAGTGTGTCTGGATAGTATGTCTGGATGGTGATGGTGTGTGTCTGGATAGTGTGTCTCGATGGTGATGGTGTGTGTGTGTGTCTGGATAGTGTGTCTCGATGGTGATGGTGTGTGTGTGTGTCTGGATAGTGTGTCTGGATGGTGATGGTGTGTCTGGATGGTGATGGTGTGTCTGGATGGTGTGAGTGTGAGTGTGTGTCTCTGTATGGTGTGTGTGGGTGTATGGATGGTGATGGTGAGTGTGTGTCTGGATGGTGATGGTGAGTGTGTGTCTGTGTGTCTGGATAGTGATGGTGAGTGTGTGTGTCTGGATGGTGAGTGTCTGTGTGTGTCTGTGTGTCTGGATGGTGATGGAGAGTGTCTGTGTGTGTCTGTGTGTCTGGATGGTGATGGTGTGTGTGTGTGTATGGATGGTTATGGTGAGTGTGTGTCTGGATGGTGATGGTGAGTGTGTGTCTGTGTGTCTGGATAGTGATGGTGAGTGTCTGTGTGTCTTTGTGTGTCTGGATGGTGAGTGTCTGTGTGTGTCTGTGTGTCTGGATGGTGATGGAGAGTGTCTGTGTGTCTGGATGGTGATGGTGTGTGTCTGTGTGTCTGGATGGTGATGGTGAGTGTGTGTCTATGTGTCTGGATGGTGATGGTGAGTGTGTGTCTGTGTGTGTGTCAGATCTTTCATTGACTAGCGTGAGTTTCAGCTCTTACATGCCTTCAGGATAAGCAGAGGACACCTGCACACACTGCAGAGATATCCTGGAGGAGCCAAGTATCCTGTCCAGCTGCAAGACATTTAAGGAGACCGTAGACCCTTTGGAATAACACATGGCAAGCAACTACAGCTGGTATCCTTGAAGAGCCCTGTCTTGTAGGTGACCTTCAGAAGTCCTGTGAAGGAGCTTCGACCCTTGGAGTGGAGGGAACATCCATGTTCGTGGTCCGCTCAGAGTCCTGCGAAGAAGAGCCCTCAGAAGTGCCCCTGGATCACCAAGTGGCTGCCAATCTCAGAATGTGGGCTACCGTGCTGCAGATGTCACTGTTCTGCGTTGAGGCCTCGAACTTTGGGGCTCGGCAGCTTGTGCTACAAGACTCACCCCTGCCAAATTCTGTGGTTCCTGCAGCCAGGGTATCAGAGATGGGAGGCGAAGTATGACCACTAAAAGTGTGTCACCCTGCGTCACTGTGCATTGGTGGCTGTTGCCCAAAATCAACTTTCAGGAATCCAGTCCTGTGCTGAAAATGGCCCTGCATTCTCTACCCTGAAGACCTTGCACCAGCATTTATCGCTGACTGGAGAAGTGCTCGAACCTGCAACACATGGGCATCAAGGACTGGAGCTGAAGGTGGGAAAATCGACCTTGTACCCTCTTCAGAAGACCTGCTAAGTCCTAAGAAGAATACGAGTATGTGGGTGAGTTGTAACAGTAATTGTCTGAACCCTTAACTCCCTTTTAAAGGTTTGGTAACTTTTAGAATCTTCTGTAACAGTTTGGCTTTGGCATTGCTTACTCACACAAATCATTCCGAAAGTGGGAGACACTTATTAGCTAGGATAACGTGTACCCTTCGGAACTCTTAATTGGTCCCAATAAACCCTCAACTAATTTTTTCCCATCTCACAAAACAGGGTGGAACTTTGCTGAACTTTTGGGCACAAGGCCCCACAAATCTTACGGATGGACCTGTAAAGTAAGTGTTGTATCTCTCTGGACCTGTAGTGCTGCTTTCCTTTGCAGGGGTTGGTTATGTAATTTACCCTGCTCCAGTTTTTGTATATGTATCTTTTATTTAGTGTTGTATGATATTACATGCTAGTAGTTATTTTTCATATATATATATATATGGGATACATTACTCACCGTAATCGTATTTCTGATGCTTGTATCTGCTTAGATTCACATGCTGTGCATAGGCCGACATCTAGTGGAAGCTGCGGAGTATTACAGTTTGTTTTTCGAAAGTCGAAAATGGGGCGTCGACACAGGCGTGCCAGTAATACTATCCCTAGTGTGACGTCCACTGTACCAAAGATCCCTCACGCGTGTAGGATCCTCAGATTGTATTTTTTCTGACATGAGGAAGCATGAGGAGTAGCGTGAGTACAGATAATCCAAGCAGATAGACAGAAAGGTAAGACAAGCAATCATGCGCCTTCTCTCGGAGGGGAGGAAGGGTGGGTCGCATGTGAATCTAAGCAGATACAAGCATCAGAAATACGATTACGGTGAGTAATGTATCCCTTCTGAGGCTTGTGGAATCTGCTTAGATCACATGCTGTGCATAGATTAGCGAGCAGTACCAGAAGAAGGAGGTGGGATGTGAGAAGGGTCATGAGCAAACAGGTGTCTTAGAACCGCTTGTCCCACTTGTGTATCTGTCTTGGAATGAGTGTCAATGCAGTAATGCTGAGTAAAAGTGTGAATAGAGCTCCAAGTAGCCGCTTTGCAAATGGTGTCGAGGGGAACATTTGCAATGAAAGCCAGAGTGGCACCAATGCCTCTAGTAGAGTGGGCCCTTGGCGTAAAAGGCAGAGTCTTTTTAGAAAGAGAGTAACACAGCTGTATACAGTTGATAATCCACTTCGAGATAGCGCCCTTAGAGACGCGATCCCCCTCTCTGCCTGTAGCTACGGAGACAAACAGTTGATCTGTTTTCCTTAGCGGTCTGGTTTTATTTACATAGTATAGGACCGCCCTACGCACATCTAGGGTGTGTAGTTTCACCTCAGCCGAGCTTTGCGGGTTTTGGAAGAAAGCCGGAAGCTCGATGGACTGGTTTACATGGAATTTGGATATGAATTTAGGTGAGAACCTAGGGTGTGTGCGTAAAACCAGTTTGTCCTTGTGGATAGTAAAGAAAGGATCCTGCACTGACAGAGCCTGAATTTCACTGACCCTTCTTATGGAGGTAATGGCTACTAAGAAGGCCGTTTTATAAGTCGGGTGTTTGAGACTACTTTTATGCATGGGTTCGAATGGGGGTCCCATGAGCTTAGCTAGCACCACGTTGAGGTCCCATCCTGGCGGTGGGTTCGAAATAGGAGGGTGAAGTCTCTTTACTCCTTCCATGAAGGCTTTAACCACTGGTACTTTCCACCACGAGACCTTGTTATGGGATGTGGTGTAAGCCGAGAGGGCTGCCAGGTGTACTTTCAGCGAGTTAAAAACCAACCCTGCATCCAGCAGGTGGAGCATGTATGTTACAACGTTGGAAGGAGTGCAATCAACCGGGTTGATTTGTTTATTCTGGCACCAGATAACGAATCTTTTCCACTTATCAAAGTAACAGTGCCTTGTATTTGGTTTCCTGGACTCCTTTAGAATGTCCATACACCTCTGTGGTAATTTGAGATGTCCAAACTCTATGACTTCAGGAGCCATGCTGCTAGGTTCATAGAGTTGGGTTTCTGATGCACTGTTTGACCCTGTTGCTGGGACAGTAGGTTGTACCAGGCTGGGAGTCTGATGGGTTCGCACACCGCCATCCTGCGTAGGTGTGGAAACCATGGTTGTCTCGCCCACATGGGAGCAACTAGGATGAGCGTCATCGATTCCTTGTTCATCTTGTACACCACCTTCCTGATGAGAGGAGTTGGTGGAAAAGCGTACGCAAACATCCCTGACCAGTTCATCCACAGGGCATTCCCTTGGGAGTCTGGCTGGGGGAACCTAGATGCAAATCCTGGGCATTGTTTGTTTTCGCTTGTGGCGAATAGGTCTATAGTGGGGAAACCCCACTGAGAGAAGAGATCTTTTACTACGTCTCTGTGAAGGACCCATTCGTGTTCTTCTGGGAGGGAGTCTCTGCTTAGAGTATCCGCTAGGGAATTGAGCTCCCCTGGAACATGTTGCGATGACAGGAAGATGTTCCGTCTGAGTGCCCATATCCATATTTTCTGGGCAAGTTTGGACAGATTTGGCAACGAGTCCCCCCTTGCTTGTTCAGATAGAACATGGCTGTCGTGCTGTCCGTCCTGACCTGCACCGACAAGTTCAGTAGATGGGGCTCGAACGCCTTTAGCGCTCGGAATACTGCCAGAAGCTCTAGCAGATTGATGTGGTTCTTGGCTACTGAGTGAGACCAGAGACCCTGAGCTGTGTGGTGGAGATGGTGAGCTCCCCACCCAGTCAGGAATGCATCTGTAGTCACCACGGCTTGTACTTCGGGATCGTAAAAGGGTTTCCCCTTTGCGAGACTCTCTCTTGTCCACCAGTGTAGGCTCTGTACGAGTGTTGGCGAAACGACCACTAGATCGTCCCAATGACCACTTGCCTGAGACCACTGTTTCGCCAACCATTCCTGCATGGGACGCATGCGCAGACGCGCGTGGGGGACCAGGTAAATGCATGACGCCATCATGCCCAGTAACCGCATAGCTTTGCGTACTGTTATCTGTTGACCTGACTGATAATACGGAATTTGCAGAAGTATATTCCGAATTCTCTCTTCCGAAGGGAAGGTCAATCCTTTCTGAGTATCTAGGATAGCTCCTAGAAACTGTTTTGAGGTGCTTGGCACCAGACTTGACTTTTTCTCGTTGATGGAGAAGCCTAATTCGTGGAGGAGGTCGATAGTCCTCTGAATGTTTGACCTGCAAATTCCCGGGGTTTCCCCCGTTATGAGCCAGTCGTCCAGATAAGGGTACACCGGGATTGCTTCCCTGCGTAGGTGTGCAGCCGCCACCGCCAGTACCTTGGTGAATACCCTTGGTGCTGAGGCTATCCCGAAGGGCAGTACCTTGAATTGGTAGTGGCGGCTGTCCACCTTGAAGCGCAAGTACTTCCTGTGCGCTGGGAGCATGGAAATATGAAAATAAGCATCTTTCATATCCAAGGTTGCCATGTAATCCCCCTTTTTTAGGAGGGGGATTACCTCTTGTAGCGTGGTCATACGGAATTTTTGGGGCTTGACATACTTGTTGGCAGGCCGTAAGTCCAATACTGGGCGCATTGTCAAATCTTTCTTTGGCACAAGGAAGTAAGTTGAATAGATACCCTTGTTTACCTGGTGTCCTGGGACGAGTTCTATCGCGTCCTTTTCTAGCAGAATGGCGATCTCCTCGAGAAGGATCCTTTGATGCTCTAGGGAGTGCACTCTTTGTCGTGGAGGATGGTTCCGGGGACGCTGCAGTAGTTCTATACAATATCCTGCGGATACTGTTGACAGCACCCATCTGTCTGAGGTGATCCCTTCCCAAGCTTGGGTGAAGGTGGAAATGCGTCCCCCTACTGGGGTTGCGTGGCAAGGGACCCTGAGCTGAGCGTCACTGTTTTGGTGGAGGCGTGCCACCTCCCTTGTTGGGGCTGCCTCTGCCTCTTCCACGACCTCTCTTGTTACCCCTGCCGTAACTTTGGGTAGACTGCTGGTTGTTATTCCATTGTGTACCCTGTCCCTGGGCATAGTTGCCTCTTTGTGAATTTTGGCCGCGTGGGCGACGAAAATTACTGTTCCCCCTCTGGTTAGGGGGTTTGTTGGTAAGCTGGCCAAGGGATTTGAGAGTCTCATATTCATCTTTGGCATTTTTAAGTGCGTCTTCGACCGCTTTCCCAAACAATAGGTCGGGTTCCACTGGCTTGTCTATTAAAGAAGCCTGGGTTTCTGTCTTGAATCCCGACTGCCGTAACCACGCATGTCTCTTGATAACAGTACCTTCTGCTATCAATCTCCCTGCGTTGTCAGCGGCGTCGAAAGTTGCTTTTAAAATGCAACCAGACACGGCTCTCCCCTCTGCCGAGATCCGAGCCAGCTGGCCCTTTAATGGTTCTGGAGCAGAGGCAATGAGCGCCGCGACTTCTTCCCATTGATGGCAATTGTAACTAGCCAACAGGGTGGTGGAATTCGCAATCCTTGTTTGGTAGGCGGACGTTGAGGCTACCTTCCTGCCAAACCCGTAAAGTTTTTTGCTCTCCTTGTCGGGAGGAGCTTCTGATGAAGATAAGGGCGTGCCAGCCCTTTTTCTAGTGTTGGTAACCACTAGGGAATCTGGTTTAAGATGTCCCCTTATATACAGAGGGTCAGACTGTGCTGCCCGGAAAATCTTTTCAATTCTGGGGTTGACAGCTCTGGTGAGGTTCGGATTCACCAGGGAAGGATCTATTCTTCGTTGGATGGATTTGAGGATAGGGATGGTCTGAGCGACCGGTCTTCTCTCTCCTACAAACTCCTCCGCGAAGTCCCTTTCCTCCTGTACACCGTGGGTGTCGATGTGGAAGTGTTCCGCTGCTCGAGCGAGAACCTCGTTAAGGAGGGGCTGGTTATCAATTGGAGAGTCAGTAACTGGGGCTTCGCTTTGTACTGGGGAATCTACTTAGTAAATTTCCTGCTCATCTTCTCCCTCCTCCAGGTCCTCATCCTCTGCATAGTAATCTGTCCCGGTTTGTTCTTCCATAATGTTAAACTCCTGGTCCTCTTCAGGGAAAACTTGTCCCTGGTAACTGGGGAGTGGAGTAGAATATGGAGTGGAGTAAGGCTGAACCTCGAAGGGTTCAGGTCTTTCGAACCGGGGCTTTTTACTTAGCGGGATAGGATCGGAGGAGCCTGAGGGTGTGGCCCCTTGTGGGTTATATGAAAGAAAGTGTTCTGGGTTCTTATCATAAAAATCAGCCAAGGAAGACATTCTAGACATAACCCTGTCTATGTCTTCACTGGACCATTCCCTGGAACAGGGTATTACTTTAGCAGGTGATGATTTATGGGACTTTTCAAGGGTAGACTTGTGTTTGCTTGTCTGCCTAGGGTGAGAGGATGGCTTTACAGGGGTTGAAGGCTGTGCTTTCCGCTGTTTCCCCCCCTCCCCGTGCGTGGAAAAATGTTTTCCCTGTCCCTTGGAGGCCCCAGAGACTTTCGACGCCTGGCGCCGAGGGTCTGGAGAGGTATCTGTGTGCTTCGGGCGTGGGGCCTCACTGGTGTTAACCGCGGTCTCGGTATCTTGGAGCGCGGCCTGGGGGTGGAAGTCGTCTTCGTCTCCCGACGATCGAACTTCCGTTAATGTGTGTAGCGAAGCACTCTTGGCAAGAGTGGATGATTGCCTTGCGTCGTGAGGCGATCTCGATCGAGAGCGCCCAGAGGACACCGAGTCGGACCGTTCTTTTTGTGCCTCTTTCCGGGAAGTCGACGTCGTCGAGGTCCGGTTGGTCTTAGTGTGTTTAGTGTGTGTTAGGTGTGTAGCGCTTGCGTCGCCGGGGGTCTTCCCCATAGCCGCCCTGCCGGACGACCTTCCGAGGTCGGGGACCTGCGCTCGTCGGCTGTCTTTCGACGCCGTAATGCCCTCGCCGTCCGAAAGTGCGGCGTCGCTGCCATCGCTGAAGGCGCCCTCCGCTGCCATGGCCTCCTGCCTGGCGTGGTGGGCCCAACGCTTTGTCGAACGGTCCTTAAGTGTCTTAGGTTTAAACCTACTACACGCTCTGCAGTTCGCTTCGGGGTGATCCCTCGGCAAGCAGAGATTGCACGTGGCGTGCCTGTCGACCCAAGGGTATTTGCGATTGCACTTGGGGCAGAATTGAAAAGGGGTACCCTCCATACGCACCTTAAGGCAGCGGGCTGCTAAGTGTAGGAATATATAAAATGTAACTATATATCAAGAGTGAAGAGTATGTACCACCCCCCACTCTCCCTACTTGTAAGGGCCGAGGCCAGCGGCCTACTAGGCCCGGGCCGAGGCCAGCGGCCTTCCGAGGCCCAGATCCGTCGTGCAGCAGTCGACGGTCGATGACTTCTCCAGCCGTCGTCGAGGTTGAGGGTCGACGTTGGGGTGGGGAAGGGAATGAATAAGAATTATAATTATAATAACAGCAAAAGTATGGCTCAGGCCAGGGAACTCCGCAAGATGCTTCCGACCAGTATGGCGGAAAAAAACAATCTGAGGATCCTACACGCGTGAGGGATCTTGGGTACAGTGGACGTCACACTAGGGATAGTATTACTGGCACGCCTGTGTCGACGCCCCATTTTCGACTTTCGAAAAACAAACTGTAATACTCCGCAGCTTCCACTAGATGTCGGCCTATGCACAGCATGTGATCTAAGCAGATTCCACAAGCCTCAGAAATATATATATGGGATACATTACTCACCGTAATCGTATTTCTGATGCTTGTATCTGCTTAGATTCACATGCTGTGCATAGGCCGACATCTAGTGGAAGCTGCGGAGTATTACAGTTTGTTTTTCGAAACTCGAAAATGGGCGTCGACACAGGCGTGCCAGTAATACTATCCCTAGTGTGACGTCCACTGTACCCAAGATCCCTCACGCGTCTAGGATCCTCAGATTGTATTTTTTTTCTGACATGAGGAAGCATGAGGAGTAGCGTGAGTACAGATAATCCAAGCAGATAGACAGAAAGGTAAGACTACAAGCAATCATGCGCCTTCTCTCGGAGGGGAGGAAGGGTGGGTCGCATGTGAATCTAAGCAGATACAAGCATCAGAAGTACGATTACGGTGAGTAAAGTATCCCTTCTGAGGCTTGTGGAATCTGCTTAGATCACATGCTGTGCATAGATTAGCGAGCAGTACCAGAAGAAGGAGGTGGGATGTGAGAAGGGTCATGAGCAAACAGGTGTCTTAGAACCGCTTGTCCCACTTGTGTATCTGTCTTGGAATGAGTGTCAATGCAGTAATGCTGAGTAAAAGTGTGAATAGAGCTCCAAGTAGCTGCTTTGGAAATGGTGTCGAGGGGAACATTTACAATGAAAGCCAGAGTGGCCCCAATGCCTCTAGTAGAATGGGCCCTTGGCGTAAAAGGCAGAGTTTTTTCAGAAAGAGAGTAACACAGCTGTATACAGTTGATAATCCACTTCGAGATCGCGCATTTAGAGACGCGATCCCCTTCTCTGCTTGTAGCTACGGAGACAAACAGTTGATCTGTTTTCCTTAGCGGTCTGGTTTTATTTACATAGTAGAGGACCGCCCTACGCACATCAAGGGTTTGTAGTTTCACCTCAGCTGAGCTTTGCGGGTTTTGGAAGAAAGCCGGAAGCTCGATGGACTGGTTTACATGGAACTTAGATATAAATTTAGGTGAGAACCTAGGGTGTGTGCGTAAAACCAGTTTGTCTTTGTGGATAGTAAAGAAAGGATCCTGCACTGACAGAGCCTGAATTTCACTGACCCTTCTTATAGAGGTAATGGCTACTAAGAAGGCCGTTTTATAAGTCAGGTGTTTGAGACTACTTTTATGCATGGGTTCGAAAGGGGGGCCCATGAGCTTAGCTAGCACCACATTGAGGTCCCATCCTGGCAGTGGGTTCGAAATAGGAGGGTGAAGTCTCTTTACTCCTTCCATGAAGGCTTTAACTACTGGTACTTTCCACCACGATACTTTGTTATGGGATGTGGTGTAAGCCGAGAGGGCTGCCAGGTGTACCTTCAGAGAGTTAAAAACCAAACATGCGTCCAGCAGGTGGAGCATGTATGTTACAACGTTGGAAGGAGTGCAATCAACTGGGTTGATTTGTTTATTCTGGCACCAAATAACGAATCTCTTCCACTTGTCAAAGTAACAGTGCCTTGTGTTTGGTTTCCTGGATTCTTTTAGGATGTCCATACACCTCTGTGGTAAATTGAGACGCCCAAACTCTATGACCTCAGGAGCCATGCTGCCAGGTTCATTGAGTTGGGTTCCTATTGCACTGTTTTACCTTGTTGCTGGGACAGTAGGTTGTACCAGGCTGGGAGTTTGATGGGCTTGCACACCGCCATCCTGCGTAGGTGTGGAAACCATGGTTGTCTCGCCCACATGGGAGCAACTAGGATGAGCGTCATCGATTCCTTGTT
This sequence comes from Ambystoma mexicanum, assembly GCF_040938575.1. NCBI lineage: Eukaryota > Metazoa > Chordata > Amphibia > Caudata > Ambystomatidae > Ambystoma > Ambystoma mexicanum. The sequence continues at coordinate 505,595,243 of NC_090938.1, forward strand.
CATCTTGTACACCACCTTCCTGATGAGAGGAGTTGGTGGAAAAGCGTACGCAAACATCCCTGACCAGTTCATCCACAGGGCGTTCCCTTGGGAGTCTGGCTGGGGGAACCTGGATGCAAATCCTGGGCATTGTTTGTTTTCGCTTGTGGCGAATAGGTCTATAGTGGGGAAACCCCACTGAGAGAAGAGATCTTCTACGATATCTCTGTGAAGGACCCATTTGTGTTCTATTGGGAGGGAGTCTCTGCTTAGGGCATCCGCTAGGGAATTGAGCTCCCCTGGAACATGCTGTGATGACAGGAAGATGTTCCGTCTGAGTGCCCATATCCAGATTTTCTGGGCAAGCTTGGACAGATTTGGCGAACGAGTCCCTCCTTGTTTGTTCAGATAGAACATGGCTGTCGTGCTGTCCGTCCGGATCTGCACCGACAAGTTTAGCAGATGGGGCTCGAACGCCCGAAGCGCTCGGAATACTGCCAGAAGCTCTAGCAGGTTGATGTGGTTCTTGGCTACTGAGTGAGACCAGAGACCCTGAGCTGTGTGGTGGAGATGGTGAGCTCCCCACCCAGTCAGGCATGCATCTGTAGTCACCACTGCCTGTACTTCGGGATCGTAAAAGGGTTTTCCCCTTGCGAGACTCTCTCTTGTCCACCAGTGTAAGCTCTGTACGAGTGTTGGCGAAACGACCACTAGATCGTCCCACTGACCACTTGCCTGAGACCACTGTTTCGCCAACCATTCCTGCATGGGACGCATGCGCAGACGCGCGTGGGGGACCAGGTAAATGCATGACGCCATCATGCCCAGTAACCGCATTGCTTTGCGTACCGTTATTTGTTGACCTGACTGATAATGTGGAATTTGCAGTAGTATATTCCGAATTCTCTCTTCCGAAGGGAAGGTCAACCCTTTCTGAGTATCTAGGATTGCTCCTAGGAACTGTTTTGAGGTGCTTGGCACCAGACTTGACTTCTTCTCGTTGATAGAGAAGCCTAATTCGTGGAGGAGGTCGATAGTCCTCTGAATGTTTGACCTGCAAATTCCTGGGGTTTCCCCCGTTATGAGCCAGTCGTCCAGATAAGGGTACACTGGGATTGCCTCCCTGCGTAGGTGTGCAGCTGCCACCGCCAGTACCTTGGTGAATACCCTTGGTGCTGAAGCTATCCCGAAGGGCAGTACCTTGAATTGGTAGTGGCGACTGTACACCTTGAAGCGCAAGTATTTTCTGTGCGCTGGGAGCATGGAAATATGAAAATAAGCATCTTTCATATCCAAGGTTGCCATGTAATCCCCCTTTTTTAGGAGGGGGATTACCTCTTGAAGCGTGGTCATACGGAATTTTTGGGGCTTGACATACGTCCGTAAGTCCAATACTGGGCGCATTGTCAAATCTTTCTTTGGCACAAGGAAGTAAGTTGAATAGATACCCTTGTTTACCTGGTGTCCTGGGACGAGTTCTATCGCGTCCTTTTCTAGCAGAATGGCGATCTCCTCGAGAAGGATCTTCTGATGTTCTAAGGAGTGTATTCTTTGTCGTGGAGGGTGGTTCCGGGGACGCTGCAGTAATTCTATACAATATCCTGTGGACACTGTTGACAGCACCCATCTGTCTGAGGTGATCCCTTCCCAAGCCTGGGTGAAGTTGGAAATGCGTCCCCCTACTGGGGTTGCGTGAGAAGGGACCCTGAACTGAGCGTCACTGCTTTGGTGGAGGCATGCCACCTCCCTTGTTGGGGCTGCCTCTGCCTCTTCCACGACCTCTCTTGTTACCCCTGCCGTAACTTTGGGTAGACTGCTGGTTGTTGTTCCATTGTGTACCCTGTCCTTGGGCATAGTTGCCTCTTTGTGAATTTTGGCCGCGTGGGCGACGAAAATTACTGTTCCCCCTCTGGTTAGGGGGTTTGTTGGTAAGCTGGCCAAGGGATTTGAGAGTCTCGTATTCGTCCTTGGCATTCTTAAGTGCGTCTTCGACCGCTTTCCCAAACAATAGATTGGGTTCCACCGGCTTGTCTATTAATGAAGCCTGGGTTTCTGTTTTGAACCCCGACTGCCGTAACCACGCATGTCTCTTGATAACAGTACCTTCTGCTATCAATCTTCCTGCGTTGTCCGCGGCGTCGAAAGTTGCTTTTAATATGCAACCAGACACGGCTCTACTTGCAGGGCCGAGGCCAGCGGCCTACTAGGCCCGGGCCGAGGCCAGCGGCCTTCCGAGGCCCAGATCCGTCGTGCAGCAGCCGACGGTCGATGTCTTCTCCAGCCGTCGTCGAGTGTCGAGGGTCGACGTTGGGGTGGGGAAGGATGTCAATAAATAATTTTAAACTTCAATAATTAGCAAAAGTATGGCTAAGGCCAGGGAACTCCGCAAGATGCTTCCGACCAGTATGGCGGAAAAAAACAATCTGAGGATCCTAGACGCGTGAGGGATCTTGGGTACAGTGGACGTCACACTAGGGATAGTATTACTGGCACGCCTGTGTCGACGCCCATTTTCGAGTTTCGAAAAACAAACTGTAATACTCCGCAGCTTCCACTAGATGTCAGCCTATGCACAGCATGTGATCTAAGCAGATTCCACAAGCCTCAGAAATATATATATATATCCTAAATAAATAAGTATTTTTATAACTGTCGAAGGATGTTCCTTGACTTCTCACTGTGTGTAGTCATTGAGGACCCCTTACAGGGCTCACCCCGCCTGAGACATAGCATTGACCACTCGCCCAGCTACCTTGAACTGGTTTGTCCACAGTTCTCAGAGTTGTCCCCGTCACTAAACTAGGTTGTCCTTTCTATACATCTGTCCGTCAGGCCAGAGTATAGAAAATTAGTCCTAACAATATTACTTGCTGGTTTCATGTTTTTGGCATATAATAAATAGAGTAGTTTTGTGCTTAACTGTCTATGTGGAATTATCGTGTGCATCAATGTGTGGATTCCTTGTAGACCCCTAACCACACTCACTCACTCCTGAGACTAAGCCTTGACCACTCTCCATGCTTACCTTGATTGGGTTCCCCTGTTCACTATAACTAGAGTGGCCTCCTGAAATCTGTCCATCGGGCCAGATTTTAGAAATCACTCTAAACACCAACACAGGTGCAGACTCCCACCAAGTTTACTTCAGGGGGAGGGAATCATAGGGCTATACAAGGTCAAAATCTCAATCAGTAGCAGCAAATATTTGCAGTAAAATCTACTAGCTAGAGTTGAGACAGTTGAAAAGCAGGAGTGTGGGAAAAGAGGAATTTGCAGAGGAAGAGGTTGGGATAAAGAAGACCACTGGAGAGGCGGTTGTATTGTATTTTATTGTATTTTATCTATATAGCGTGCCTAGCCCTAAGGCATCTGGGCACATTTCTTAGAGATACATATTTACATATTTGGATACTACATGGTGTGACAGGGTCATGAACCTTACCCTGCTAAGAGGGAATAGGGACCGCTCTCAACCTGGGGTTGGAGGCCTACTAGGGTACTGCCCCAGTCCCTGCCCCTTCGACCTGTGTTGCGCACAATGCTGGCCAGTGGTCTTTCTCTTGTTCCATACGACCACAAGTACCAGGATTCCTAACGGTGGAAACCTGAACTGGCAACTCACTACAGAGCGAGACAGCGACACGAGAAACAGAAGACAAATTGCCACGCACATCAAACCGTTAATCCAGATACTCTGCTTCAGGTGCCTAACTTTGAAATCGACAACACTGTTAGTAGGTGGCAAATTACAAGAAGCTTATCCACATGCAAAAGAGCAGCGTGGCATAATGCAAGTTAGGCCTTCTGATGCTGTAGCCCAGACCCTGGGTAAATGGAAGCCAGTGGTTGGCCGAGGTGGCACCAGCTGAGGTGTGGAACCAATAGAAGGTAAAGGGACAGGATGAAAAAGGGGCCGAGGGTTCAAAGCACTCACCAAGTGGACCAAGAGACCAGACGGAGTAGGGTTCGAGGGGTCAGAAATGTGAGGCAGACATCTTTGTGAAGGTTTTTCAAAAGATGCCATCTATTTATATACATATACACAAAATGCTTAGGTATGCTTGCATACTCAGCTGATGCAAATTATCAGTGTTAGGTTGCCCTCTGCTGTCCAAATGACAAAGTGCACCTCTGTACACATTTGAAAAATTAAGAGAGCAGATTTCGTTTTAATAATTTTGGAACAAATAATGATATGTCTGAATAAATGCACAATGTATTTAATGTGGAAGAAATATTAAATTAATGTTCACGTCTAAGTAAAGCATTAAAGAGATTACAGTCCACCAAACAGAAGTATTTCTTCTTTATTAACTACAGTAAGAAAAGTGGGGGTGGAAAGAAATAATTTCAAGTTCCTTCTTTCCACCTCCACTTCTCTTCACACAGGGCATGGCGGTTCAAGTGTCAATGAACAGTTAATTACCGGCTTAACATTTCAGTCTCTAAAGAGCGAAACACTGTAGGACGCATGCCTCCTCACGAGCTAAAGCTGAAAGGTGCGGTAATTATGCTACTACACCATGTTATGCCATCACAGGGACTCAGCAATGGAACAAGGTTGACAATTACGCATTTACAAAGACGCATCATAGAGGCCCATGTAATTGATGGAATAAACTTAGATACTGTTCTTATACTGTGCATACCTCTCATTCAAAAGAGGACCTAACTGAATTAAGCTATCTTCAAGTATATTTCCACAGTGCATCCGTGTCAACAAAAATACTTCAGGATGATTCTGCAACAGTTCACAATGCATTTGCATCAGCAATATTGATTGGTCAGGATGATTCCACAGCAATTAACCGTGGACTTTTGCGGTCTTTCCACTTCCTCAAAACATTTCACCACACCACAGTACTTCAATAAGTTCCACCTGGTCCACTCCTCTGCCAGGCCTATACTACAAGGTCCCTTGCCCTAGTGTACTCGCCTCCTAGGACTAATTACACTACTAACACTCCAAGTACTTCTGTGGCACAGTTCTACTCCACACAACTTATAAAGTCTTTTGACTTCCCACAACATCAGTTTTGACTATTTCCTCGCACGAAAACATGAGACATATTGGTGCTCTTTCTTCCCTACTTTTGATTACCATATACAATGCAGGTTATGCTCCACTCCTCCTGAACACCTCCTGTTAGAAGGGCAGCCTTCATGCCACTCTTCCCACTCTTGCATTAACCAAATCCTGATAATGGTTTTCTCTTATTCCTGCTCTTTTTTGTAGGGTCTATGAACAACTTGCTTCTTAATTGCCCCCTCTTGGCTTTGGCAATGTTGGTTCACTTTCACTTGATTTGTAAGTGCCCTCTTTTGACTTTGGCAATAGTTGTTTATATTGGCTTTTAGTACTATTGCCCTCTCGTGTTGTTGTGGACAATAATTCTGACCGTCAAAAACACAATTACACTTTGCTGACCTGTTCGCCAAGTTCTTATGCTGCCACTTTCTCAATTTCATACCAGATTGGTATGCAAGATAATCATCTTTCTGCTTCATATTAGTTCACTATACAAAATGCTTATGTTTCTGCCACTTTGCTCTTTTTACATTAGTTTGGTTTTCAAAATACCTGGGCTTGGCCAGCAGGCAGTGGCTGAGCACTCCGGGTTCACAGTACACAAGTGAACTCCCTGGGTTTGGCTTGCGGGTCAGTTCGTCCTCTGCCTTCGGGTTGCCTGCTTATTCTGCTAAGGGTGGCATGGAAAACTGCTTTGCACTATTTTCCCCCACCCCCACTGGTCAGACAAGGAGCGTTACTTGCTCTCTGGTGCTCGCCTGACCCCTGAACCTGCCTTATTGGGCAGAAGGCCTCTCAACTTCCTTATTCCCGCTGTGCTACCTCTGCAACCACGATCTTCAGGGGAAAGCTTCTCCAGAAAACACTTCCAGCTGTGCTACCTCTGCAACCAAGGTCTCTGAAGAAGACCCTCTCAGAACCGGCATCCGTACTGCAAACTACAGTGGCTTTGGTGTCTATGCTCCCCTTCACCTGCAACTGTAATGTGGAGTCACTGCAATCACTCCACCTTCCACTAATGCTCTTCTCTATGATCTGCACCTGAGGGCGCCTTTTATGCATCCCAGTCTCCCTCGGGTGTGGGTCATTAACTTGCAACTTGCAGTCCCGAGCCTCAGCATACCTCTTCCTCGTCCCAGTAATTTTGGCATTGTGGGACTTGAAGTCCCCAATGTTCCACTTGCTCCTTTTAAGGGGACAATTGTTACCAAATGTGTTTCTATCCTTAATCACATTTTTAAAAGGAGTATTATAAGGTTTTACTGAATGGTTTTGCTCACTGGGACATTAGGACTTTCAGAATCGAATGTTAATATTTAAAGATTCATCTTTAATATTCCCCCATTGAACATGCAAGCTTTCACCTCTACAACTTTGCTTAACTTTGGGGGGCGGGGAAAGAGACTTACCCACAATACATGATTGGATAAAACAGTTTTTACTACAATCAGTATAATTAGCTTCAGGAAAAAACAGTTCCCTCCGACAGCAAGCTATTAAATATTCAGGCATTGCTGACTCTCCTTCCTCTTTTTTTTTACCTCTTTTTATTGGCATTTTTTCACACAACCAGCACCAGTGTGTGAACATTCAGCAAGCTACAAAAGGGAAAGAAATAGCACAACGAGTCAAGGTACATCATTCCCGATCTCAATTTGTTTGAGCATCACAATCAGAGATTCCATACCCCATTTTGATTCATCTCAACTGGGTATAACATCTGAGCACCAAACCATTCTTTTTGTGTTTTATTACCACTCGCATATCGGGTAACTTCATCCCGCAGATTGCTGTCAGTTTCTGGACATTCTGGAGGCGGCATTGGATTCTCCTGTGGCACTTGGGACTGAGCAATCAGGTAGTGAATATATGGACCCCATAGGTTTCTGGGGTTAGCCTGGTGGTATAGTAGTCTACCATATTCCATCTCCATGTCGTTACAGTACAGGGCATCAGCACGCCACTGGTCTAATCTCGGATATTGGGTTCCACCCCACACCACAGCCACCTGTTTCTTGGCCAAGAGTAAAAGCAACCCAATTAATTTCTTAATACCTCTGAGGATAAGTTTGGTGTAGCCCAATAGTGCAGTCATTGGGTTTGGGCCTAATCTTTCACCCAGTATTTCACGGAGTGTCCCAAAAATCCCCTCCCGGAAAGATAGGATTGTCGGGCATCCCCATGCCACATGCAAGAAATCGGCTGTTGTACTACTGTATCTTGCACAACTCTTTGAGACATCTGGGAAGAATATGTGCAGTAAACCTGGTGTGTAATAGAACTGGTTTTTAAGTACTTAAAGTGAATCAATTTAAATCTTGCATTGAGTGCCACTTTCCTCGTTTCTTCAAAACAATAACTCCACGTCTCATACAGTATTTCACATCCCAGTGAGATTTGCCACTTCTCTCGGTAGGAGGTACCTGCTTTCAATTTGGCTTTAAGGCACATACTATACATGACAGAGACCACCCTGTTATTGTGGTCTCCCTGAAGCATTTTGTCTAGTATTGGAGCCACATTAGGTTACCCAGTGCAAGTCAAACATTTCTGCCTTATAGAGTTTCTCAGCCTAAAATATAAGAACATATGCAGGGATGTAAGTTTCCCCCCTGCTCCGCATCTCTTCTAATGTTATGAACTGACTATTCGGGAAGAGATTACGAAAACAAATGACCTTCACTCGCTTCATAAAGGCAACATAGCTTTTTTCACCAGCAGGTTTGGAGAATGAATTACCTCACCCTTAGATCTGTGTTCAATTAGAGGCCACGCTCTGCAGGTCAGTTCCACCATGTTATTTACTCCGGAGGTCCTAGTGGGTGCTGTCAAGATGACCAACTGTAAAAGGAATGGTGTCACCAATGCTCTGTCCACCTCTACATGTCTTCTGTCTACCTGGTCCCCAAACCAATAGAGGAGGAGCCCTGCTTGAGCCACGTCGTAGTAAGTTTCAAAATCGGGCAGTGCCAAACCCCCTCTTTTATTGGCGCAACTAGATTTCCCCACAAGATTCTGGCCCGCTTCCCTGCCCAAATGAGCCGTAGTATCATAGATCTCACATCCCGAAAATATTCTCTGGATATCGAGACATTGAGGAACATAAAAAAAAAAAAACGAGGTAGCAGCAGCATTTTAACTAAGGATATTCTCCCGTAGAGGTTTTGAGGTAAATCCATCCACCGCTGTTTTAGCGTGTTTCATTACTCTATGGTAGTTATACTTGTATAAGACATTCAAGGTTTGAGCAATATTTATCCACAAGTACCAAGTATAGTCCCCATGCCACTGAAATCCCTACCCATTTACATAGCGTTCGGCACCATCTGTTAAAGAAAAAAGAACCGATTTAATGTTGTTAATTCTGAGCCGGAGAAGTCCCCAAATACCACTAGGTCCCGCATAATCGGGGCTAGATTACATTTGGGGTCAGTGACAATGAGCACCATGTCATCCGCATAAAGAGAGACTACCATTCTGTGCAGGGTGGCGTTCACTGATCAACTCCGCCAATGGCTTGATCGCCAATGCAAATAGCAACGGCGATAGAGGACATCCCTGCCTTGTGCCTCTTGCCAGCTGTATATTTGGGGAAACCAGACTATTCACCCTGACCTTAGCACAGGACAATGTGTACAGTAACGAGACTAACAAAAGGAACTGTTCCCCCATCACCATCCTAAGTAATACTGCAAACAGGAAGGGCCATTATATTGGGTCAAACGCTTTTGTGGCATCTAAAAGTGCTGCCACAATTTATTCATCTTGCTGCACTGCTGACATCAACCGAAACATCTTACGTAGTCTATAAGAAGTGGAGTATCCTTGTACAAACCCAGATTGATCTGCCTTCACTTCCCTGTGCATCAGCGTGCCAACCTGGATGCCATTATTTTGGCTGGAATCTTGTTATCCAGATGGAAAAGGGATATAGGCCGGTAAGAAGAGCAATCATCTGCCTTTGTCTGGTTTGAGCAACCCTACTTCCACTACCTCCCTCAGGGAATCCGGTAGTCGGCCATCTTTCAGGCTTTGGTGGTACACCTGGAGTAGATGGGGAGCCAGTTTCTCAGCACAGTATTTGTAAAAATCAGCTGTGTATCCATCTGGCCATGGGGACTTCCCTGATGGGAGAGACTCAATAGCCAACAGCACCTCCTCCACCGACACAAGACGGCCCAACCACTCCCTCTCCTCACCTGTGCACCAGTATAAAGTCACTTGATCTAGGTAGTTATTTACCTCTTGCTGAGAGACCTGTATTTGAGAAGAATATAGTTGACCATAAAACCTGCAAAATCCCTAAACTATGTCCGAGTCTGTGAATCTCTCCACTCCCTGGGCGTCCCTTATTGATAGAACCCGGTTCTTGGAACCTTCTGATTTTGCAGCCCTTGCCAATAATCTACCTGGCTGTTGCCCCTCGCCATATTGTTGCACCACGGTTTCCCCAGGAGAAACTTCACTTCTCTGTGTGCCAGTTCATTAAACAACCAACTGTTTCTTAATCTCTGCTTGTTTTATCAGTGTTGGTGTGGGCGTTTCAGTCTGCGGTCTACCCATGTGAGCTTCATGCGAGTTTGCTGCGAATTTGCTTTAACACTCCAGTTTCTTTCAAAATGCATTCCCCTCTGATTACGCATTTAAAGCTCTCCCACAATGTCACACTTGTCTCCACTGATACCACATTCATTTAAAAAAAGGTGTCTATAGTGTAAGGAACTCATGGTGGCAACACTAAAGACAGACACAAGCGATCACAGTTCAATGGTGTTTATCAAACGGTATACATGGGTGAGAAAAATGCCTAATCTAAACCTAAATCTAAGATGGGAGCAAGCTACAGCGTCTTAAAGAGAGCCTATACTTAAAAAAAAAAAAAAAAAAAAAAAAAAAAAAAATAACCTATTGCCAATTCTTAAGTTACAAAATAGTGTGGGATAATGTTCACCAGAAAAGAAAGAAGTGTTCACCAAATTATAAATCAGAATGGTATGGCTAGGGTCTCCCTTCCTCACATTTTTAGCAAAGGACGAGGTGGGACTCTTGAGCACAGCACACCCCTGGGCCTCGCCAGCACGAGATTATAGTTCCTTGCAACGATACCAGGATCTTCTGGGGTCAAGTCTCTTTTCTATAAAGTCTCTTGCCTTAGAAGGCCTGATGGACCATAAACAAAAAGTATTTTCAATAAATCTTCTAGTTGGCCGATTTCTCTTCACCCTTGGATCCCCCTCAACCGGGCTCCGATCCTCCTTGCAACGTGGGCCTCCCTCAGTCGAGTTCACTATGGCCAACCACTCACTGTGGACATCCCTCTGTCGGGTTCATATTTATTACCACAATGTTCACAGGTGTGTTAGTGTTCACCCTAATTCACCGGCATCCCTCAGTCAGGTTCACATTTGCCAAACAATACAGTTAGTTGGGTTTTATCACAAGGTCGGGTTCACTTCCCTTAGCCTTCCCTTGGCTTTATCACCGTACAAGATTCACCTCCCTTGGCTTTCTTCTTGGCGCCCCTCAATCGGGCTTCGATCCTTGTTCTTTGTGTTAGCCTCCCATAGTCTGGTTCACTATGGCCTTTTACTTAGAGCATTCCACTTGTTGTGTTCACGCATCTCAATGTCTTTTTAAACAATCCTTCAATGTGGACATCCCTCAGCCGGGTTCACTCTTATCAACACAATGTTCACGAGGTTATCGTACTTCAACCCGTTTTGCAGGCATCCCTCAGCCGGGTTCACACTTGCCTCACTCAACAGTTCACCTTGGTTTCAACACAATGTGGGATTCATTACCCTTCGCTTCCACCTGGCATCCCTCCGCCGGGTTCACACTTTCCACAGATCCTCCCTTTCCTCTTGGCTTACTCAACCCTTGTATGACCACTTTAACCTCTTGCGTCGAATCTCCTAGGGCCTCCTGGGATCTGTAGTTTTAAGAAATGGGGACCGGTGAGAGTCTTTCGAATGAGCGCCCACGTGGCGCAGGACTACTCTGCTGCTGGTTTCTCCCTGGGTTGTTTAAACAGTTCTGTAACACACAAAGTCTTTGTTCTTTGATTCACATTATTTTGCCATTTGCAACAGTCGCTCAACACAGTTCCGTTTACTACCAGTTCTCCCTCTGACTCACCGGCTGTAGTCAAGAGCGCTACCACAGTAGCAAGCATCTCTCCCCGACTTGGTTATCAGTGTAGGAGGGCTACATGCACCGTTGACATCTGGTATACCTCACGCTAGCTGTTGTTCCCGGCCTTATGATTCCTTTGATTGCTTTTACGGAGGCTTTGCAGGTCTGGGTCAAAAAGGGCAAGGGCACTTCCCTCCATGTTGTCCTTTCGGTTATTGTAGCCTTTCTCCTCCTCTTGAACTGCGATCCTGGAATAGCTGCCTCGTTGTGCGGTCTGCCTTGCTGAAAGTGTGCTCTCGTGCTCCACCTTTTATCCCTGTGGGGAAGGGGAAAGGGCCGTCGGGTGTATGTGGTTATTGTCAATTACCTGACTCTGCCTGACCCTTGTTTTGGGACATGGCAGGTAAACTGCCCTGGTGTTGTCAGTTGTCTTTCATGCTGTAAGAAAGTATTCGTGTCGGAAAAGGGGGGATAGAGCTTCTGAATATCCTACGGGGTAGCATGGGGAAAAGGTGTTATAGGGAAGGGGGTACTGCATCTCACTCGTCGGTGTCCCACTTCCACTCCCTGAGGACCTCCCATCTAGGTGATCCTCCCACGCTGGTCCACCCCCAGAACCTGGATCCAATAGCGATGGCCATGTCCTGGCCACCTGGATGACAGATCCCCCGAGGACTAGCGGGTGAGACACCTTCAGGTTTCTCATAATAGCCTTGGTTAACTCCTCTCAAAACACCCCATCCATCAACCCCTCGCTTTTAAATATCCAAGGAGTCCTCCCTTTTTCTCGACCTGTTTGTTCGATGGCAAGCAGCATTGGGGCATGATCTGATAGTGTACGCGCTAAGACGGATACTTCGGAAACCTTACCTACTAATGTGTGGGAAACAAAGAAATAGTCTAGCTGGGATGCTGAGTTATGAACAAAGGAGTGAAACGTGCATTCCATTTTCTCTAAGTTCTTGGTTCTCCAAACATCGTTGACCTCCCAAGCCAAGCACATATCTTGCAATTTGCAACTCACCTTTGTGTATTGGTTCAAGCTGTAATAATTAACCAATGTGTACAACCAGCCATGTATGGTTCCTTGCACTACCGGGCCTCTTCCCTATTGATCTTGAACCATAGTGATTAGGCAGAACCTATTGTGCATAAGAATACACACCCCTCTGGAGTATGAGGAATAGGAAGAGAAGTAGCAGTGACATTCCCAATTCCATCCAAATTTTGATTCCCCACCTGGCATTAGATGCGTCTCTTGTAGAAACACTACTTTTACATGATGTCTCGGCATATACAATAATGCCTTGCAGCACTTGAACAGACAATTCAGACCTCTTACGTTCCATGTAAGTTCTAAAGTTCTAAGTAACCTGGTCATTTTGTGACCCCATCATCCTCACAACCATGTATTGTTCCTTTTGTATAGTTCTTGGTGCTGTGACACTCCATTGTCCAAAAAAAAGTAAAGCGACTCTCGATTCCTCTCTGCATCACTAACATTAACTCCTTGAAGAACCCCCCCTTCAATCCCCCCAGCAACCCCAACCTGCAAGTTACGCCCCACCCACTGCCCCCACCAACAATCTTGTGAACCCACATGAGGATGCGCTAGGGCCCAGTTGCCCAAGCAGCCCCATAAACGTGCATAACTCTGCCTGACATTTGCTTGTGTCGTCTTTTTCACCTTAAGCCTCAGGTGTCTAATGTTTCCAGTGTGAGGGTGGTTACCCCCTTGTCCATAACTCCGTCAGTGACATGGTGCTCTACGTAGTGATTCCAGCAACGCATTTCCACACCCTGGAGGAAGCAAAACACTTGACCTTCATATTCCTCTCTTTGGCGGGGAATAACATTGCATATTTAATGTCTCTGTCTCAAAGTCTTTTTTTTTATTAACATCTATAAATGTCTTCCTGGATGACTGCACCTTGTCTGAGAAGTCTGGGAAGAGGCGGATCTGCGTTCCCAGATATGCTAGAGGAACTTTCTCCCTTGCTTTTCGCAGAGATCGGTCTCTATCCCGGTATTTCAGTAGTCAAGCGAAATTTGGTCTTGCTGGCGCACTAGGCACCAGTCTTTTACCACTGGGGATGCGATGGGCTCTCTCCACTATAAATACTGCTGAGAAATCTTAATTTCCCAAGACCTCCCTCAGTAGGTCTTCCACCATCATCTCCATTTTGCGCTGATATGCCATCTCGGGCACCCCAATCATTCTCAGGTTGTTTCTGTGTGACTGGGACTCTAGGTCATCCTGTTCGTCCGTCAGTTAACTGATTGCTCTCTTAACCAAGACTAGGTCTCTTGTGGTGGTTTGTGATACATTGTTATAAACGGGAGGGTATTCTCCAATGCAAGCCTCAAGAAACCCTTATTCAGGTGGCCAAAGAAGCGTTGACACGCTATGATCCCAATCCTGGGACCGAAACATTGAGAATAGATCACCTTGGTAGGGGAGGCAGGAGTTATGATCAGGACATGATCATGAGAATAACCCAAGGGAGACGCAGGATTGTACTGGAGAAGGAGAGAAGGGCGAGATCCCTGAAATCTTCATAGGCTGTACTACACCTGCCTCTCTTCCTCCCATTAAACATCTCTTGTTCCAATCCAACGTCCCATACATACCCTGTTGCACTTCAAAACCGCACCTCCCAGAATCCCAGTTTTTCTGTTCCCTACCCGCATATTCCCGATCATTCTTTTTGTCACCCCTCTAATCACTATTTCCCGCACTCCCCATCTGCTCAGACGAAACCACTAATCCCACAATTCTCCCTGTTCACTTCATACTAATAATTTCGGTCATTCCTGTGTGCCTCACAAACCTTCCTACACATTTCAAAACCCCTCCAAAACCCAACCTTCCGAGATCACCAAAAAACCCTCTAATACGAGGGTTGTAATTCCATATAGCACAATTTCCCCATCCTATCCTGTAGGACAATCTGACAATCTATCTGCCGCGCCCCCTTTTCCGACACAAACACTTTTTACCCCACAAAAGACAACAGAATCATAGAGCTGTTTACCCGACATGTCTCGACACAAGGGTCAGCAAAGTCAGCCGATTAATCAAAGTCACACACACACCTGACGGCCCTTTCCTTTCCCCACAGGGATAAAAGGTAGAGCAAAGGAGCACAGTACGAGCAAGGCAGACCGCACAACAAGACAGCTATCCAGACCAGGCAGGTCAAGAGGAGGAGAAAGGCGGCAAACATCGAGAGGCTGACGAGGAGAGACACAACCTTGCACTTTTTTGACAAAACCCTGCAAAAACTCTGCAGAAGCAATCATAAGACCAAGGACAATATCCCAAGTGTGTTGCAGCAGATGTCAATGGTACACTGAGTGCAACGATGCTGATAACCCATATCGAGGGAGACTCTTGCTACCGTGGTACCGGCATTGACTCCAGCTACAAGGAAAGCCAAGCGGTTCTTCACAGCCGGTGAGTCAAAGGGAGAACAGATAAGAACTGGGCTGTGGTGAATGAAAGTCGCAAAGTGAGAGAAGTTCCAGGAACTGTAAGATTGTAAAGGGGAGACCAGCTGCAGAACTCGACCGGCACCACGTGAGTGCTGCTCCGAGAAATTCTGGTTGATCCCCAGCTGAGGAAAACTGCAGATAACAAAAGGTCGTAGGGGAGCCGCCAAGATAGGCCAAAGTGGTCATACAGAAGGTCAAGCAAAATCCCTGTAAAGTCAAAAGCCTTTTACCTAAGAACTATAAAGAAAGCAAGGGAAGTGAATCCCTCCACATGAGAAAGCAAGGGAAGTGAATCCCTTAAACTTTCAAAGTAAATGTGAAGTTGGCAAGAGTGAACCCAGAAGAGGGACGTTGACGAAAATGGGGCAAAGTCTAAAATCCAGAGAAACGGTGTGTTGACAAAGGTGAACCCGGCTGAGGGATGTTCACTGGAACTGTTTAAAAAGACATTAAGGTTTGTGAGTGAAGGAAAAGCCACACTGAACCAGGCGGAGGGAGGCTGAAAGCAAAGAAGGGTCTGCGCCCGGAAGTGTGGGACCCAGGGGTGAATCCATCACCCGAGAAATACGGAGAACAGAACTTTGTGTTAGGTTGTTGTTTTTCTTGGTAAACCCATCAGACCCTCGGGACCAGGAAACCACAACTACCGAAGGCCTTGATATCGATAGGAACGGTTTTAGGATCTAAGCCCGGAAGAGGGAGATCCAAGTGGTTAAAAGCGATCACCCAACACCACGAGGAACAGGGGTCAGCGCCCGGAAGAGGGGGAACCAGGGGTGAAGAATCCTCACCCTAAGTAAAACCAGGAAACAAACTTTTATTTTGTTGAAGGGAACTTTTGTTTTGTTATTTGAATATATCAGACCCTTGAAGGCAAGAGACTTTGAAAGTAAGAGAGACTTGGCCATCGATGCTCCTGATAAACTGGAACAGAACTGTTGACTCATGCTGGAAAAGCTCAAGTGTGTGCTGTGCCCCAATATCCCATCTTACCCTGTGCTTGAAACGTGGGTATGGGAGACCCAAGCTACCGCATCCGGACATATTATTTGTGAACAATTCTTTCTTTTCTAGAAAACCATCCCACACCCCTTTTTGTATTAGTTGTAAGGTTTGTCACTAGGTTTCTTAGTATAGGCCCTTTTTATTTGACACAACGCCACTAGGACTGCCTTATTTTCATTTGATGGTCAAAGCTCCCATCTTAGATTTAGTTTTAAATTAGGCATTTCTCCAACCTGCATACAGTTTAATAAACACCTTTGAACTGTGATCACTTGTGTCTGTCTTTACTGTTGCCACCATGAGTTCCTTACATACATCCTCTACAGTGGATACCCAGCCCTCAACCTCATCAAGGCACTCTCCATGTGTTTCCAGGCATACCTGCATATGGTCCACCTTGCATGTCAGTGTGTCATCTTCCCACCTAGAGACTGAATACTCGCCTGCACCTGACTAAGCGTCACTTTGATATCATTGAGTGTGCCCCCTGGGTCCATCCCAGGAGTCTGAATAATGCTGCCCAGGGAGTCCTCTCCCGAGGCTGGTTGCTTGGCAGACACAGGGGCCTCAAACTGCAGTTTCAATTGTTTGCCGGCTTTCTGCGATTTTGACAGGACGTCTCTTTCCAGTCATGATGTTGTCTCTGTTCCAAGTATTTATTTCTCTATTCCCTCCAGCGGAGGCACCCCACTTAACAAGGGTATATGCAGCCCTTTTTACTCCGCCATTGACTACCTCCACCTGCTCAATGTCACTTGCCTCTATGGGTCCTCAAAGTGCCGGGAGCCAGCTGTCCATGGGGATGGTTTGTGTATTAATTCCCCTGGTTCCGGGCTAGCGCGACACTACCTGGACACCGCTCCACATGGGAGGAGGGGACACACACGCAGGAGTCAGGCCCCCGTAGGCTCACTGCTTCTAAGTTTCGATACACCTTCCGGAGATCATGGCGTAAGCTAATGCCCCAGACGACTGATTAAATAACTGTACCTAGATACGAGTCCCAGTCCGCTGCTGGTTCCTGCCCAGGTGGCAGCCCACTCTCCCCTCCACCACCCTGTTGACCGGATATGTGTAGGTCGGTGCTTCAGGTTCAGGTCACTGGATTACCCCCTCCAGAATTAGTGGTCCACAGCGGGCCCAATTTCCAGTCCACCTCGGGTGGGGGCTGGGGGTGGTGAGGTGGGAGGGGCGTGGAAGCAGCCTCAGCCGGATGGGCCCCTCTCTATCCCAATGCTGTACTAGGCCTGCACTACGCTCCTTACACCAAGCTGGGTCTACAACTTCAACGTGGGCTGCTCTCAGGCATATCAGCAGCAGTTCAGGGTTTCCAACGTAGCACTCCCCGGGGCCCGTCCACAGCTATTGTACTTCAGCCGAGAATGTTCCCCAGGTTCACAATCGCTGGTGATTAATATGGATCGCCCAGATGTCCCAATTCGGCCTCCAACATCCTGCACACCTGGGTTTTCTTCCAGATCGTTGCTGGATGCCCTCCTCTGTCCTTCACTCCAGCGGTGGGTCTATTGTCCTTCGCTTTGAGCCCGGCGTGCACAGTGTGCATCGCTGTGCCACTGAAGCACATCCACATCTGATGGACTCGGACCGAGTGCGATCCCCAGGCTCACAGTCACCGTCAATCGGAACGGACTGCACAGACGCCCAATCCGGCCACCAGGCTCCTGCTCCAACCCAGGGCTAATTTCTCCGCTCCTCACTTTGTCGGCCAGGGCATTGCAAGATGGCCTCCTTCGTCCCTCACTCCAGCAGCAAGTCTCCTGTCCTTCGTTTCGGACCCGGCAAGTCGGGTGCATTGTTACTGTGCCGCCAGTGTCCGTGCCCTGTTCTCCTTCACCAGCACACACGAGGAGCAGGAGCTCATGCAAGCAGGTCCGACCCCTGCAGGAGCGGCGGACCAACCTAGGGAGGTCCCCACAAGCAGGCGACGAATTGCGGTGAGCGCTGCTAGCCTTGCGCCACCTCTTTGCTGAAAATACCATTTAAACGCACTCTGCTGCACACGTGAGATCGCCGACGACTAAAGAAAACGTATATGTGCTGTTTTTCTGCCTATAACGCCCTATTTGTGGCTTCACAACCATTGAGGTACACAAGGTACCTTCACTTTCCAAGATGGCTGACCGCTTTGTACCTGCAGCCTAACCCAGGCCCACATCAGCCTCCGACGCCCGCTGATTGGCTATTTGGCCTGCCTTTACCCCCATTGGCACCGGCAGGCGAAGTCGGCCCAATCACTGCAAGGCCCAAGAACAACAAGGCCATCACCTGTTCCAAGCCTGTTCTAGCCGTGTCTGCCGTCTGCCAGTCCCCCTGGCTCACACACGCCGGCTCAAAGGTAACTTCATCATCAATCGCAACAGCCGTACCTCACTGGGTAACCCAAATGCCCATGCTTTGTATGTACTGTCATCCTATAACGCTGTATATGCCCATATTGCCATGCCGCTTACTCACATGCTCGTATCGCATCAAGACCTGCAATCCCATGCCATGATTGCCCCGACCCAGTCCCTAGCAGCGCAATGCACCTCTCCTCCATGACCATTTATCACTGCCCCACGTACTAGCACACGCGCCCACGCTAATCACCCTTTTCCAATGCAACTCGCCCAGGCGCCTACCCGTTACCCCGGCATCGCCCACGCCCACCAAACTAATCCTGACAATGCACTCTAAATGCACCTACAGCCTCAGACCAATCAGTCACTGCTAACCACTGCTAATAAATCGCAGCTAGGTGCTTTGCATTTCTGGCGCTAGCCAACTCTGATGTGTACTGCCTTCTTCTAGGTGCTGTGTATTTCTAGGTCTAGCTAATTTTGCCATATTCCTGAAAACTGAATCTAGGTGCTGTGTATTTCTAGGTCTAGCTAATTTTGCCATATTCCTGAAAACCGAATCTAGGTGCTGTGTATTTATAGGTCTAGCTAATTTTGCCATATTCTTGAAAATTGCATCCAAGTGCTTGCATTTCTAGCTCTAGCCTATTTCGATAAATGCTGATTGCCACTAGGTACTGTGTATTACCAGATCTAGCCATTTCTGCCATATTCTTGACAATCAAATCTAGGTACTCTGCACTTACAGGTCTAGCCAATTTTGCTGCACTCTCGGATACTAACTGCTATGCCACGCAACTACTAGCATCCCCTCTAGTTGTAACACTTTATCCTATACATTGACCACTGCCCAATCGAGCGCCCTACCACTGCGGCCACCACTAGCCTAGCACCGCCTCATACCAATGCTGTGCCCTACCTGACACTAGTCAAGGCACTATCGCCACCACTAATTACAACTTGAGACCATCCCTCATAGTACTATGAACACTAAAAAAAAAACACAATTGGTCACCCTACTATACCTCCTTACGTCCATCGCCATCTCCATCATGGCAACAACCATGCCCCCAACAAAAAATGCACCCTGCCCTCATTCAGAAAGAAACCTAAGACTTTGCGCAAGATTACCCCGCCTCTATGAGCCCATCTATCATAACAAACTCCCCAATCCTCCCACAAGATCACGACACCCAGAAGCATGTCATCACCTTACCATACCCTGTAGCAACTCCACCCAACATAAAACTACCCCTACATCCACCCAGGACTCACCCAACAAAACCATTCTATCTGGAGCCCTGATCAACCTCAGATCCTTAGTAGCCCACGCCTCAGAAAGAGCAGACACCCTTTCCTCTAACAACCTCGACCTACTAGCAATCACTGAAACCTGGCTGCATGAGGCAGCAGGCCCCGCACTATCAATAGCCATCCCCGAAAACTACCAAATATTCAGAATGGACATACCCAATAGTAGAGGGGGCGAACTGGCCATCATAGCAAAATCTAACCTCGAGTTAACGTTAATCAACCAATCGCCTCTCAGAACTTGCGAGCTCCTCACTGCAAAACTACCCATCTCCAACTGCCGTACATTAACCATCCACCTAACATATAGACCTCCAGGCCCTATTGGTTCATTCGAGCAGACCTAACCAGCCTCATAGCCAACAATACCAAAGCTACCTCTCAACTATTACTACTTGGCGACCTAAATCCTGGCCTGAATGACCCTGACGACAAATCAGCACTAGCCATCGCTACCATGCTAACCAAACACGGTCTACTTCAAAAAGTACTCACCCCCACCCACAATAAAGGCAGGACCTTGGACTGGATCGCCACCTTGAACTGCGATACCACCATCACCAAAACCAGTCCTCAACACTGGACAGACCACTACCTTATCGACTTCACATTATCATTTAACAAAGAAGTCAGTAAAGAAAAGTCTATGGCACCACCACTGCCCACCAGAGCTAAAAAAATGATAACTCCCGACAACATCCTACCACTCCTACTGCCAAACCTCAATGCTCTCCCCGACAATTCAAATCCAAAATACCTCGTAGAAAGCTATAACCTGGCCATGAAAAATGGATTAGAATCATTGCCCCCATAAAAATGCAAAAAAGCAAACATCAAGCTCATCTGAATACTTGGTTCACCCCCCCACCTGAAAGAACTAAGAATGCGCAAAAGGAAACTAGAATCCCAATGGCGCAACACCCCCACAGAAGAGAACAAACTACAACTTAAACTCTTCGCCAACAACTACAAAAAAGAAATCCTACTTAGCAAAAAGAACATAATTAACAAAAGAATTGAAAACTCAAATTCCAATCCTAGAGAACTATTTGCTATACTAAGGGAATTCGAATCCCCCATTCCCCCGCCGGACAACATAACTAAAGACAAGCAATGGTGCACTAGCGTACAAAACGCTATATCCAATAAAATCACAACTCTCCAAACTAAAATTAAGCTAAAAAAAGATTCCTTAACCCCAAACGCATCATCACCAAAGCAGGCCAAAACCACCAACCCATCTAACCCGAATCCCTTCAGGTTCACCAAAATATCCATCCTAGAAACTGAAAGAATTATAGCTTCACTTAAACCATCCAACTGCAAAGGCGACAACTGCCCACCCCAAATAATTAGGGACGCTGCCAGAAACCTAGCCCCCTTTATAACCAAACTGATTAACGCATCCTTCTCCTCCAATACCATACCCAACAATCTTAAAGAGTCTTGGGTTCTACCCCTCCTCAAGAAGCAAACTCTAGACTCCACTATCCCCACTAACTATAGGCCCAACTCTACAGTACCGTTCCTGTTAAAGATAACAGAGTAGCATACCTACAAATCCAGCAATACCTAGAAACCCACAAACTCCTAGGCACCCGCCAATCAGGCTTCAGACCACAGCATGGTACGGAGACAGCTCTTCTCGACCTTAAAACCCAGATCAATGAAATCAATGACAAAGGCGACACCGCCATGTTACTCCTCCTCGACCTGTCGGCGGCCTTCGACCTGGTGGATCACGCAATCCTGTGCAAACACCTGGCCACGGCAGCCCACTTCTCAAACGAAGCCATAGACTGGATACAATTGTTCCTGGACAAACAAACCATGAGAGTCTTCTCCTCAATAGCCTCTGCAGATCCCATCAGCATAACCTGCGGTATTCCACAGGGATCCTGCGTCTCCCCTACCCTCTACAACATCTTTACCAAGCCCTTATTTGACAAGTTGGATAAACTGGGTGTCACCTACACTAATTACGCAGACGACACCCAGATCCTCATACTTCTTTCAGGCAACTTCGACTCAGATACGGCCTTGGTAAACAAAATATACCTCATCATTCAGGCATGGAATGCCACACATGGCCTATGCCTGAACGATGAGAAAACCGAAATTCTGCTCCTTGGCTCCAACACCAACCTAAAAAAACTCAGCCCCAGTTACAAAGCCTTCAACATGGTGGCAACACCAACAACGCTCTATCAATCCATTCTGAAAAAATCCCACATCTCCACACTTCGACTATCAGTTGAAAGGAAAATCACTGACAGAAAAGTACGAGGCAGTGTCATACCATATCAATGCAATCCAAAACCTCTCTCCAAAAGTCCAGCACTCTACTACACTCCCAGAGCATATGTAGATAGGTCCTTCTCAAGCCCCCACACCCCCAGCACAGATCTACATCAGCCAAGCCTCTCTCCTTCATTTTCACTGGCGTCCAATAAATACGGCCTAAAAGACGTTGGTGAATATACCTCAGATTTAAATCAACCTTGGCCCTCACCGAAGCCCTCCAGCTATTATCCCACAAGCCATCAGAAAGATCAGTTTCCAATTCAGACACCCATTTCATTCCTAACTGATCCCAGGAATTCCTCATACAGTCCTGCAAAGGCATCAACCTAACATATGTAGAAACTGCCTTAGGAGACGTAGCAAAAATCTCACAAATCTGAGGACTACCACTCAAAGGTCTGCTCAACATTTGCAATCTTTCCATCAGCAACCGCTCCAAAAGCCCATATCTACCTGCCTCCCTATTATGCAGACTAGAACGATTAGCTAATTCTTCAAACGGAACCATCCTCCCCACCTCCATACATCCCCTATTTTCAGAATGCCCCGGTTAGCCCAACCACTCCATTTAAGCATTTTATTATTAATTTCTAAACCCGGGTTCAGCCAAATAGAGGCCGAATCATACAAATACAAGGATTGCCCACACCCTAGAATCCAAGTAACAAACACTGACTTAGAAATCACTAGAGTCTCCAGTTTTGTACCATAATTCGCCAACCTCCCATACGAATATAACCAGTCCAGGGAAAAGGGATGCAGCATTTCCTTTTCCATTAAAAGCCAATATGGGTCTGATCCCCGCCCTTTGTCGTAAATCTCCCCCGTCTCACCTGGGCTCGCTTCTTGCTCTGTTCCGCGGGAGGATTCCTCTTGTGGACGGATCGTGTCTTGTTAAGGCTCGTTCGAGTCTCGTCCGGCTGCAGAGCGCGTTCAGAGTTCCGGGAAGGCCGCTGTTCCAGGATGTCCAGGAAAAAAGGTAGCGGTCGCTAAGAATGGGGATTTCGGGAGCAGATTAGAGGGAAGGGGTGAAAGGAAGGAAGAAGGAACCAGCATCTAGGAATAGTGGATTCGCCGAACGGCACACACACGTCAAGTCACAACCTAATGATAGCGTTGAGATGCGCGGGGCCGCGGGGGCATGGCCAATTTATAGAACGTGCCGTGTGCGACGTGAAGGCTGGTGCGAGGCAAGTCGCTTGGTGCGGCCATGTTGGAAGTAACAAAGAATACAAGCCTCATCGCGCTAAGGACCAGGAAGTCCAGAATGGGCAAGTTCTATGGGTCATAACACCCTTCCTCAAAGTAATAAGAAGCCTTCAATAAAAATCCTGTACAATAATTCTCCAATACCGGATAACCAAAACCCCCATCTTTAACTCTACACACCAAAATAAATTGTGGAATTTTTGGCCCATTACCTTTTCCCCATAGGAAGTCCATAAAAATCCTATCAATGCTCCGGAGCACTCTTAGTAAATTTAAGGGGAAGTGATTGAATAAAATACAGGACCGTTGGCAACAACATCATCTTGATAGCATTGATTCTTGCCCAGATGCTTAGAGTCAATCTTTCCCATCTTTGTACATCCTTCAGCAGAATTTCTCTCAATTTGTCTACATTATATTCCACCGTTCTCTTAATATCACGCACCAAGTAGACCCCTAAATATTTCACCGAAACATCAGCCCATTGGCAATCCCAATCCAACAACCTCCCATTCAACGGGTTCATCTGAAGCGGGAAAACTACTGTTTTACCCCAGTTCACTTTATAGCCAGACAACTCTCCCACCTCCTGCAACATATTCCTCAATAAGGGTCCACCCACCTCTGGATTCCTCAAGACCACCGTCAGATCGTCAGCATATGCTAGGACTTTCACCTCATCATTTCTCAACTTCCAACAACAGATATTCTGCTCCTGCCTAAGATAAGCCAACAAAGGCTCCAGGACCAAATTAAACAAAAGGGGGCGAAAGAGGACACCCCTGTCTCGTACCTCTATACAACCGAAAAGCCTGAGACAAAACATTATTAACCCATATTTTAGCCGAGATATTGTGTTGCAATGCAGCTATAGCATTCAGAAATTGTGGGCCAAAGCCCATCCGAAGCAGTGTGAAATTTAGAAACGACCAATTCACACAATCAAATGCTTTTGCAGCGTAAAAAAAGAATCAAAAATATATCCTCCACCTTAACACGAGACAACCCTATTATATTCAGTAATGTCCTAATGTTATCATAGCCATACCTATGAACCATAAACCCCACTTGGGAACGGCCCACCAATTCACCCATATATTTTTGCAACCTAGTGGCCATGACCTTCGCAAAAATGTTAACATCCACATTAAGTAGAGAAATAGGACGATAATTAGCACACTTTGACGAATCTTTTCCCAGTTTTGGGATGAGTGTAATAATCGCCTCTTGTATCGTAGGACACAACACTCCATCTGAAAGAAAATTATTAAACAAAAGACACAATTTGGGCACCAAAACCGAACTAAACGCTCTATAAAACTCTACATGCAGCCCATCTGAACCAGGGGATTTACCCATACTAAGTTGATTAATAGCATCCACAACCTCTGATTCCATTATCTGAGCATCAAGCGCCTCTCTATCCTCCTCAGATAAAAAAGGAATGTCTATCTTATTGAAGAACTCCATTAGTTTGCCATCCTCAACTTGCGACACATCCAAATAAAGAGAAGCAAAAAAGGACCTAAAGCATGGACAAATGTCAACATTTCGAACCCTCACCCCTCCAACTGCATCCTCTATTTTCTGTATAAACGATCTATCCGACAAACTTTTCAGTTTCCTAGCGAGCAATCGTCCTCCCTTATCCCCTTCCTCCCAATACTTTTGCCTCATGAAATACAACCCTTTCTCAGCTTGCTCCTCCATCATTTTTCTTAATTTGCTCCTCTCACTCTCCATCTTTAATCTGTCCTCTCCTTTACCAAACAAAGCATACTCCCGTTGTAGAGCCTCAAGCTCCAACTCCAACCCCCTAATACTCATCTCCCCCTCCCGCCTGACTCTAGCTGTCCAATTAATCAAATAATGAAGGTGTGGAAATCTAGGAAGAAGCCTCATTGCGAGAGCTGGGTGTCGGATATGCGGACACTCTCTTGGTATGAGAAGACTCAGGCAATTCGACAACATTGGGAAACTGAGTATGAGGAGAGATGGGGGTCATTCAGTGATTTATTTGGATGAGGTGTAGGCTTTGGTTTATTTTGTGGATATTGAGGTTGGGGGGGTTGGTAGGGGTATATGTTTTGTCCTGTTTTTTTGTGTTTTGTGTTGTCACGTCTTGCCATGAGATAGGTGGGTGGGGATGTTTTCGTATTTCCTTTTGAATAGCTGTTAATTTAGTAGTAATTTGCACTTTGTTGCACTGATGTATATGGAGTAATCTCTTACTTGTTTCCATTCTGTTGTTACTCAGTTGTATTATTTTCTGTATAATTATTAAATAAAGTTGGGAAAAAAACATTGATGGCAACACCATTGCAACTGCCAAAACAGTGAAAACCTTAGTCTTTCATCTAGACTCCACCTTGTCACTAAATAAACAAGCAAACTCACTAGCTTCCTCCACCGCATATACATGCAAGCTAATCGGAGCATGCAGAGCATTCCTCTCCCAAGCTAGCTGCATCATCATCGCTAATGCCCTAATACTCTCCAGACTCGATTATTGTAACGACATGTACCTAGGAGCCAACAAATACATAATCAACAAACTCCAAACTCTGCAAAACAATGCACTCAGAACATCCCTCAACCTACCCTCTAAGGAACATATCTCCATCAAAAGACGAGAACACAGCTGTCTCAAAATCTGCAACCGCATCTCCCTCAAAACAGCATCACTTACTTTCAAAAGCTTAAACAACGCAGCACCCTCCTACCTCGCTGCCAGAATAGTAAAAAAGACCTCCACCCGCCCTACCAGAACAATCAACTCCCACCGCCTTCAGGTACCCAAATTCAGACAAAAAAAAGCGGGCGGCAGTAGCTTCCCTGTCATGGCAGCCCAACAATGGAACACCCTCCCACTCAACACAAGAGCAGACCAATCTTACCACAGCTTCAGGCGAAAAATCCTCACCTGGCTACGCGCCAATGATCCCTACAACTGACCCGCGCACTAACTGACCACAACCAAACCGAATGTAAATACGTACATCCCTGTAACTGACTTGCCTAATTTAATTAACTGTATGTATTTTTGTGCCTACCTTGTAACCAAGTTTTTATGTAACCTTACTTTCCTGCCTCTCTGCTGCGCCATGTTACCTCTGGGTTTTGTGCGCCATACCAAATACATAAACAAACACACACACCGGCCCCCCAAAATAGCTGTCGGTGTCCCCCACACGTTCAGATACAGCACCAGGCGTCCAGTATAGATGTGGCTAGTCAGATTTCGGCAGGATTCTGTCCGGACATCTAGGGCTGCACAGGAGCACACAAGTCTGCGCCCATTTTGACTAGGCTCTCTAGCATCACCTCGACTCTTCCTCCTCTGAGGAAGAAAAGTACTGCATCCCTCCCATCTGAGTCCTCTCGTTCCCTTGGGGACCGTCGCCTCCCACGTGACCCTCATGGGTAACACCACCCCCAGGTTCGGGATTAGGAAGTGGATGCCTTCCCCTGGCCATCTAGGAGGAGACTTTAAGCAGGGTCTTTGTGAGGGCTCCATAGGATTCATCACAAGGGACAGTGCAGAGGAGTGTGGGGGATTACTCTGTGTGCGTGCAAGGTGAGTGAAACTAAGGGAAAGTGTTTGGTGCTAGTGAGTGGGAATGTGACTGGAAGAGTGCAAGGAGGGTGTGTCTGTGGGAGAAGGCGAGGGTGAAGTGTAGGGAGGAGGTGAGAATGGCTGTGGGGCAGAGGGAATAGTGGCAGAGGGGAGAGGGAGCATAGTAGAATGGAGGTTAGAAATGACGAGAAGAGTATGTTCTGACTGTGAAAAGGGGTACTTCAAGCAACCTGTTATCCTGGACTGTTGAACCAAATGAGGGACTGGGCTGACCATGCAATGGAAAATATAGTCTATACTATGAAGGGGGTCTCCAACCTTTACATTGGCAAGAGCTACTTGTATTTAATGGCCAATAAGCAGGAGCTACTGGGGTGGTGATGTCAATGAGTATTTGTATCAAGACGTTTTGGGGTCTTTATTTGCTCTTTCCCTCCCCGCAGTAATCATGCAGGTCATTCTGGTGCATGACCAATTGGCCATGGCTGGCTTGCACATACAGCGCTGACACATTGGAATTTACCATGTGTTAGAACATTTCTTGTAAATTGTATGGTGTTTTGCCCAATTTTTGCAAGAAACGCTCTCATATATTGCACTATTTTAACCCAGTATTGAAAGGCTGTAAATCCCCTGCCAGAATATGAACATATGCGTTCAAGTTCCCCACAGATTTCTGTAGTTCTACCAGATTCTGTACATAGCAAAAGGGGATTAACCCTATTAATTGTATTCATTGTTCTTCCCTTCAATGGCTCTCCGCAAGGCTTTAAACTTGCATTGACCACCGTATTTTGTACAGTGCTAGTTACTTAGTAACTAGGTTTAAGCTATGCATATCAAAAATATATAAGAGAATCCACTGCTCACTTTTCCCATATAATTACTTCATTTGCACCTGGTTTCGTATCACATATGCTTTATTTTCCCCATTCTGATTGAAAGCCTAGAATTACCAGCATGCAAAGTAATGCTAAATGAAATAAATCTAAAGAAAACAGTGGTACTGAAACGATCACACCACCAGTTTTTTTTGACAAGGTATGCCAATTAATGCACCCCTTCCCTTTGTAATCAGCCCTCATTTGCATCTTTTGGTGACAATGCCCACAACATACTTTTGTTATTGATAGTTAATGGTGATGGACACTGCCCAAGCACTTCAGGATCAGATGCATCACGCAGCTTTTTGACCGTTTGCTTTGCAGGAAGAGGAGAGGGAAGGTACACAGAAAGAAGCCCAGGTACTTCAGAGACCAAGATAAGCGCACAGTGCTCATTTTGATGTCTGATGCAAAGAGCTACTGGGAAACCTCAGTAGAGCTACCAGTAGCCTGTGATGTACCTGTTAGAGACCGTGGGCCTAAAGTATTGTTTATGTTTGAGATCTGAGTAATGTTGACGATGTGGTGTAGAGGTGGAACCAAGTACACCCATCAAAAGCTCTGCCCCCATGTTATCTATATGTTGAGAGCCAGAGATGGCTACATGAGCAGTGCCAGGGAGAATGCCATTACCGCAAAGAATCTGCGAGACAAAGTATTAATTAAGAAAACACTACATGGGGGCGTGGCCTGGAGCACTGACGATGCGGCTGCTCCTTTAATGGCCTCCGTGGCGGGCCCGCTGCCTTATGAGCTTTTCAACGGTTGCGGCGCTCCTTTGAGCCCCATAATGGCTACGGACTCGTAAGAAGGTCCAGAGCTGCAGGCGACGAAATATCAGCAAGCTACACCATTAGGAAGATCCAAAATGAGCCTGCCAGAGCTCAGCCACCCCGCCGCCTCGCAAATCCAAGATGGCAGACGGGAGTTCAGGCACTGGGAAAAGGCTCCCCTGACGCCGGGGACCCCGACTTCACTTCCCCTCTTTATCGCTGGGGATATGAATAACATGAGCTCCCCATCTGGAGCGTGCCGTATGGGAATTCTGCCGCCGCCAAGATGCGCTCACTAGAGCCGGCGCCATACGCCTCAGGGCTTGTGCGGCTCTCTAACTGCCAGCCCCACTTATAGATTGAGGCCTCCGGGGGGTAAGGGGCAGAGAGTCTGAGGGAGCTACCTACCCCCACCCCTGCATCCACCAGCTGCGATTTGGGTAGCCCGAACACGGTGCCCCACAGACCGGCACCGAGGAGGAGGGAGAGACATTGCTTGCCGGCCGGGGCCCCTCCCCCACGGCTTCCCGCTAATCGGAGGTGGAGGGGAGCCGTCGGCCCCACAACACCACAGCGCCCTGGGCCGAGTCCCTCCTCCTTAGCTTCTCGCTCATCTGCGCTGGTGTGGAGCCGCCGACCCCACAACATCACAGTGCCCGTGCCGCGCACCCCGGGGCATGTGCAGCGCTCCAACAGTCTGCCCCGCTTATGGATTGAAGCCTTCGGGGGATCTGGACCAGAGAGTCTGGAGGAGCTGCCTCCCCCCACCCCTCCATCCACAGCTGGGCCTTGGGTGGCAGCCCAAACACGGTGCCCCATAGTCTGACACCGGGGAGGTGGGAGAGGCACTGCTCGTCGGCCTGAGTCCCTCCCCCGCGGCATCCCTCTCATCGGATCTCGAGAGGAGCCGCCGGCCCCACAGCGCCCAAGGCCTGGGGAGAGACCCTCCTCCTCGGCTTCCCGCTCATCAGGGCTGGAGGGGAGCCGCCAGCCCAACAACATCGCGGCACCCCGGGCTCCACACTCTGAAAAACAGAAGCCCCTGGGCCTTTTTGCACCCACTCGGGCCCTCCGTAGGGAACCACCTCACTTGGACGGGGAGACCCAGCACTTGGGGTCCAGCTGACCTGCTTCAGAGTCACTGCAGTGCTGGAGAGGAGGGGAAGCAAAGAGAGGTATGTGGCCATAACTCCTGCCCCAAAGGGCCCACTACATAGCATTTTTCTTGTCTTCAGTCAACTGGGGCCCTGCAAGACTCCCCCCCCCCCAATCACCCTAGAATAACAAAGCGCCCCCAGTTGACGCTTCCTAGTCTTGAGTCAACCCAACTCCACGAAAGCAATCCTCCCCCCTCCTCCTCCTGGGGTGCCCCGGCCCACTCAGCGTTCCCCCTCTTGACCCAACCTTTGCGCCCCACTCCCCACGGGAGGAACTAAGGAGCCCTCGGCTCCCCCATCTCTCTCGGGGAGGCCACATTCGACGGAAACAGTGACCACAACAAGAAATAGCTCACAAGCTCGGACCTCAGACAATAGCCTTCCCCATTCATTAGCCTTGAGAGACTCCCGTGCCGCCTACTCTGCTCCCGGACTGGCGCAATGGCTAAGCAACTAAAAGCGGGTAAGAACCCAGACATCGCCACCATGCTCACTTCGTCGGACAAGGGAAAGAAAAATGACCCCCCCCCCAAGCTAACCCCACAGAAACTCTCAGAAGATAGAGAAGCCCTTGCTACCAAAGAGGACATACAAGCCTTCATAGCTGTCATTAAGACTGAATTTAGATCCTGCATGACGGAGCTCACCACAAAACTAGAGCATACCGATCAAAGGGTGACTGAGGTGGAACAAAGACTGGGGGAGATAGATTACCGCTCCCAGGAGCAAGAAACCACTCTGGCGGAAATCCAACGCTCAATTAGAACCGTGCAAGACAAATGCGAAATCCTCGAATTCAAACAAGAAGATCTTGAAAATAAGGCCCAGTGTAACAACCTCTGAATTCGAGGGACACTGACCTCTGTCCCCGACAAAAACCTGGCAGAATACGTGGGAGACTTCTTCCAATCCTTGCTTCCACAACTGGACAAACATCAACTCCTTCTGGACCGCACTCACAGGCTGCGCCCACGTTGAGGGGTGGACTCAGACCTCCCCGCTCACGTTATAACCAGAGTACATTTCTTTACTACAAAAGAAGCTATCTGAGCAATCAGCCAGTCTCAGGATGAACTTTCCTTCCAAGGCTCTCCAGATCTACCAAGACCTCTCGCTACTCACTCTCCAAAAAAGGAAATCCCTCCAGCCTCTAACTTTTTTTCTTCAGGAGCGTCAGATTCGATACAGATGGCTATTCCCGACAGCCCTACATTTCTCACACAACGGCACTTTGCGCAGGATCAGTCACCTTGAGGATGCCAACAAAATGATGCATCCATCCTCGCCAGAAGAGGCCACATCACCGAGATTGGAAGACACCCCTGACATGGGAGCTATCCCCCTTCCAAAGCGTAGGCGATCCTCCTGGTCAAAGGTGCCACGCAGCAACAGGAGAAGGTAGCCTGGTGCTGGACCCTGGCCTTCGGAATTATGTCTCATCTTATTATTTACTTCCCATCCCGGCTCTGGGGGAGCTACCCCGACCCTGATCTAGCCCAAGAATGGCTACAACCAATGCACGGGCCATGCACGGGCCATTCTACCCATGAGTCCTTGGAATGCCACAGTTCTCTTACTCACTCGATTGGCCCAGTTGGCCAGGGGGGTGGCCGAATCCACAATTTGCCCCCCCCCCAGTTAAAGTTATGGCCTCCCATTGGGGCTTGCGTTAAAACCCCAAGAACAGATTGACATATTCCTAGCATTCCTTCGTGATGATGGCTAACTCACACCCTTCTAACCCTCTCCCCCCAGACGTCACAACCGAGGTGGACCTAGCCCGGGAACATCAAACCCTAAAATTTCTCTCCCTCAATGTCAATGGACTGAACTCTCCCGCCAAGCATAAGTCAATCCTACAAAGGCTTCAAGACGAGGATGCAGCAGTAGTTCTGCTCCAAGAGACTCATCTACTACCGGTGGACTTTGGGCGTCTCCGCTCCAGATATTATCCGCTCCACCTCATTGTCTCAGGTAGCTCAAAGAAGGCGGGCATTGCAATCGTATTCAGGAAGGGTCTGAACCCCCAGGTTCTGGACACAAAAAGATGCCCGGGAGGCCGATTCGTGGCAGCCAAATGCCTCTTACTGGGAGACCTATACACTTTTGTCTCAGTATATGCCCCCAACTCCGGGCAAGCCGCATTCTATGACTCATTGGGTTCCTCCCTTGCCTGCTTCACAGAAGGCCAAGTCATGATTGGAGAAGACTTCAATGGAGTTCCAGACCCGACAAGAGACAAATCTCACCCCCCCCACCCCAGGAGACTTCACCCAAGCACTCAGCCTCTTGCGCCTGTTCAGAGCCCTTGAAGTGGTGGACTTATGGCGGGTGCTCCATCCCTCCGAAAGAGACTATTTTATACTCCTACATTCACCGAACCTTCTCGAGGATTGACCTCCTCTTAACATCCCCCCAGACGCTGGCCTACGCCAATGAGGTATCTATCGGCCCACGGATCCTGACCGATCACTCCCCAGTAATATTGGAGATCCGAGCACATGAACCTAAACCCAATTCGCCGTGCAGATGGACTCTTTACGATCCAATTCTGAACGATATGCCACTAAGGGACATGATCGCTACAGCAATTAAAAACTTCCTCAGGGAAAACCCGGCCAAGGATACCTCCCCGGCAAATACGTGGGACGCCTTGAAAGCAATGATCAGGGGAAAACTGATCGCACAGGGCGTGGCATTTCACCATAGCAGACGTCAAGCTCGCTTGATCCTCAAGGACTAACTCAAAGCAGCGGAGGAAACTCGCAAGGAAAAAGGCTGGTCCCCCAGGACACAGCGGGCCATACGCACGGCCAGAAAGAAGCTAGAGGCCCACTACGTCGAATACACAGCACAGTTTCTGGCCAAAGCCAAACAATTTTATTATGCAAAGAACAAGGCAAACTAACTGCTTGTAGCTAAACTGGCTAAAACAAAGCGGAACAACATTATCACCAGGCTGCGAGACCCGCACAGAGTGATCCAATATGCGGAGCCAAAGAAGCAACAGCTAGCGGCCGACCACCTGGCCCAGGTAATGACAGCACCACCGAGGGATCTGAACAAACAAAGAATACCTACAGGGAGCGGCCCTCCCCCGGCTGCCCGATTCGACCAGGGAGAGCCTGGACGCCCCAATCACAGGTGAGGAGATCGAGGAGGCCATTAAGTCTCTTAAATCCCGAGCCCCGGCGGATACTCCTCTAGGTTCAAAATCTTTAAACCCCTGCTGGTCCCTCCCCGGTGGAGCTCTTCAACTCCTTTAGGGAGTCGGGCACGGTAACCCCTTCAATGCAAGAATCGACCACCATTCTTCTGCCCAAACCAGGGAAGGACCTGAGAGACCCCGGCCTCCTACAGGCCAATAGCTCTGCTGAATATTGACGCTAACATATACTCCAAAATTCTCACCAACCGCCTAGCTTGCATTTTACCCGAGATAATTCACCCGGACCAGGCAGGCTTTATCATGAACAGGTTGGCAGGAGATAATATCCGCAGAGTCCTGGACCTGGTGGACCTCGCCTCCCGAGGCTCCCAGGGTTGGCTCTGATGGCCCTAGACGATACCAAAGTGTTTGATAGGATAGACTGGTCCTTCATGAGCCTTACGCTGGAGGCCTTTCGGTTTGGCCCGGCTTTGCAGGCGATGGTCCTAGCTAACTACAAAGCACCAAAAACCGTACTTAGGATTAATGGCTCGCTCTCCTCTCCAATCCCCCTGACCTGTGGAACCAGGCAGGGCTGCCCGCTATCCCCACTGCTATTCGCACTCACTATGGAACCGTTCGCCCAGAAGATCAGACTGAACAACCACATCAAGGGCCCACAGGTCGGCCCAACTCCACACAAAATCTCCCTATATGCTGATGAGGTATTGCTTACAATCTCAGCGCCCTGCTCCTCATTAAGGTATGCCCTGACGGAGATAACCAGTTACGGGGAGGTCACGGGCTTCTCCATCAATTTCAGCAAATCCGTAGGCCTAGGGATAGCCCTATCCCCAGATGAACGGGAGGCTCTTGTCCCGATGTGTCCCATCTAATTGAAAACGATGGCGATTCCCTACCTGGGGGTCCATATCCCCGCAAACCGGAAGGACACATCACGCTAACTTCCCGCAGCTCCTTTAAAGAACTGGAAGGCGATCTGAAATGCTGGGCGACCCAAGAAATCTCACTGATGGGTCGGATAACGGCTTGTAAAATGAATTTACTCCCAAGATTCCTATACACTTGCTCCTCCCTCCCTGTCGAAATCCCAGCACCGCCCCTCCGCAACCTGCAGAGAAAGATGCTCCGATTCATCTGGAGGGGAAAGAAAAAAAACAGGATCCCCCTAAAAACAATGTTGGGTAACGCAAGACTGGGTGGATTCGGGGTCCCCGATCTACAGGCCTACAGGGAAGCAGCAAAACTAGCACACATCCGCGCGTGGCAAATAACCACTGACCTCCCTAGATGGGTGGAACTAGAACAATCACGGCTGCCGCTCCCCTTGAGGTTCCTGCCACACATTCCACCCTCCCTCAGAGAAAGGGGAAGGACTCTTACTAGCAACTAAGCATACCCTGAACTCTTGGGACTGGGCGCTGAAACAGAAGGGAATCCCGAGGAGTCTGAGTCCATCCCCAATTTTTCTCAATCCATCCTTCCCACCCAGGGCGAACCCCAGAGTCTTTAAGAACTGGCGGGAGGCCTTGAAACCCTGGAGCAGCTTTACATGGGAGACCTACCTCGCACCTTTGAACAATGTAAGGAGCTCTTTCGACTCCAAGAAAGAGACAGATTCATGTACATTCAGCTACGCCATTGGTGCTCCCAACCCCAAACACTTCAAGCAGCCACACGTCCCCTCACCCCCCTTGAACTAACTCTCAAAGATCTCCCAGCCCGAGGCAGAATCTCCACCGTATACAGGCGATTCCTAGGGGACTTCCTTGTCTCAAAAACCTGGTGCATGGCCCAGTGGGAAGCTGAACTGGGGCATCCAGTTGAGGACCAGGCCTGGGTGTATAGCTGGACTCGAACCCACACAGCGTCCGCCTGTATCACCAATAGAGAATGCGCGTATAAAATCCTGCTATGTTCGTACTTTTCCCCCCTCAGGCTTCACCATATGAACCAAGCTCTAGACCACACCTGCTTGAAGGGATGGAGCCAAGAAGGGTCCTTCTTCCACCTGTGGTGGGCATGTCCAAAGATCCAATAATTTTGGAAACAATGTTTAGACACCATCGAGCAGATCATCCGGACAGCACTCCCCCTGGAGCCGGAGCCCATCCTCCTAGGGGCCCCGGTCCCCGGGATCTATCCACACTCTGGACACAAAGCCAAACCGCTGACCCAATGCCTGCTGGCTGGGAAAATAGTGATAGCCCACTCCTGGAAAGACCCAGATGGCCCCTTCTTGTCCCAATGGTGGGGGAAAATATGGGACATCTTGATCGCGGAGAAGGTCACAGCGGCAAGGGCAGGGCTCCTTCATCGCTTTCAGAACATTTGGGCCCCACTACTGGAATATGACCAGAAATAACCAGCTTTGACTTACAAGTCTCCCACTACCAGGCGGGCCCTGGGGGACCGGGTCACTCCCTGAGAGCGAAGCACGGCTGAAACAGACAGTGAAAACACACCTAATGGGAAGCAACCCCAGACCAGGGGGCGTGGAGGGAGACAGTTGGGGCTGGGGAAGGGATTATTAGTTGCTGATCTAAATGCCTTGATTTTTGCTGCACTGTTGTCACCCTGCCTTGGTTTAAAATAAACATTTAAAAAAAAAAAAAGAAAACACTGCATACATGCACAGAGAAATAGTGCTTTTCTGGCTGGGGTTCCGGGAGAAGTATGCATTTGAAGGAAAAAGAAGACTGGTGACGTCACATGAAGTAAGAACTGTCATGCCCAGAAGAAATGACAATGAAGAAAGAACATGGACAGTGTATATAAATTGAAGATGAAGTATAGAAGTCTAGCAGCATTTCGGGATCGAAATGAAAATGCTTGTGCAAGAAGCACTGAAGAAAATGCAAAGTCATTTTACACCTGTACAGATGCAGTAACGCGTAGGGAAACGCAATCATAAAGACTGGCTATGTAGTGAATTAGATACAGCGATGCGCCAATGTATACATATAGGAATGGACAGAACTTGGATATTACACGATGCACTTTAGCAAGGCTTGAAAGTTCATGCTTGGAGAAGATTTCTGTGTGGCATAGTTGGAATTAAAACTGATGGCGAAGTAGAATTTCAAGAGAGGCTAGGCAGGCCCAGAACCAAGACAACAAGGCCACAGTGAAATTGCAAGCCTGTCAAAAGCCTACAACGAATGGGAGAAAAGAACAAACTTTGTTTGAAGCAATATGAAAAAACACCAACGGGATCAAGAGTTCATCATTTAATAGGATTAAATACAGCAAGAGGCTCAAAAGAGTGGTCTCCAGTCACATGGTCGAGATCAAAATAGCTGTGGGCCAAGTTCCATCGATACCAGAAGACAGAGCAATGCCATAATCCCTCTATTTCTCAGGCACAAGCAGCTTCTGCAAGACCGAGTTCAAAGCTTTAATTGACTGGCAGACTGTAGGATTGATGATGGATGTTGGGCTAATTGGCAGAGAGGCAAGACCACGCCAACCTTCCATGCACCTGGGATGCTAGCCTGCATGTGCTAGCGTTTGGAATATTCTAGAGGGGTACAAGTGTGCCAAACCAATTGAAAGTAAGCAGGAGCCCTATAGTTTGTGTAACCAATGGATTGTTGTGTATTTAGAGACGATATAGATGATCCTTCACTTGGGATGGGCTTAGTTGCCCATCTGGCTTAGACACCCAATCACAACTCTCGGCTATATAGAACGTATACTTAGATGTTCCGTGAAAAACCAACCACTGTTACTCGTAGGTTTTTGTAGTTTGTCACGTAACATGACAAAAGTGATGATTATTTTTTTTCATATAAAAGTTATGTTTTTTATTCAATGCATTGAGAGCTCGAGAGAAAGTCGGATGATGTCCGTTGTGACTCCATGTTTTAGATAATTGATATTAAAACAGAACTCAACTTTGCCAACTTCCTGAGCCGTTTTGATTATTGATGTTTAAGTAATTTCTGCATCCCCGTCCACCTCTAAGTATTGCTGCCTCGTCTTAACCTTATTGGTGCCAAGGACGAGGTATCTCGTCCTTGGAATTCCCTCCCTGTTACCAAGGACGAGATACCTCTTCCTTTTAGGCACTCTGTTTTGTGCGATCCCTGCAGTGAGCAGCCCTCTTTCCCCCCACCCCCAAAGCATGGAGGCACATATCTGATAAACCCTGGGGGCAGATGGCTGATCATCTGCCCCCAGGGAAGGGGGCAAAATAAAATAAAAAAAACAACTGGGATGGGATTGGAGTGAAGTGGGAGGGAGACGGCCACCACCCCTTCAGGGAGGCAAAAAAAATCCCACGCCCCATCCCAGTTGTTTTATTTTGCCCTCTTCCCTGGGGGCAGATTTATACCCCCAGGCAAGAGTACATGAGGTGGCCCCCCATCCAAAGTGAAAATTGTGTTTTTTCCACACCAAACATCACACTTTGTCGGCGATTGTGGCTAATAAATTCTGGGCTGCTTCGCGCAAGTCAGACCTCAGTGCATTCCCACGGGTGTCCTCTTTTCAGAAATGCATGGTATTCCGAGTTTTCCTTGGGGGCTTGGACACCCTAGGCCCAAATCTGTATGGTGTGCACATTACTCAAAATCCTGCAATCCTGCTGTGCAAAAAGAGTTGAGGTTACCTGTGTTTTAGGCTTTCCCCTTGGCGCCCAGGTAGGTGCGCCCACACTGTCATTTCTCAAATGTGACCTACATTTAGTCGCTGCTTTAGGCACCTTACACTTTTGCAATCTGCACAAGTCACCTACCCTTGAAAAGGTCTGCCTGTGCTCTTTCAAAAAATGTATGCGTGCCGTTCCTCACCACATTGGTTTTCCTGATTAACACATGCTAAGCACGTCTGTTCAGGCCGTAAGCATAAAACTCCTGTGTATCATGGCTCAGTGTTTGGCTTGTGGTATTGCTTGTTTTGTAAAACACTACAAAAAATGTGTGCTTTCCTAACTGCAAGAGTCGGGGGAGTGTAGCGGAGCATTGCTTTCCTCAAAATTCATAGAAGCCATTGCCGTACCAAGCCAACCATGTCCACCACACACCTTTTTTTTAGTCATGTTCCCGCTTTGCCCCCAATCGATGGCATTTTCCCCTACCTAGTTGTTGCCCAACCTATGCAAATCACCCCTTCCTAAATTTGGAATTTTGTCTACTTTTCAGAAATGTATGCCTTTCTGTCCTCCAATTCGGCTTTCCTACACTTTTCTTCCATTCCGACCATGCATGTCCAATTGGCAAAAATGGCCAAAATCGCCTACCTCTCACAAAATGGTTAATAACCACATCAAAATAATATTTTTTCGTTTCCACTAAACCTGTTCTTGAAAGCCAGGAAATTGGGGAATTCCGCACAGCAAACCATTTGTTCCTAGCTCTTACAAAGAAAAAACCACAGGCTTCTTTGTACATCATTTTATTGGCATTTTTTGAAAAAACACAATGTTTTCGCCCTTTATGCCTATTTTCTCTCACCCCCCTATAGCAACCTAGGATTCCTGGGTGGCGTTATGACCGCCTACATGTGGGGAAAAAAAGGGGCCAAATTTGGCTGAGATATCTCATTTAACAAAAAAGTTACAAGGCACTGAATGGCGACATACAGAAATCACCAAAAAAGGCCTTGGCACTGGGGGAAAATCCCATGGCAGTTAAAGTGTTAAAGAACTCGGGTTTCTGAGTTCATGTGGTAGAAGAGGTAGGATGGTTTAAAAGACCCATCGGACCTAGTAAGCTTTAGGGTCTCGGAATATCGAGTGTCCCCCGCCCTTTAGCTAGAGGACCGCAAAGCTCCCTGTGGATAGTGGCCACTAAGAAACTTGCCAGTCATTATATATAGGTGGGACGGGTCCCACTTTCACGGAATCTCCTCTCGGTTTCTACAGGAAGCTGAGCGGGCCGAAGGCTACAGTGGACATTTGAGGAGCAGACGATCCAGAGGGTCGAGAGCTGGAAAAATGAATGGTGAGTAGATTGAGAAAAAAATGGCAAATGCGCACAGCCTATGGGGAAAATGATAAATGGTTAAGAGTAAATTGAGGGTTGGGTGTTAAGAATAATTAAGTGAAAGTATATGGACAAGGAGCGATCCATAAGATAGCCCAGAGAACCTACATCAAGGCACGCATAGGAGAAACGGTTTTAAAATCTGAAGCGGATACTTAGGCGACAAATGAAAAAGATTTTGTTAAAGAAAACAGTTTACACTCCCCATCAGGAGTCACATTAGGGGCAAAGAGTAGCCACGAGGAGCGTTGGCAGAGATATATTTGAGCCGGCCAGTTTGTCTGTGTGTATTGTATGTTATGTATTTTTATGTGTTAAGGGAAAAGTGAAATGTCGAAGAGCGACGAAAAAGTAGATTGTGTTTTAAACGACGAGAATAAAAAATATTTATTTATTTAGTGGCGAGTATTGAATGAGTAGGTAGATTGAAGTAAAGTGAGACAAAGGTTTGGAGCGGCGACGATTGGTGCACACTCATATTGTATTTGTTTGAAAAGCATATTTATGTGTAAAAAACGTTAAGTACTGACAGTCGATTAAGACTTGTCATGATGGAGGATGTTACTCCGCTCATACACTTGTGCAAACAGTTACCCATACACGTACCCAACCATAAACAGTATAGTGCAGAATGGGTTAAGGGCACAGCAATCAAAATGTACATACCATGGCCACAAGGGGGATCGCTGTCAAAGGCAGTTTTGCACCACATGACTACGTACTTGCATGCTGTGTACACTGGGAAAAAATTGGAAAAAGGGTTAGCAAGCTTAGAGCTTTGGAAGATGTACCAGGAGGAAAGGGAAGATCCACCTCCTGAAGACTGGATGCTTAACCAGTGCAAAGAGGGGGGTGTTGAGCCGTCTGCTCCTCCCACCGCGCCTGAAGTAACCAGTTATAGTGCAAAAGATGAAGGAGTATATCCATTAAGGGAGCTAAAAAGCAGAGACCGGATATAGTAACCAAACATATGAACTGCCTGCTTATAGCAGTGACGAGAGCCCGGAGAAGACTCCAGAGAAAGACGTGATCTCTAAAATCCCATGGGACAAAGAGAGAAGTGAACGGACAAACGTGACCCTAGATATCGAAAGAGAAATTAAAAGATGGAAAGGAGAGAAAGAAAAAAATGACGAGATGGCGCTTATACAGAACGAGTGGATGGGTGACCAGATATTACTCAAATTTGATGGAAAGAGCATTGAGGAGGTACAGCAAAGGGAAGATCAGGAAAGCAAGATAAACAAAAAGACAGGGAACGAGAGGCACGATTTAAAGAAGTCGAGGCTAAACAAAAGAGTAGACAAAGGCGAAAACAACTGTACCAAGAAGAACAGTTAAGAAAGGAAAAAAGAGCAGAAGAGCAACAAAAATGATTATAGGCAGAGAGTGATTGAAGATCAATATGGGCTAGACAAAAAGAAAGAAGAAGAGGAAGAACAGAAATTAAGGGAGAAAAGAACGCAAAGACGCTAACACGAAGAGGTGCGTAGGGCAAATGAAAGGAGAGAAGCAAAGAGACAGGAGGAAGAAAGGATTAGAGAAGAAACGAAAAATCAAAGGACATTTGATGAGGAAATGGAAAGGAAGAGAAGACAGAGCACGCAACATTGATCGCATTGAAAAAGAGCTGCTGGAACCGAATCCAGTAGTAGCATGGGAGGACAGAGAAGTTCTTCACACCGCAAGAGCCGATGCCAGAACCCCTAGGATAAACCTAGAAGAGGATTTTGAAATAGGAAATATAGGAGATAGAATCACAAAGGCATATCACGAGATGAAAACAAAAAGTGAATTAAAAGGCAAAAGGGAAGGATTATCAATTTGAGATTTCCCAGTTACGAGGTAAAGAGGGGAGTCAGTTTAGCCAAGAGCACCAAGCTTTGTCTTTGGACAATCAGACTCTAAATACGGGCAAAAGAGAGGACAGCCATACGAGTTGGGGACAAGATATGTCAGACAAAGAAAGGGAAACCTTCTGTGGGTAAGAGGGAGCTAGTGCATGGGGCTCCGAGGGATGTTTTCAGGCAGACAAGGAAGTTAGGTGGTCAGATCTGGACCTACCTAAAGAGAACGCCAGAGCCTGTGGCGTGCACAAAACAATCTAAAGGGCGATGCCATAGCGAGAAGGGGGAATCGCTGCCATACGTGAGCAGACTGAGGTCATTGCCAGGAAGAAGGCAATCAGAAACCATTGTCCCTACTATGGATAGGCAGACAATGGGAGCCGAGTGCGATTTTGGGATTTCACAATTCCCTTTGTTAGAGAAAGGAGGGGCCAGACCGCAGTATTTACCATGGCCTCAGATGGATAAAGACAATTTACGATGCAAGTTACCCAGCTTAACGTCGGGTGCAGGAAAATGGATATATGAGTTAGAAAAAATGACCGGAGGGAATACTCTGGCCACAGGGGACATTAAGGGTCTCCTAGCACCTATCATTGGGGAGAGGGCTGGTGACATTTGGACGAGAGCAGGATATGCAGGTGTCACTGCACAGAATACAGTGCATGATGGCACGCCATTAATTATTGTAGAGCGGCTGTCTGGAAAGCGCTCAGAGTACAATATCCTGATGCGTCGGATATGGGAGATATAATGGCACACAAAATGCAGGATGGCAAACATCTGCTGGCTTACATTAAACATTTTCAAGAGCAATGGTCCCTTGAAACTCGAGAGCCGTGTGGACAATCAATGCCGGTGTTCTATTATATATTATGGCAGGGATTGCCAGAAAAGGTACAGAGACAGCTCAAGAAGCTGGTGGGTATGCAAGCAAAGCAAGGGCCAGAAATACAGCTGACCATTGTGCACAATTGCTAATTATTGCAAGAGAAAAATCGGAAGAAAGAGGATACTAGGAAGGTTGAGGAAGCTGAAATAGTACAGAAAAAATTATCCAAATATGCCGTGGAAGGAGCAATACTAACCAGTGGAGAAGGGTCAGGATCACAACAGACAGCAAGCATGCCTCAGGTGAATAACCAACGGCAGTCGGATCAAGGAGGAAACGGGTTCATGCCGTGAGGCAGAGGAACAGGGTTTAGTGGAAGAGGAGGATTTCAGAATAATCAGGGAGGCTTTCAGAGTAACCAAGGTGGTTTTCAAAATGTAAAGTATGATATCCAAGGCATTCCGGGAGTGCAGGCTAGATTCCCTCCTTTATGTTGGACGTGTGGAATGACAGGACATATAGCGCAAACTTATGGGAGCCAGGGGTATGTTCAGAAGGAACAAGTTACTTACCTGTAACTGTTGTTCTCCAGCATGGGTCTGGCATGGATTCATATGCTCATGAATATTCCCTGTCATTAGGCTGGGAATCCTCGGTAAAGAAAAAATCAGCTTCGGTTTAGTTTCTGAACTGTCTTTCTACTAATAACCAATCAGTAGCCCCCAGCCAATGACTGCCCTCTACCTAAGCCCCTCCTCTGGCAGCCATCTTCAGATGTGGTAGTACATAAAGTGGCAGTAGGACCAAGAACAGAGCCGCAGAGGGGTTTGGAGGGAAGGTTTGCATGTGAATCCATGCCAGACCCATGCTGAAGAACAACAAGTAAGTAACTTGTTCCCTCTCCAGCATGGGGTCTGGCATGGATTCACATGCTCATGAATACAAGAATACATAGCAGTACACACATGCACAACCACGGGAGGTGGCAAGGCTCAACAATAAGAATTTTAACAACTCAACATTAAGCATCTCTTACCTCCTCACCAGGCTCACCTTCAAGCGAACAGATTGCGCAGCACTGCTTGGCCGATTCTGGACTCCTCCCTGGAATCCCGGTCGACGCAGTAGAATTTCGTGAAGGTGTCTTTCGACCTCCATGTAGATGCCCTGATGTCCAGCAGGGGCACACCAGACAGGAATGCCGTAGTAGCAGCAGTTGCTCTGGTCGAATAGGCTCTCGGACGGCCGGGCAACGGTCGATTTGCCAACCGGTGACGGTGCATGATTCAGCCGGAGAGCCATCTGGAAATGGAAGCCTTGGAGAGGGCCTTCCCTTGGTTCACAGGGTCAAAGTTCACAAACAGCTGTGATGTCTTCTGAAAACTCTTTGTGCGGTCCACGTAGAACTTCAGTGCTCTAGCCACATCCAGCGAGTGCAAAGTCCTCTCAGCCGGCGACGAAGGCGACAGGAAGAAAACATACAACACCAAGGGCTCGTTGAGATGGAAGTCCGACGGCACCTTGGGCATGAAGGAGGGGTGTGTCCTCAGCACTACCCTTGTCTGGTGGAATGTCGGGTACGGAGGCTTACAGGAGAGGGCCTGGATCTCTCCCACTCGTCGTGCGGAGGTGATGGCCACAAGAAACGCAGTCTTCCACGATAGGAATTTCAGCAGCGCCGAATGCAAAGGCTCGAATGGCGGGCCCATGAGCCTGGTCGGCACGACATTGAGCTCCCACGCCGGGGCCGGAGCCTTCACCGGCAGGAACTAGCGGAAAAGTCCTTTCATGAACTCCTTCACCAGGCAGTGAGACCACAGCAACGACCGCCCCGGACTTCTGGTGTAGCAGGAGATAGCCGCCAGATGAATTTTGATTGAGGTATGCACCAGCCCCGCCTTGGCCAGCGACAGCAAGTACGGCAGCACTTGAGGGGCCGTAATCCGTAGAGGGTTGATCTTCTGTGCATGGTACCAGACAGAAAACCTCTTCCATTTATGTTCATAGCACTTAAGAGTCGAGGAGACCCTGGCCTTGGCAAGTACCTGCTTGCAGTCCGCCGGGATGTCGTAGCCGCTGAACTCAGCAGGAGCCAGGCCTGCAGGTTCAGAGATCCTGGGTCGTGATGCAGGATCGCGCCTCCTTCCCTGTCGAGAAGATCTGCGTCCGTCGGTAGCTTGACTGGAGGGGACGCTGATATGTCCAGAAGGTCTGGGAACCATATCTGCCTTGGTCACGGCGGTGCGACGAGGATCATCCGGCAACGGGACCGTCTGAGTTGACAGATGAGTCGCAGGAGCAATGGCAACTGTGGGAACACATAGAGGAACAGGCTGTCCCAGGGGAAGGAGAATGCATCCCCCATGCTCCCCGGCTGGAGAAACCTGCTGGCAAACCTCTGGCACTTGGCGTTCCTCGATGTCGCGAACAGATCCATCTGGGGATTGCCCCATCATCGGAATAGGAGATCTACTTGATCTTGCCGAAGCTCACATTCATGGCAAGAGTGCAGCTCCCTGCTGAGTGAGTCGGCGACTGTGTTCTTCACTCCTGCCAGGTGAAAGGGTACTAGGAACATCCCCTGGGCGACGGCCCAGTGCCACAGATCCTGTGCCTCCTTGGAGAGAACTGGGGATCTGGTACCCCCCTGCTTACGGATGTAGAATATCGTGGTG
Organism: Ambystoma mexicanum; assembly: GCF_040938575.1. NCBI lineage: Eukaryota > Metazoa > Chordata > Amphibia > Caudata > Ambystomatidae > Ambystoma > Ambystoma mexicanum. The sequence continues at coordinate 505,638,971 of NC_090938.1, forward strand.
GTTTTGTCGGTGAAGACCCTTACCACTTTGCCCTTGTGGGATGGAAGGAAGGACCTGAGGGCCCAGAACACGGCCCGGAGCTCCAGGACGCTGATGTGCAGTGACCTCTCCTCCGGGAGCCAACAGCCTCTTGCGTGAAGATCTCCAGTGTGTGCACCCCATTCCTCCAGGGAGGCATCAGTCGTCACCGTCTCCTGATGCGCTGGGGACTGGAAGTCCATGCCTGCCACAAGATGTGCGAGGGTGCCCCACCACCGGATCGCTTGACGGAAAGTCCAGTTGAGGGAGATCTTGTCTTCGAAGCTTCCCGCCACTTGTATCCACCGGGCACGAAGTAGATGCATGACATCATGCTGAGCAGGGACTTGATGGACCTCACCCTGGCTACTTCCGTGGTCAACAGCCGTTGTACCTTGCCCAGGATGGCCTTTATCCTCTCCTCTGACGGTGAAGCCAGCCGCACAACTGTGTTGAGCCCGGCTCTCAGGAACAGAGTGTCCTGCAATGGCATCATACAGGACTTTGCAAAGTTTATCGTGAACCCCAGTTCCGTGAGTAGGCGGACGGTCCTTGCTGTGTGGTCGCCGGCGAGTTCCTTTGACTTCGCTCGGATGAGCCAATCATCCAGATAGGGGTAGACGTGAATCCACTGCAGGCGCAGCCACCGGTGCCAGGCACTTGGTGAAGACCCTTGGTGCCGACTTCAAACCGAAGGGCAGTGCCTTGAACTGATAGTGCCGTCCCTGGACCACAAAGCGTAGAAACTTTCGATGTCCTTTGTGTATGTGGGGATGTGGAAGTATGCATCCTCCAGGACCAGCGATGACAGGAAGTCCCCTTCTGCCAGCTGTCCCAGCACGTGCTGAAGGGTGACCATACAGAATTTTTGGGATTTTATGCATTTGTTAAGGCAGCTAAGGTCCAAGATAGACCCCCAGCCTTCTTTCGGACGAGGAAGTACTGCAAGTATACTCCGGAGCCCCCGAGTCTCTTCGGGATGAGCTCCATCTCGCCCTTTTGCCAGCATCGCTCGTACCTCCAGAAGTAGCGTGCCCAAGGCACGGGCCATCTCAGTGTCTGCCTTGATGGCCTGCAGTGACTCGTCCACTGTCTTGCCCAACAGGTTGTTCCCGTCGAAGGGCATGTCCAGTACCCTGGTCCGTACGTCCTGACGGAAGTCGGTGGCCCTGAGCCAACCACGCCGGCGAAGGCAAACGCTGTTACCCATCTGGCGAAAACCGATGTCGGCGATGTCCGTGGCTACCGTGATGGTGTTGTCCGATGCCACCTCACCCTCTTGCAGGATTTCAAGGGCTTGAGCCCTCTTGTCATCTGGAAGAAAGTCCAGGAGGGGGGCGATTTTGAAACACAGCTCCCTATCATAGCGGGCCACGATAGAGAGTTTGTTGGCCCTCTTGATGGTCGTCGCTGCCGATGAGATGACCCGACGTCCCATGGCGTCTAGCTTCTTCCCCTCACTGTCCTGCAGAGAAGTGGAAGTCGATGCCATCGCCCCTGCCGATTTCTTCTCGGCTGCCGCGGAGACCACTGAGTCCGAGGACGGCTGTGCCCTGAGGCACATAGGAGCGGTGTCTGGGACCCGGTACTTCTTCTCGTACCAGTCTCTATACGCAGGGGCAGTGGACGGGTTCTTCAGAAGTGACAGCCCTTCATCCCAGATGTTGTCCAACAGCAGGACTGAGAGGACTGTCTTCCTCTTGGCCTCTCGTCGTTGATAAAGGAACCCCTCTTTCTTCTGTTCTTCGCGGCATAGCTGGAACAGCTCTGAGGCCCTGGCGATCATGGCGTGAAAGGAGCCAATTTCGTCAGGAGGGGAAGCCCGGGGAGGGGGCAATGGGAGATTTGCTCCGTCGTCACCACCGTCGTCCGTCCCCGTCGTCGCCGTCTCATCCCTCGGCGGAGGGGATGGAGGTGAAGGATAGAAGGGCGGAGGAGGATGGACTGGCCTCCGCTTGGCTGAATGACTCCCCGATGGTCCAGGCACCGCTGGATTGTCCGCCGGAGGTAAGGGCAACCTTGTCCTTATCTCTGTGCACAAGGTGTGCAGTGGCATAAAAATGTCATCTGACCTGTCCGTCGGCGGTGGCATCGGTTTCGACAGGAGCATCGGCATACGCGTGGTGTCCGTTTCCCCGTCGATCTGTTGTTCTTCATTGGCTCCACCCTCGCTCTCCATGTCCGCCTCATCGGGATCCTTCCCATAGGCCCTGATCTCGACGAACCTCTCGTCGAGGACTGACTTGAGGCAAGACAGCTCACCCTCGTAACTGAGTCTGTTAGGTCTATCGCACCCCTCCTCCTTCTCAGGGTTTCACGGGGGTCCTTTCGATAGCCTGGAAAGACAATTCCCTCTGGGATGGCAGGGAAACTCTAGGCCTGGAGGTCATCTCCACTGGGGTCACCTCCGCAAGCTTCGCCAGGGCCGTCACGACTCCCTCAATCGAGGCCTTAGCCGGGTGAATCTGGGCCTTCACGACCTTAGGCGCGTCTGGGGCCTTCACCGTGGGGAGAGGGTCACCGCCTCGTTCCCCCTTGGCTTTCTCCTTCGGGGCCGACCAGGGCTTCTCCCGAAGCTTACCCGGGTTGCCCTACTTACTCTTTGAGCCGGAGCGTTGGCTCGTGGTTTACGGCGTCAGCTATGTTGTGCCCGGCCTGGCAGCCGAGGAGCCTGAACCAACGGCGCTCCCGGTGCCCGCAGACTCGCAGTGCTTTGCCTTTTGTTGTGCCCCCATCGCCGGAGCGCCCTCAAATGTATTAGAAGAACACTCAGACTTCTTCTCACCTGCTGCTGGGCTCTTCGCCTCTAGCCAGTTAGCGAATCGTGTAAGACGGTCCTTCATGGTCCGGACGGACATGTTCTTTCAGAACGCACAGTCCTCCTCCACGTGCGACTTGTCAGAGTGCAGACAGGAGAGGCACCTGGAGTGCTCATCCTCCTTGAAGACGTTCTGTAGTCCACATCCTGGGCAGATCCTAAACAGCTTGGATCTAACCGGTGTCGAGTCTCCTTTGTCTTGGGCTATATCCACGCAGGGTAGACATCGAAGGTCTTCCGGAATCTTCCAAGAAGTGAAATTCGACGAAATTCCTCTTTTGAGGGGTGTAGAGTTTTCCCAAATGGGTCCCGTTAATCAGAAGATGAATCTGTAGAGCTTGAGGATCAATTTGACCAAAAAAAATAAGAGTAAACTCTTTTAAAAAACACAATACGCAGTAAAAGCTCGAGAGTTAAGCACGAAGACTCCCAACACTTGAACGTGCGGTAAAAATCTGAAGATGGCTGCCAGAGGAGTGGCTTAGGTAGAGGGTAGTCATTGGCTGGGGGCAGTATGACCCAGAGACCAGTGATTGGTTATTAGTAGAAAGACAGTTCAGAAACAAAACTGAAACAGATTTTTTCTTTACCGAGGATTCCCAGCCTGACGACGGGGAATATTCATGAGCATGTGAATCCATGCCAGGCCCCAGGCTGGGGGATGGCTCATCCTCCAGCTTGTAGCCCACAAAGCAGGGATGGATTTGCCCAAGATCAGACAGTGCATCAGACACAAGCACCGTGAACACAGCAGGCTTTGCAATCACAGCAAACACCACTGCATTTGCCGCAAGGGCAGTCACAGCACTCACCCATGCAGATACAGCAGAATGCAAACACAGGGCAGTTATTGACTCCCAGAGTAGGAGGTGTCACCGTTGAGGGTGGGAATCCTTTCACAGGTACAGGGATAAGTATGTACACACAATAGGACAGCTCATTGGGTGACTTGATGTGTCCAGTACTGTCTGACGCCCAATCCTCAAGAGGAACCAAGGGTTGACATCACGGTAGGAGGCAAATCCTTTTCTTTTTTTAATAGACACTGGGGCAACTCGTTCTTGTATACGAGAGGGAACATTTTTAATGTCGGGAAATGCCATGAATGCTCAAGGATTCTCAGGAGCTACAAGTAGAGTTCCTTTTACTGTGAAATTGCCAATCTCTATAGGAGAATGTGATAGGTCTGTCCATTGTTGTATTCGAAACAGACCCCAGTTAACATACTGTGTAGAGATTTAACCTCTTAAGTGCCAAGGACGAGCTATCTCGTCCTTGACATTACTTCCGTGTTGCCAAGGACGAGATAGCTCGCCCTTTTTGGCACTTCATTTTGTGGAAAATCACAAATCAAAATCGCAAAATAATGAAATCCAACTTCCTGGCTATGCGAGGAGGAGGTTCACGGCTCGGGGGTTGGATTTATGTCAGTTTCACGTCAGCACACATAATGCGTGCTGACTTGAAAATAAAGTAATTTTCACTGCGGCAGCCATTTTCAGCTGCCGCTTTGAAAACGAAAGGGGAGTCGCCATCTTTCTCTCCCTCGATCTACAGCACTATTGTGCCGTTCAGATTGAGGGAGGTGTTGTTGGAAAGGGGAGCATTGCTGGGCACGGATCGGGCGCAGAGCTCTCGGTCCGCACCCAGCAATGCCACTAGACCACCAGGGATCTGTTTGTGAAGTGGGGGGAGAGGGAGCTGCTTACTATGTAAATGGCCCTCTCCCCCTGTCCCCCAAAACATGGGGCTGCACAAATGCCCCCCCCCCCACCCGGGGGCAGATGGGTGATCATCTGCCCCTAGGGAAGGGGACATAAATAAATAAAAATGATTTGGGTGGGGGTGGGGCAACTAGACCACCAGGCTTTTTGTGATGAAGGGGGGTGGCCATCCCCCCCACCCTAAGTGGATAGGGCAGGACCTCATGTAGCCCTTCCTGGGGGCAGATTTCTGCCCCTAGGAAGGGGTACATTAGAGGAGAGAGTCACCAGCAGTGTTGGTGCAGGTCCCCCAACCCCAGCATGGGGCTGCACATATTGCCCCCGGCAACAAAATTAAACAAAATAAAAATAAAAAATAAATTATTTGGCTGGGGGTAGAGGGTCTGTAACACAGGCCAGCCAGAACTCCAGGATGGTTGGTGGCGATGGCCCTGGCTTTGGACATCTTTTTACCATGTGGGTTTACCGTCCAAGCACAGCGGCAGCTCCAGGCAGCCCCGGCAGGGTCCCCTTCCCTCCCCAGAGGGAAATTCTGTAACACAGCCCAGCCAGCGCTCCAGGATGGTTGGTGGTGATGTCCCTGGCCTTGGGCGGCTGTCTCCCATGTGGTTTGACCATTCCCAAGCCCAGCAGCGGGTCCAGGGACCCAGGACATTCCCCGTCCTTTCCCGGAGGGAGAAGCTGTAACACAGGCCAGCCAGAGCTCCAGGAAAGTCGGGGGTAATGTCCCTGCACTTGTGCACTCGTCTCCCATGTGGGTCTTTGCCAGGACTTGTGGGTAATACATTCTGGGGCGTTTCGCGCAAGTCAGACATCAGTGGATTCCCACGGGTGTCTTCTTTTCTGAAATGAATGGGGTTCCCTGTTTTCCTTGGGGGCTGAGACACCCCAGGCTCAAATCTGAAGGTTGGCCCCCCAAACACTTTGGGGATAGCAGTGTTTTAGCCTTTTTCCTTTGCGCCCAGGTAGGTGCACCCACACATGTGAGGTACCATTTTCGTAGGGACAACCGTGGGAACGTGGGAAGGTAGGACATGTGGTGTTGGCAGCGTGTTTCGGTGGGTGGGCAGAAGGAAATGTCTGAAAATTGTCGGGTTTTTCCGCCAAATTTCAGACTTTGCTGGGGATTGTGGGTAATACATTCTGGGGCGATTTACGCAAGTCAGACCTCTGGATTCCCACGGGTGTCTTCCTTTTGGAAATGCATGGGATTCCCCGTTTTCATTGGTGGCTGCGACACCCCAGGTCCAAATCTGTAGGTTGTCCACAAGAGCAGAATTCCTCAAAATCTGCTCTGCCGAAAGACTTGGGGTTACCAGTGGTTTAGCCTTTTCCCTTTGTGCCCAGGTAGGTGCACCCACACATGTGAAGCACCGTTTTCATCGGGACACCTGTGAGAACGCAGGAAGGTAGGACATTTGTTGCGTTTGCTTGGTTTTCATAACGTTTCAACACATTTGCTGCTGCACTTTGTCACACAACCCTTTAATTTCCCAAATGTGACCTACATTAAGTCAGTGCTTTAGGCACTATACACTTTTGTAACCTGCACACGTCACCTACTCTTCAAAAGTTCTGCCTGTGCTCTTTCAAAAGAATGTATGCTTGCCCTTCCTCACCACATTTGTTTTCATCATTTACACATGCTAAGTACGTCTGTTTAGGCCGTAAGCATAACAATCCTGTGTACCATGGCTCCGTTTTTGGCTTGTGGTATTGCTTGTATTGTGAAACATCACGAAAAATGTGCAATTTCCTAACTAGAAGAGTCGGGGGAATGTAGCGGAGCATTGCTTTCTCAAAATTCACAGAAGCCATTGCCTTACCGGGCCAACCATGACCACCACATACCTTTTTTTCTGTCATTTTGCCATTTTTTCCCCAAACTATGGAATTTTTCTCTACATAGTTGTTACCCGACCTGCGCAAATCACCCCTTCGGTAAACTTGAAATTCTATCTACTTTTCCAAAATGTATGCCTTTGTCTTCCCATTGAGCTTTCCTACCCTTCTCTTGCATTCCGTCGAAGCATATCCTATTGGGGAAAAAAAAGAGGCCAAAATTGCCTACCTCTCACAAAACGGCTGGTAACCATATCAAAATATGTTTTAATTGTTTCCACTCAACCTGTTCCTGAAGGCCTGGAAAAAGGCGATTTCAGCACAGCAAACCATTTGTTCCTAGATCTTACAAGGAAAAACAACACACGCTTCTTTGTACATAATTTTATTGCCATTTTCTGAAAAAACCCAACATTTTCTCCCTTTTTGGTAATTTTCTCTCACCCCCCTACAGCAAACTAGGATTCCGCCTACGTTTGGGGAAAAAAAGGGGCCACATTTGGCCGAGATATCTCATGTAACATAAAAGTTACATGGAATAGAATGGCAATATACCAAAATCAACAAAAAAGGCCTCGACACGGGGGGGGTGGGGTTTGGGACCCTTGGCAGTTAAGGGGTTAACAGACTCATGAAGTGCTAACCGGTAGTAAAGTGCTTGTGTATCATAACTCCGACTTCCGGCTTTTATAGTTTTTGCCCTTATTCGCCAGGCCTGGTCAAGATAATTTGCTACAAAATAAACCACTTTTATATTGTTTCAACTTATATAAAGCTGGAGCGCATTACTTATGTGACGTATACCATGCGAGCTGCATATGGTTTTTAAAAACGTACATCGTGCCACACGATAGTGCTGGCTAAAGAACAGGTGGTTCAAAGATTCCTTGGCAGATTCACAAACTGGGAATCTCATTTTCATCAGGCGCCCATTGTTTTGTGTGGCATGCCAAATTTAGTTGCGAGAATCTGAACCTTAAATAAAGGCTGCGCGCAAATGGGGGCCTAACAGTCTAAATATTATTCAAACCCCATGATTGGCTTTTTGGACAGATAAGTGGTTACTGAACCTAGTCTCATACAATCATTTGCTAACTCAGCCTCAATCAATCTCTGAGATGTTTTTAGCTTTAAATAGATCGCTACGAGTAATAAATACCCGGTGGGTTCAGCCAAACGTCTCCCAGTTCCATTTGCACCAAGAATTTTTTTACATGTTGGAACCAAGCCAAGGATCTACCACCCCCGGCCTCCAGTAAGTGGATAGTAACTTCACGCTATGTTTGTAGTTCTGGGACCGACCACAATCTCAGCCAGAAAAATACCGGTCTGAATAGGACCTCTTTCTGAATTGGTTTGAGGTCCAATTCGAAATAGATGGGGATACTCTGACATGATTTAGGCAACCCTAAGAGTTTTTGAAAAAAGGATCTTTCTGCCAGGCCCAATTTATTGTTGTCCGAGTGACCCCAAATTTCACCCCGTACCATAACTGCTGACTTGGCCTAGGCAGAGTACATTGTGGTAGCAGGTGAAGTGGGGCCTTGGCTGTGTAGACAGAAAAATCTCAGTATGGCCCCACCCATAGTTTTCCAAAGACAAACTAGATTTGGACATCTGAGAAGAACGGTTCCCTTGGTCACTGAATCTGACCCATAGATAATTGCATTGTTGCACTTGCTCGAGGGAGGTGCTGTTGATGACCAACCTGAGTTTTGCAAATGTACTAAATTTTGCTTTTCTTCATATTGATCTCAAGTTGGAGCTCCAAGCATTTCTCTGCAAAAGCCTCCAGAGTGGTCATGAGGCCCTTTACAGATGTTAATCAAAAGGACTGCATCGTGTGCAAAGAGAAGTATTGGGCAAGCCTCTTGTCCCAGCTTCGGTCAATCAAAACATTTCATCCTAACGTAACAAACTACTTCATCAATATATATCAGAAAAAGGAGGGGGGCCAGGATACATCCCAGCCTCCTCTAGTTACATAACTCGATCTGTGATTCCCCCCCTAACAGACTGAGGCGGTATTGTTAGAGTAAACTTGGATTATTATCTGTAAAAGTCCTGCTGGTACCCCCCTTTTTGTTAATATTGCCCACAGTGTCGCCCTAGACACACAGTCGAACAGGTCCTGGGGTCAACGAAGGTGGAGAATGCCTTCATCTTTTACAGGGCCGCGTATTTCTGCGTGATCATGTGGAGACGGAAGGCCTGGTCCATTGTGCTCATCTTTGGTAAGAACCCGGCTTGCAAGTGAGCGATCACATCTCCCTGGGTAACGCACTCTTGTAAACGCACATATATGGCTCTGGCAAATACTTTCCCCACTCTATCTAGTAAGGAAATTGGCCTAACATTAACTGGTTCCTCCCTCCCTCCCTCCCTGCCTGCCTCCCTTCTTGTAGATCAGTATTGTTGTTGCATTTTGCTGGGGAAGGGGTTTGGGGGGGGGTGTATAGGGGCTGTTCTACTTGAGGCTTGTGTTAAAAAGAAGCCATAGGGTGGACGCCCATACCATGAGAGTTCATCTTTGATTAGATCAATGGGGATTAAGCCTGGGCCAGGTGCCTTTCCCCACTTGTGGGTTGATCTGGCATTGCATACCTCCCACAACTCTAGGTGTGAATGTCAAAGACATTCCCACTGTCTTGGTTTTGTTGGACAGCAGACTGTTCAACTATCAAATTTCCAATTGCATAAAAATCCATGAAGTGATTCTTCCAGGTGTTTGGATGTATGTCGGCCACCACTCCCCTATCTTGCCCTTCTTTGTTCCCACTCACTATCCTCCAGAAAATGCAGGAATCCCCAGATTGTGAGGCTTCCTGCATTTTATCCCATTCTTGCTGTACATGGCCCTCTTTTTAGCTTTTATCAAGGATTTGTAGGATGCCTAAGCGATTTCCACTCGGTCTTATCTGGGCCATGATGTCTTTTTAGGCAATTCAATATGTCCGACGTCGCTATCCTACAGTACTCGTCAAACCATGGATGAGGTTTTATTGCGTTTTTTTTTACACTTTTGCTAGGTATGGTGATGAAGGTTTGAATAGACTGGACATCTTTATTATAGACCGGTAAAAACATCTAGATCCCGTGGTTCCATCAGTGAGAGATGTTCTAGGAGGGGCAAGATGGCATCATAAATGTTTATTTGTTTTTATTATTTGTAATGCGCACCTAACCCAGAGGTAACAGGGCGTAAGAGCAACAAGAGGAATGTATAGCTTAGGTTACATAAGGGTCTGTGGATGGTGTCCAGCTATGGTTACAGTGCAGGACACATCAACAACATTAGAACAGATACAAATATGGCGTTTCGATTGGGCCAGGTCAAGATCAGACCATTTTATCCACTGTTTGGATTGGCCCTGCATATGGACAGTGTAGCTGGAATTACTACAAGAGTCATTCTCATGTCCACCCAAGCTGGAAAGCTTCAGGAGCAGTGGCTTGTGGTCACTCCCCTCCATGCTCAGGACTTCAAAGTCTTTTACATTCCGCCATAATTTTGTTGATAGAAAAATATAGTCAATGTGGGAGGTGCCACTGGGCCCTTCAAATGTTGGTTTTGGCGTCTGGTCCTTTATAAAGCGGCCATTACATGCACTAAGCCCCATGCCCAATAGCAAGGTGGCGCAAATAAGGGCCATCTGGTGGGCTCTAACCCTCTGTGGTGGTTCCAAAAGAGGTATGTCCAACACCTCGTCCAAATAATCCCAAACGCCCCCTCTAGATCTAAAAGGGGTTCTATTTGGAAGTTTAAGTCACCTACAAGTAGGAATTGGTGATCCAGTTTGTTCTGGCTCAGTCTGGACTCTCTAGGATTCGTGACCAATTGTATTGCATTAGTCAGGGATTTATTAGCGACCCGATTGTAGACGTTACAAAGTGATGTTGGTTGGCATCCCGGAGAGCTCAGTACCAGGTACTGAGCATCTGGGGAACCAGATTCAATATTAGCTATTTGGAAATCAAGGGCTGTGCTAATCAAAAGGGCAAGCCTGCCTAAGGGCCTGCCCTTGGGTCCCTTTGAAGCGAACACCCGAAAGACCTCATAACCCTGAAAAGAAGTTGGATCCAAGTCCCACGGTTCCTGGAAGCATATCATATCCTGGACAATGCTATGTGCTTAATGTTTTTGGATGTATGTGCATTATGGCTGCCGGGTGTCATCTCCGTCACAGACCCGCCGGCCTGCTTAGTGGAGTGGGGGGCCGCACATGGGGTTCTGACGACCCCTGGTCGCCTTCAGCATCACTAAAGACACAGATACTTCCCTCATTGTAATCCTCTGTCACGTCGATGGAGGCTTTGGCCTGCATTGCGTGGACGGCCCACCGCTTGGTACAACAGTCTTTGGGAGTTTTCAGCCAGAATAGTTTGCAGGACTTGCAGAGCTTTTCAAGGTGATCCCTAAGGAGACAGTAATTGCACAATCGGTGCGTGTCCTTCCACATGAATTTTCAATGGCAGATAAAGCAAAACTTAAGGGGTGTTTTTTCCATCAGAAATGGAAAGGGCAGTTAGGCGAGAAAAAGGGAACAGGGTTGGCAGAATATGATTTCCCTAAAAGGAGTCAGTTTGAAAAGCCTCCCCTCTCTCACTACTGCAAGGGCTGAAGCCCGAAAAGGCCCGTGAAGGCCGCGTCTGGTCGTCGATTCAGTGAAGTCGTTGATGATGGAGTTGTCCGTCGAAGGCCGTCGAGCAGTTGGTTGACGCTGCAGCAAAAGCGGACAGTGAAGAAAGAAACAGAAGTCTACGGATAAACTTTTAACTAATCAAAGGCATCAGCCTGGAAAGGAACTCTGCAACCTGCGACCGACCACGATGGTGTAAATAAACACTCTGAGGGACCTGTTAGAAACCAGAAGGTGTCTCACCCGCTAGTCCCCGGAGATCGGTCATCCAGGTGGCCAGGACACGGCCATCGCTTTTGGATACAGTTCCTGGGGGTGGACCAGTGCGTGAGGATCACCTGGGTGAGAGGTCTTTGGGGAGTGGAACACCAGAAGGCGATGCGCAGTATCCCTCTCCCCCCGCAACACCTTTACCCCATCCTACCACGTAGGATATGTGGGAACTTTACACTCCCCCCTTTTCCCTTCACAAACACTTCCACATGGACAGTCCGCTCTGGGAGAAAACAGACTCACACCCAAGCAGTGTACCTGATGTGTCCCGCTACTATGGTCAGGCGAAGTCAGGCAATTACTGACAATCCCTCACACCAGGCTTCCATTAAACTTCCCAACACGGATAAAAGGCGGAGCACGAGAGTACACTCTGAGCGAGGCAAAGCACACAAAGGAACAGCAGTTTCGAGTCAGCAACTGAACAAGGGGAGAAAGAAGGCAAACCAAGAAGGGTTCACAAGGAGGGAAATACCCTCGACCTTTTCGGCAAGAAACCGCTACTTTCAAGAAACCTTCGAGTCAGAAAGCGCAAGGACGGGAAACCAGACTGAAGTATCCTGCATTGTGTGTCGGAGATACCAGAGGCCCTCCGTCGTGACCAACTAAGGCGAAGAGGAGCAGCAGCCACTGTGGTATCATCTGTGGCTTCAAGAACAAAGCAGCGCCAGAAAGATCAATACAGCCAGTGATTTGGGGGGACCGGTCTGTGTTGAGGTCAAAGGCAACGTTGTGTAACGAGTGCTGGAACGAACATTGATAAAAGCGTGTGATGAAAAATGTGAGTAAAGCGAAACGACTGATGAAAGTTTGAACTTGAGAAGGAAAGATACAATACCGTAGACAGGGTGGTCCGGCACTATGAATGTGCTCAATTGAAGGTCTCTGTAAGGTATCCCGCAAAGAAGTGATAGAAACGGAAGTAGAAGATTGATCAGACCATTGTACAAATGAAGTGGTCCTGCAATGGTTTAAGTAAAACCCATCGCACATTCGAAAGTCTTCGATTTTGATATCGAGAGGAAACCGTAGAAAATGAGACTTCATGGTCCGAGCCTGAACAAGGGAGACCAAATGTGTGTTTTTAAAAAAATGTATTTTATTATGTTTTAGTTCATTGAACTTTTCACACATATATACATATGATACAAAATGTCGATTACTGTCTTTAAAATAACTTAGAATATGAAATTACAAACTTTTCAATGTCATTTTACAGTACTTCCCACTTGCATTTAAAATGTGTGTTTCCCATCTTTCAACTAGGGCAATGTAAGATATTTTGATATACCTTATTCATCCTTTCCTAGAATTTCTTTCTCAAATATATACCATACTTGGATGAGAGCACTAGAGGGCGCTAGAGCGCGACCAAGATGGCCGCACTGGTGTGAGCGCCGTCAGCGCACCTAATTAATCCTTCCCAATAACGCGGATCTGGGGGCCATCTGACCCCCTCAGTGGTGGGGTTGCTGTCTCAAAGTATAAAGCACCAACCGCCACCCCCTCAATCCCCTCAGAAGACGTGAAGAACAACTGCGGCCTCCTATCCAACCCGAGGCGTGGTACGAGGAGGCCTTGATCGGCTGCGGCCCGTGGCGGCATCTGAGCGAGGTGCCGCGGGAGAGTGATCCGTCACTATGTGCGACCTGGGCAGACGCACACGAGAGAGCGGCTGGGATCAACAACCTTCCCGGCAAGAAGATAAGTCAACAAGAGGCTGCCTGGGCGTACCACATTGGGCGAGCAGATCCAGCGGCACCCGAAAGGTGCGGTGTCCGGCGGGAGTGTTCCACCCGAGCGGCACCGCTGGCGACAGGCAACGAGACAAGGAGAATGAGCACCAGCCCTCTCGCCACATTCGGCCCGGGGGACATCCAACCCCCCGAAGGTGAGAAAGATTCGAGGCCGGACACGGAGGCGGGCGGTGCAGGGGGCGCTGGCTGGGGACTGGCGGGTCGGGGAAGCAGGGGAAGATAGACAACTCCCGAAACCAAGTGGCAGGCCCGCCCTGCCTACCCCCACCGCCTCCTCGGCAGCCATCCAGCGCGAAGCCGCGTAGGCCCGGTAGCTGCCACCAAGCGCCGGGGAGTTGAGATCCGCGTAGACACCTCGGCACAACAGCAGGCCTGAGGCCGGCCGGACTGCGGTCCCGCCCCCGGCAATCACACAGCGCTCAAAGGACCCCTGCGACACCGGGAGGGACACGAACCGGCCGGCGCCTCAGCGGCCCCCCCCCCTCTCCCACGCCCCAACGGTTCAAGCGGCAGGCAATCCTACATGCTCACATCGGGGCCAGAGCTGGGCACCTAAACCAACCCTCCAGGTCGAGAGGAAACCCCTCCCGGGGTACCCAATAACACGGACAAAGGCAGGACAGGAAGGGCCGGCTAACTGCAGCTCAAGAAACATCTGAAATACAGCCACACGAGACAACCCTTGAGACCACAGGCGAAGGCCCCCACTCTATTGACGCAAACACAGTAAACCATCACGATGGGGAAAGCAGACAAAGCTCAGCGGAAGCTGACATTCAAGGCTGGAGCCATAGTGAAAACCCCCAAAACAAATGCGGGACAAGAAAACTTGGAAGGGGACACAACCCGAGAGGTCGAGCCCATTCCAGATACAGACATCAGAGAAATCCTCCTCGACTTAAAAGCAGGGATTGGCAACATAGATAGCAAGCTAGACTCCCTGTCCACCAAAGTTGACCAACTTCAACACCGTTTAGACAAACACGGAGACAGGTTGGACACGGTTGAAAAACGAATTTCCCGACATGGAGGATAACGTGACCTCTATGGCCGCCAGAGTGACAACGCTAGAAACACAAATGAAAGCTGTTATGGCCAAGAACGAGGACCTAGAAGGGTGTTCACGCCGGAACAACATCAGGATCCTCGGGGTAAGGGAACGACAAACCACAGGAAAAATGGAGGACTTCATCAAAAAACTATGCAAGGAGATATTTGGAAACCCTGCATTGTCCGACATGTTCGTAGTGGAGTGGGCTCACAGAGTCCCAACTACCCGCCCCCATCCCTGGAGCAGCCCCCCGCCCAATAATCGCAAAGTTGCTTAACTTCAGAGACCGAGATACAATCCTCCGGCTTGCAAGAGAGAAAGGGCACCTGCAATAAGATGGAGATTACATCCAATTCTTTCCCGACTTCTCCCCTTCGGTCCAGGCCTTGCGCAGAACATTCACTGGCGTGAAACATCGACTGCAAGACAACAAGTTGATGTATTCCATGCTCTACCCAGCCAAGCTATGTATCCAACACAACGGCAAGTCACAATTTTTCAATACGCCCGAGGAGGCGAATTCGTTTCTCGATAAGCTGGGGTGCAGAGAAAACATAGACAACGCTAGACCCCGAAGATGAGAACGAGGCAATGGGGACCCACCCTGAGATTCATCTGCATCCATCAATAGGCTGCCCTGAGACGCATAAGAACGACCCCCCGGATCCAGACTTCCATGTTAAACTTTAAGGTGCGCTGGTCCTTGGAAGCTCCCTAGCGCCCCAAGCGCAGCTTAGTTATGTTTCGGGACCTTGGGAGGGGAAAGCTGATGGGCAAGTTGGGGGTTGCCCATGATTGGGAGGGAAATGGTTTGTTATTATGGAATTGTGCTCGTCAGGGGCCCATGCTCCCCCTGCCGCCGCCTGGAAACGCCCAACGGCTGTACAAGATGCGGAAACTCAGAATAAACACATGTGGAACACTCCACGACAAGGCGGTGCCCCACCCTGGCCAAAACTTACCCCAAAATCCAATTACTCACAACATTTAAGCTAGCTACGTGGAACATCAAAGGTGGCAATAACCCGATTAAAACCAGGAGAATGACAATACCTCCGAAGACACAAGGTGGACATCGCCTTGGTCCAGGAAACCCACCTCCTCCCGGGAACGGAGAACCGGTGGGCCCGAGATTGGGGGTGCCACAGATACTTTGCGTCTTTTTCCACATTCGCCAGAGGAGTGGCAATCCTAATAAATAGAACTCTGAAATTCAAATTACTTGCAACCAAAAGTGATGAGGACGGAAGGTCACTTCTACTACACGGAATTCTCGAAAACTCTGAACTCATAATAATAAATTCCTATGGTCCGAACACAGACGGTTGCAACAACTTTGATTGGGTCATGACGCACCTGGGAGAAACAAGATCAGCAACTATCATATGGGCAGGTGACTTGAACACCACTCTAGACCCACAGAAGGATAAATCCCACCCGACCTCCACAACTACTCCCAAAGCTGCGTGCCAGGTTCTGGAGATCTGTAGAGCATACGACCTAGTGGACATCTGGAGACGCCAACACGGCGAGTCCCTGGAGTACTCGTTCCACTCCTGGGTCCACCAAATCAGCTCCCGCCTAGATTACATCCTTGTATCCGCACACAGCCAAACTCAATGGTCGAATAGCCAAATACTGCCCAGAACCATGTCCGATCACTCGGCAGTAACAGTGGAATACACGCTGCCAGACCCATCGGAGGGAAGGAGACATTGGAGACTCAAACCTGAGTCACTGCAGGATCAGGTGTTTGCCGCCGAACTCTGCACAGAAATCACAACATTCCTCGAAATCAATCAAGGATCAGTGGCGTCCGCTGGGACCCTGCGGGAGTCCTTAAAATGCCACGGTAAACAACACCCACTTGTCTGACGTTAGCCCCTCCCATGCGTGGGTGAAGTGTGAAATTCAGCCTCCTACTCGAGTGGCATGGGCGGACCTGGAATGATGCGTCATTGTTAGGGAGGAGTTCAGCCTTTCCCAGGTGAGATTCTGCCCCTTCCTCTGCACCTTTTATTTCCTCTTTGAAAATTGGACGAGGAACCTTGGCCTTGCGACTGGCCCCAAGCCTGAGGAACGTTGAGCACCCTGGCCCAAAATCTTCAAGTGTTTGGGGAGCCCTGCTGGGAACAGAGTTTGTTTTTCAACTGTCCAAGGGATTTAAGAGTGTTGTATTCATCCGTGGCACTCTTAAGGGCATCTTCTACGGTCTTCACGAATAACACATTTGGCTCCACTAGCATGTTTAAGAGGGTTGCCTGAGTTTCTAGCTTAAACCCAGACTGTCTGAGCCAGGCGTGGCACTTGATGAGCGTTCCCTCTGCTATGATGCACCCTGCATTATCTGCTGCATCAAGGTTATTCTTTAGGATGCAGTGTGAGATCTGCTTGCCTTCTGAGATGGTCTTCCGTAATTGAGCCTTTAATGGTTCTGAGACGGCTTAAATTTGGTGCGCCAGGTCATCCCATTTGTGGCAGCCATAACTAGCTAACAGCGTAGTGTTGTTAGCGATTCTGGTCAGTATGATGCAGAGGAGGCAACCTTTCTCCCAAAAGTATATATCTTTTTGCTTTCCTTGTTCGGCAGGGCTTCTGCCGACGCCAGGGGAGTGCCTGCCATTTTTCTAGTCGTGGTGACCACTAGGAAATCTGCTTCAAGCTGACCCCTAATATACAGGGGGTCAGTGAGCGCAGGTCTGAATAGTTTGTCTATTCTGAGGTTGACTGTCCTCATGAGACTAGGCGCCAGTAGGGATGGCTGGATGCGTCTTAGGACAGACTGCAGCTGTGGGATAAACTGGGTGGCAGACTTTTTGTCCCCCAGAATATCTTCCACAAAGTCCTTCTCAACCTGTGCCTCCTGAGTGTCAATATTAAAATGTTGTGCCGCCTTAGGTAGCAGTTCATTGTACTTACGTTGATTGTCAACAGGCAAATCTGCTACCAGCTGGTTCTGGTGATCTGGCGACTGGATCACATAAATGTCATCATAAAACTGGTCTTGGACTTGGCTAAAGAGGTCCCCCTGACACCCTGTGTCTCCTTGGTCGTCATAATACAAGTCCTGAGAGCGATCTTGGTATATCGAGGCCAGAGTGCCTAGAGCAAGAGTGCTAGGCTGTGGCTCAAGACAAGACTTCTTGGCAGGGGCCTGCTGTGCCGATGCCCCTGGATGTGAGGCATCTTCAAGAATTGTCAATTGGCTGGGGTGTCTGTCCATGAAGTCTACAAAACTAGACATTGTCCTTATAGTTGTATTGAACTGTTCAGGTGTATATTCACATGAGGGTGGGAAGCCCGACATGACAGGGGTGACCTGGAAGGGAGTAACATCCTTGTTGTGCATGGCCCCTCAAAGAGTGTCTAAGGGGATGGAAAACCCTGTGTGTGTCTTTTGGGGCAAAAGGCGCAGAAAAATGTGTCTTTTTTTGGCGACTTCGCTTTAAGCAGGGAAGCGAAGAAGTGTTTCTTATTTAGTTAATGCAATTTCAGCACCTTCTAGGGGGACGCCTTTCACTGCCTATTTTTCGGCACGCGAAAGGAGGGCCTTTTTATGTGCAGTGTTCAAACCGACTTTCGCTTTCGGTTTTGGGGAACTGTCGTGAGGCGAAAGCGTACGCGATGGCCCAGAAGACAGTGAAGAACCTGAGGCTTTGTCCCTGGACACGGCATGGGCCTAGAAAGACTGTCGAGAGTTGGCTGTGGGGTATGTTCTTATTGTGTTTGTGCTTGTGTGTGCCCTGGCCGCTGGGTGTCTTTCTCCATCACAGAGCTGACGGCCTGCTTCTTGGAGTCGGGGGCCTGCACATGGGGTTCCGCCAGACCCCGCTCGCCTTCGGCGTTACTCATGACCCCCATACTGCCCTCGCTGGAGTCTTCCGTCACGCGATGGAGGCCTCAACCTGCATGGCGTGAGCGGGCCAGCGTTTGGGCCGCCAATCATTCAAGCTCTTTGGCCGAAAAAGTTTACAGGATTTACAATCTTTTTCGGGGTGATCCCCTCGGGAGACAGTGATTGCAAACTTGGTGCATGTCCTTCCACTGGAATCTTCGGTGGCAGGTAGGGCAAAATTTAAAGGGGTTTTGTCCATTATATTTTAAAAGGGTAGATTGGCGAGAAAAAAAGAAAGAGGATAACAGAATAAGCATTTGCTAAAGAGGTCAGTATGAAGAACCTACCCCCCTCTCTCCCTACTGTAAGGGGCCGAAGCCCGAAGAGGTCCATGAAGGCTGCGTCTGGTTGTCGATCAGTCAGTCGTCGACGTTGAGGGTGTTCGTCGAGAGCAGTCAGGTGGTCATGCAGCAAAGCAAACAATAAAGGAAAGAAAGTCTATATATAATTACAATTTTAGCTAATTAAAAGGCATCCGCCTAGAAGAGAACTCTGCATTTGCAACCTACTTTGATGGTGGAAAAAAACAATCTGAGGGACCTCAACGCGTGAAGGACCATTGGTACAGTACACGTCACTCGACGTCCGTTTGAGTTTCAAAAACAAATCTTGTAATACTCAAGGACTTCCACTAAATGTTTGACTATGCAGAGCATGTGAACTAAGCAGATCCACAAGCTCCAGAAATATATATAACACAACGAGGGGTAAGTGGAAGAGACATTTGACCGCTTTATTTGAACTCTGCAACAGGGTCATGAACCCCTCATCTGATAGAGAGAAGTCTCAATGAAGTCAGAAACCAGCCACCATTTCCTTTGTTGGGCAAAGGCCCTAAACAAACCTTTTTGTTGAAGTTAGGCTCTTGTGGTTTGTTCGTTTTAAGCGGTAGGGACATAAGTCAAGCTAGAACAGGTTTTCTGGATGGCAGACTGATTATTTCAGGACAACCAGACAAGCACTTTTCTGTTCACAAGAATAAGACTAAGAATCCTAGAGACAGCTTAGGTTGTGGGTAAAAACAAAGAAATATTGACACCAAAATGTCATCTTGTCCATCTCCCGACTCTGGCTTACCACTTGAGGGTTAGAGTAAAGCTTTTTAATCTCATCCGGGAACATTACACTGGGGAGTCAGCAACAAAGCTTATGGGTAAAACTGTCCCATTTGTTTTATGCAGGGGGTTGACACTTCGCATCAGAGGCACACAGACTGTAAAAAGTTGTATACATTTTGGGATCATATTTTTCAGGCAGCAAGTGAATTTATCTGGGAAAGGAAGACCCCTCAAGATGTGCCAAAATCTCAGAAATTGATGCATACATGCTATGCCTCATGTGTGTATTATGCAATAACTTTGGCAAGGGTAGCAATATTACGATGTTGGAAGAGTCAACCTCAGTCGGTCAAGTCAAACATTTATACAATAAATGGGAATGTATTTGTTGAAATAATTGTAAAGTGATGATTAAATATGAATAGACACAAATGGGAGTGAAGGTGAAGCAGGTGTATTGCAAACCCCCCAGGATAGATGCAACTACTAATATTTTAAAACTCTTAAAACATTACAAATACAAGAATGATCATGCAGTTTATGAGGCTAGAGAAACATTGCTGTAAACATGTCTAAGAAAGAAAACAAATACTTTCAAAGCTTTATTTTAGATAATTTCCATAAGGGATATCCCAGAGCATCACGTATCTGGCCTTGCGACTCAGCCTTTTAGCTTGTTGCAGCTTTCAAAAGCTTACTGCGATTGGCTCCCGGTGACTTGGCGGAGGATTGAGACACGACATTCATCCCAGGCATTTCAAACAGACAAGCGGGAGAACCCCTCTGTTTGTGAACAGGAGAAGAAGTCAAAAGCCATATCAAACAACTAAGTCAATCGGCAAACTTAGGTTCACTTCCTTTTTTTTCTAATCCATGCAATTTCCCTCTTATCTACAAAAGCATGGGTCTATCAGTAATGCCCCAATCCTGATGAAGGCGATTTGATCAACTCCCTCGCCGAAACGTTCATACACCCCTTTCAACACAGCCACAATAGCCAATCAAGCTAAAGGCGGACGTTGGCTGTTAGGCAAAGTTTGAATGCCGTACCCTCTGGGAACACTACAAGCAACTATGACTACAGGTGTAAGCAAACCAGCCTTTGGTATAAATCTGTACTACACAGTGTTGGTAGCGTGTTGAGCCGCCAGGCTTATCTCAAGAGGGGAAAAATGAGCAGTAGTGGAGATGCACAAAGATTCACAATTACAGGTATTCAAATAGACTCTTACACTCAAGGTTTCTTCTATAAAAATGTATAATTTATTTATCAGTCAATTATAAAACACTCATTAGAAGGAGACAATCGTATAGTAACACAGCAAGAGGGAGGACGTCGGGGGACTCCTGCACTGCACGGGGACAGCCAAAAGCTTGCAACTAGCAAACTTAAATTCGGGTGGCTGTAAGTAACGCACACAAACTAGTGTGCCTCTCCCTGGTTCGACAGTTTCCTGCAGCAACTCTGAGGAAATTCAACCAGCTCCGTGATGAGTGTCCTGGTGGCTTACTTTGGAGTTGATTGGTCCCACCAACTCAAAAGGGAGAAGTCGTCCTTGCAGGGGCTTCTCTGTCGATTGTAAACTTGGCGATTCAGACTTGCAGCAGGGCTTCACCGGGAAAACCGTCCTCTTCAAGCTCTTCTTCGGTTCCTTCGTTCCAGTGGTCGACTCTGCCTTCCAAGCCAAGACACTCGCCTTTCATTCATTCTCGCCCATTAATTCCAGCCTAGCTGTCACTTACCCAGCAGGGTGGCTGTCCTTGCCAGACAGTCAACCAGCCAATCACCACAGAGTGCATTTGGGTCTCCTAGGAGACTAAGCACAGGGAGTTTAGGGCACCTCCCTCACTTCCTGCCCACCCCAGACACTCGGGCGCCAGAAGCGGTCTTCTCTCCTGAAGCCCGCCAAAGGCGAATGAACAAAGAGACCAAACCTGGTTTGGCGCACAGAGACAGAATCTAGAAGGATCTTTCCAAAAAGAAATGCCGAAAAAAGAAGACCGGGACCTGTTTTAACAAAGGGGGCTCAGACGCCATCTTGAAAAACATGGCTCCCACGATTTAACGTTACCGGAGCTGCATTGCAATTTCAGAACTACTTGACAACAGCAATACACTAAACATGAAAATGTTTCTGCTTCGGTTTTGCTTTTCTCTATTATGTACTGATAGTATAAATAATACATTTAAGAAACTATTGCCCTAGAAACACCCCTTCTTGTTAGCTCTTTCTACACATTTCCCAGTTCCAAGTTGAATAGGGACATGCCCCTAGGTATAATAACATCACTGACAGAACCTGGATAGTAGAGGGTTAACAAGCACTAGACACTAACCTGGGGAATAGGGATGCCTGGGTCAGAGAGGTGCTTGCTTCTTCTAGCCGAGAAAGGGAAAAACAGCTCTTGGAGCCCTTCCAAGAATTTCTAATCAAAACCCTTGCACCCTCTCTGGGAGTCTGTGGCATTGGGCATTCCAACATTATTGAATTGGTACACTGGATTTCCTTCCTGATGTTTCCAAGTTTATATCTCAAAAGGCAGGAAGTGATGCAGACAAAGAAAATTCACAATTGGTCTTTGCGGTAAATCTCAAATAAATGTTGCCTTGTGTCAGGCACTTGTAACATTTTCCAAGAGTGCTGGTGAATGGGGCACTACAAAGAATTGTGAATATTCTAATATGTTGACTGATATTTACCTTCAACCTCCGGCTAAGGTTTTCCATGGTGCCGCCATCAGATGCCTCTCCAATCAGGGTGAAGCTATTAGCACTTTCAGTGGACTGCAATCTGCACAAAAAAACAACTATTTTCACAAGAACATATTGCACACCAGCAACAGGATCAACAAGTAGAAGCAACAGACTGCACATTTTTAACAGTGCAAACTCTACATTCTGGCACCGACGGAGCTCTAGAGATTCATGTATAGGATATTTTGTACCAGTGTGTGCATCGTTAGCAGCTTTGCTCACTTAAGCAATAGTATGTATCTGACCTTTTTGGGTGCACCTTTAATGAGGTAATAATGCCTAAGAAAGCAGACAATGAGGGTAATATACCTGTTAGTACCCCAGCATAACATCCAGGGTGCTGTAGAATTTTGTTTTTTTCACATAAGTGGTTTGTCGGAAAGTGCAAGTATTTTCTCACATTAAAACAAACAAAGCCTTCGGGCAGAAAAGCAACAAGGGAGACAGGATATGTGTACACATCGCAATATGAAGAACAGTAACTGGAAATTGACTCTGCACCAAGGCAGATTGAAGCAGTGTGGGGGGCTGTGGAGGAGCCCTGGAGAGTGAGAAAGGCCTACGTCAGTGGGCAGGCAGCACGGATTCTAGGGCTCCAATTAATACAAGCCCTTGCCAAATGGGTAATGTCATGTACGAAGCCTGCTGATTGGCAAAGAAACACCACCTGAGTCCTAATACAACTGAAGGCATAAAAATGTGCAGAATGTGGGGGGAAGGCAGAGCAGAAATTCGATATGGCAAAGCTAGATGTTTGGCTTTCAAGGAGTAGAGTAATTCATGGTCATGATGTCACTGCACATTGAAGCTTTCCTCTGCATTAAATACACCCACTAGAACAAGAAGTTAAAAAATAAAAAACAATTGCACCATAATTCATTCACATCTTCATCAAGGAGTTACAAACTATGCCTTTTGTGTATAAAGTAATGGCTGATTCTATGGCAAGGCGGTCCCGTCAACAGGGAGGAGCCAGATTGCCTCTAAAATCAAAAAATGATGACAGATTGGGTAGGAAAATCTACCTTCACCTACATTGCGCCAGCAGAGGTTGAAAGTAATGTATTCCTCATCAAGGAAACAAGCATTTCTAAAATAAATCACTCATTTTTATCAAATAATAAATTGAAAACTTTATAGAAGTATCTCTCAAATGCAAAAGTTGCAAATTAGATGAAGACCTTTACAAAACTGGATCTTTGAAAATATCAACTTGTAAGGAGCTAGCCCAAACACAATCAAGCAGGTTTGGTTTTGAGGGCAAGCCAGGGATTTACATTTCTGAGAGCCGAGAGCTATTTAGCACCTGCTGGTAGTCAAGAGGAGCCTTGTTATCCAGTTACCAACAGTACCCAGGAGCTACGTTTGACAGCCTAGGATATCTCTTACCATACACATATACCCATCTTACATTAACTCAGTGTTTGACAACGTGTATGAAGGGGCACTAAAATCGGTAGCAGACATTTAAAGCATAATGGGTCATATGTAATGAATAAAACATAGCCTGCATCTCACGGGGAAGTAAAACCTGTGGCACACTATATGTTAGGAACCTTTTTTTAATTGTATTTATTTTAATTCTTCATAACGCGCCACATCGCCCGCAGCCCTCAAGGCGCACAAAAAACACAAAAATGGACAGGAAATCAACGAGAGGCACGGAATTCAAGAAAAGAGAAACAAAACTAAGGGGCCCTAAAGAGAAATATTTTCAGCTTCTTTTAGAATTTGGCAAGGGAGGTGGCTAACTTAAGGTCCAACGAGATTGAATTCCAGGTAGCATGGGCCACAACATCAAACCTGGGTTTCCCAAATTTGGCAAGGCGAAATCTGGGTTGACTAAGCCTAGCCTATTCAAGTGACCTAAGGGATCGTACAGGAAAATATCGCTGAATACACTCTGGGAGGTAGCTGGGTGCTGCAGCATTCAGACACTTGAAAGTAACTGTCTGGCTTCAGTGATGAAGTGCTGTCTTGGAAGACCTAGCAATGCTCAGACCGCGCCATTTTGTGTAACCTGGAGGGAGGCCAGATTGGATTGAGCAGTGCCAGCTAAGAGACTATTAAAGTAATCTAGCCTCAAGTTAATTAAAGCAGAGGCTAGAATAGACATGTTAACAGACAAAAAGGGACGCAAGAAACCCAACTGCTTATTAATCCAACCGCATGAAGCACGAATCATAGCCAAGTGAGATCTCAAGGTAAGCTCCAAATCGATTGTGACACTGAGCGTTTTAACGCTCTGAACCATGAGAATGGAAACATTGGAAATCAAAAACGATGCATATTCCGATGAGAGATTTTTAAGCATGTGGCTGGAAGCAGCAATAAGAATCCCTGTTTTATCAGTGTTCAGGGTCATGGAATTCTGGGTCATCCAGGAGTGAATGAGAGTATAAATGGTACTGATTGCCTGAAAATCCACGAAATAAGAGCCTGAGAGTTCCAGGATGACTCGGGTGTCATCAGCATAATTGGCACATAGGACACCCAGGTCATCAAGCAGCAAAAGAAGAAGGCGAATGTAAATGTTAAAAAGTGTCGGAGGCGGTGAGGATCCCTGAGGAACACCCCGTGTGAGAAAAGTGGGACAAGATGAGGCGTCATGAATTACAATGCGATCATTACGTGCGCCCAGGAAAGAGACCAGCCACTGCATTTTCTCTTGAAGCAACTTTTCCACTATATTCAATGGATCCCCAAACGTCTTTCTTTTGTTCATGCTCCATGTCCTGACTTTTTGCAGTAAAGTGAAGCCTTCAGCTTCACTTCACTGAGCTTTTGCTCACTTATTATGTGTAAACCGACTAGTCCTTCAGACAGAAAGTACTAGGAAACTAGGTTTCCCTTTTCTTTTTACAACTTATTTATGTTGGGTAACTTTAACATTGCACATTGCATCTCCCATTGTAGTGCAATGGGGATACTTTTGAATCACCCTAGACTCTGGATTTTTGTTACTTTAGATGTGTCCTAAGGCAAGCTGGTCGCAGCAGTTACATTGTTACTGTATTTTTATTTAGCCTTCTCCTGTTTACCGCATTTGGCTACTAACAGTGGCTAGTGGCCTAACATAGTAGTGGTAGAAGGTCTTTCGCTTGCCCTTCGGCCATCTTGTGCTTTAGCCTTCTTCCTGCCTTGTAAGGTCAGGAAAACCCTTTTATGGGCATGCATTTGCCCAGGAAAGCAGTGCTTTTTGCAGGCTAGTGCAATGCCATGTGTGTTGGAACTCAGGAAGTGGGTTGGGACTGTCTAGTCCCAATCCACAAACATGTCTCAGTGTGCCTGGAGTGTATGCATGAGTTTGCCCACAGTGGTCCATGATTGGACCACTGCCAGGGTGTGTGTGTGTGTGAGGGGCATATCTTCCATTGGGTGGACGGCTGAGTTTCTGTGCTCACCTAAGTAGAGGAGTCCTGCAGACAATCCCCAGAGATCTGAAGAGGAGCCAAGTATCCTGCGTAGCTGTGAAGACTTCGGAAGACCTGTGAACCCATCCTAAGAAGGGCTGGCAACCAACATTTTCTGCAGTCCCAGTAGAGCCCTGTCCGGCTACTGATCTTAGAAGAACCTTGTTGGTGCTTCGACCCTGTGGAGTGGTGGGAACAAACTTTCTCAATGACTTCTTGGTGCCCTGTAGTTGAGTCTTGAGAAGCGTTCCTGGGCCATCCAGTTGACTGACCGACTCCAATTTGGGCTACCACAGTAGAAGCATTGTTGTTCTGTGTTTTGACTCTGAACTTCGGGGGGGTGGGGGAGGGTCTTCAGGCTGTCCTGTAAGTAGCCTCTCGGCGAAATCTCAGCGGCCAAGCATCAAAGGGTCCCAAGATAGGCCTTCTTCAACCATGACATCTGTGATGCCTGCTGTTGCAGTGCATCAGTGACTGTCGCTGAAACAGACTTTCCTGCATCCAGTCGAGGATCCTGAAGAGTCCTGCACTGGCACCTGCTGCACTGTTGCATGAGATGAGGGTGCAATCAGCTCCTGGACCCAACCAGAACTTCTCTTGCACCCGCAGATCATGGGCTTCTTCGATCGGAACCAATGGAGGGAAAGCGGACCTCTTGCGACCCTCCAACGACCTGCAAAGTCTGAGGAAAAATCAGAGTACGGGTGGTAAGCTATAATGATAGGTACTGGTAAAACTATCTCCACCCTTTCAAAGTTTGCAGAACCTTTGAATTGTTTTACAATCGTTGGCTTTCTTACCGTATGTCCTCCAAAAGGTAGCAAAAGGTTTTACTCATCAGAGAACTTCTTCACCTGACTTTTGGAACCATTTTCACATCCACAGAGCCCTCCTCCTAACTTTTTCCCCAACTTCCTAAACTCTTCGGAAACTTTGTGAACTTTTAGGCACAAGGCCCCAGACAATTTAGGGTTGGACTTTATAAGTTAGGGATATAATTCCTGTGGACTATTGGTGACTTATCCAATTACTTAAATTCCCTTTCAGGTAAGTAATGGGGCGGGGTTTGATTATTTTACACGAATAGTGACTGTATATATTTATTTAATTCTTAGCATTGTGTGATATTACTGCCTGTTATTAGTCATTTTCATCATTTGATCCTTGGCCATAATATAGTATTTTTGTACTTACCTGTCTAAGTGTAATCCATGAATATTTCACTGTGCGGACCCATCGTGGACCCCTGACTCCACTCACCTCTGCCAAGACTTAGCCTTGACATCTCCCCATGCTACCTTGATTGTTTTGGCTAAATTCCCAGAAATTCACAGAAATCTTTCGCTGTTCACTATAACTAGGGAGCCCTCCTAAACATCTGTCCACTATGCCAGAGTTTAGAAATCCATCTTAACAAATTTGAGTGCATCTAAATTTGAAAACCTGAAGAAGTTGTGTTTAGACACAGGCCTTCCAGTCTCTGGAACAAAAGCTGAACTTATAAAAAGAATTCTAGATCAGCAGGATAGTTGGATAGTTTCTCTGCCAGAAAATGGTGACACTCGCGACACTAGGGCTGGAACCAGCAGCAGTAATGGACGTACTGTCTTTGCCACTGTAGAAAGGGAAGGAGGGGGATTATTCAATGGATGTCTCTCTTACAAATTCAGAAGCAGACATTAACGGGGAGCTGAGAAAGGAGAAGCTCAGACTGAGACTGTGAGGGGGTCAGAAATGTGAGACGGACAAACAGGTATGGTTTTCTCACAATTTGCAATTTTTATTAAATAAAAAGGGGTGAGACAAATGTCTTTCTTTACCTAACCTAACAAGGATGTCCCTGCCTAACAAAGTAAGGCTAAAGAAAAATGATCTAGTGTCCAAAAAGTATCTGACC
Organism: Ambystoma mexicanum; assembly: GCF_040938575.1. Lineage (NCBI taxonomy): Eukaryota > Metazoa > Chordata > Amphibia > Caudata > Ambystomatidae > Ambystoma > Ambystoma mexicanum. The sequence goes on from NC_090938.1 coordinate 505,666,112, forward strand.
CTCACACTAACATACACAACAAAATTATACAATGTTTGTTTGGCTCTCTTAAATCCCAAAATATAACATATCAATTCGAACCCCAAGGTTGTGACCAGCCCAGCAATCCTTGTGACCAGAGTTGGATTCCCTTCCCCTGGATCAATTCAGGATATTTGGAACAAAATTTAGTTTCAAGAAAGTTCTGTGAAATAAAGTTCCATTCAATGTAGCATACAAAGTATTTTATCCAATTAGCTGTTCCTGACTTAACATACGCTGTTCCAGTATATCTAAAAGGTCAATATCGGTCAGTAATTCATAGGGTCTCTTCTTCACTTCTGTCCCCTTTTTAAATATCAGAATTACAACAGATCACTTCCAGGAAGTGGGCGTAGGTCCCTGGGACTTACTGGTCATTGGAAAGGCTAAACATATAGGAACCCGTCTTCTTTTGAATTTGAAAGGAAATTTATATCAGATGGAATGAAAGGTATGCACGGTATAAGAACAGTATCTAAGTTTAATCCATCAATTACAAAGGCACACGGGTGTTGCTAGGTCTGGAAAAGATCGGGGGCTAAGCTAATGTCGGGACTTGGGGATAGCTAGCATTTTGGTTGTAGCACCTGAGCTTCTATCCAGGCTACAACCGAAAGACCCGGGGCTATAGCCCTCAAAGCAACCCCGTAGCAACGCCTCTGCAGGCCTCTATGATGTGTCTTTGCAGACAGGTAATCGTCAGCCTTGTTCCAATGCAGGGTCCCTGCGATGGCACAAGATTGCATAGTAGCACAATTACAGCACCTACTTTCAGTTTAGGCTTGTGAGGAGGCATTCGTCCTACAGTGTTTTGCTCTTTAGGGATTGACATTTGGAGACTGAAACGTTGAGCCGGTAATTCTGTTTGTTGAAATGATAGCTCCTGTTGAAGTGGAAGGGAACACAGAGGTGCACTTTGCCATTTGGACAGCAGAGGGAAACCGAACACTGAAATTGCATCAGCTGAGTACGGAAACATACTTAAGCGGTGTATGTAGATGGGTAGATAGATAGAGCCCTCGCAGTTCTGCACACTTTCTGGTGCAAATCCAAGGGCGGCGCATTTCACGGCATGTCAGAAGCTTCTTTCCCACATAGGATGGCTTGCTTCAGCGCTGCTTCCCACGGCACGGCTCAGTTTTCACGACTTCTGCCACATCTCGTACACAGTGTTCTGCTGCTGCCACAACACCGACATAAGCTTCGGCTTCTCTCAGCTGTGGCTGCTCTTTAGGGTTTTAAAGGTCCCGCTGAGGTGCTTCCCAATGAAACAACGAAACTGTTCATACCACTACATGGACTCTGAGCCCCACCTCCTCATCTACGTACTATGGGCATTATGGGACTTTAAGTCCCTAATATTCTTGTTTGTTCATTCGTTAACCCAATTTGATGGGGGTATCAGAGTGTTCAAATTTAGGGGAGATTATTAAAGGAGTTGATGTTTATCCTTTGGGTTTAGGACCTTGATATATAGCAGAATCATAGCATCTAGAAGTTGTAATATCCCTGATCCCCCACGATACCATGTTCATGTTTGGTTCTCTGGGTAATTCCGGGAGAGGGAACCGTACAATGATAGTGTGCCATTAGATATGTAGGAATTGGGGCATCTCATCCTGCGAGAAAGAATATTGCATCCCTCCTAACGAAGTCACCACATCCTCTTGGCAGCTGTCTCCTCCCAGGTGATCCTCCCTCATAATACTACCCCCCAGGGTTAGTATCAGGTAGCGGCTGCCTTCCTTCGGCCACATGGGAAGAAACCTTAGGCTGGGGTTTAGTAATGACTCTGCAGGATTCATCACTTTAGTCAGCAAGGGCTTGAGTATAACATGGCCAAGCTGGAGTTTGAGAGAATGGAGATGCATAAGGACAGATCACCAGCGTAGTCTTGCCAGGCTGCAGCCACCACAGGATTTGGAAATGGTTATGGGTTTCCTAAAGATCTGCTCAGTGCGTATGATGAGAAGAATTACATTATAGATGGCTTAAACCCTTTGAGCATGCTTGTGAGGTACAAAAGGTGGGCAAGCCTGACAAGATTGCTTGGTTGATCAGCAGGCTACCCCATTCTGGATGCAGTGCCATTATTGATATGCCAAAGGCTGACAGAAAATACTTTGCAAAACTCAAGCAGGCTCTCCTCCAAAAGTTTGGGAAAACACCTGTACAATAATTGAAGAGATTTAGAGAGTACAAGAAAAAATGTAATATGACTTGGATGTCTTATATGACAGACTCCCTGAAAAATCTGAGTGGCTGGGTTGAAGGTTACAAGGTAAACACCTTTGAAGGCATGATTCACTTGGTCATGCTTGAGCATCTTTTTGCCTCATGTTCCTCTGAGCTTAAACAGCATTTGGCTGACTCCAAGGAAATAGATCCTAAGACTTTGGGCATTGCTGCCGACTTGTGGGTGTCTATAAAGTGTCCCATATAAACATGCCTGTTTCCGGTAAGCAGGAGGAGGGGGGGAAGCAGAAAGAGGGTGGGACAACTGACAAAACATCCTCCCAAAAGGGCCACAAAAGGTTCCACAAGGGTAAATCACGAGATTCAGGTAAGGGTAATGGGACTAACCATCCCAAGCACGAGAGCGGATACTCTAATCCTCCCTATGTACAAAGGTCCTGTGTAGCAAGTGACCATGAGAAGGGGGATCCCAGATGTAAAGGTAAGACCTGGAGGGGCCACTATGTAACTGTGGCCTTTTCTCATGATGAGGAAGTGATACTTACAGGCGTGTCATTCTCTTTCAACACCTTGCCCAATGGTGAAGGGTCTGAAGTAGAGTTAGATTTCTTGGAACCTAGCAACGCTGGAGCTTCCGCTCCCATACCTGTTTTGTCCCAAAGTTATTTTTCTCCTGAGGATAGTGTCCAGGTAGCAGATGAAAGTGCCTTTCAGTTGGCCAAGAGGCCCCCTCTCAACTTCCCAGAACTGCTTAACATTGAAGCTGTGAATACTGAGCCGGCTTGGGCAGCCATGAGTGTGAGGTTTACTAGAAGAGCTCTGAGTGAGATCAGTCTTCAAGACCTAGGTCCTGAGAGAGACACTCCAGGTCCTTCCAAGACTAGGTCTCAGAAATATCAGAATCAAGCTACCGTGGGTGAACCACCAGTGAAGCAAAGGATTCAAAAGGTAGGTGGGTTACTAGTGAGCTGTGGCGGCTGGTTGTATCGGGCGGGGGTGTGCCGAACCCCTATAGAGATACAGCTGGCTGCAGAGTGCCGCACACAGCCGAGCAGCAGAGAGCAGACACTGAGTCTGCAGTCAGACTCTGCATCGCTTGTGCTGTGGTTCAAAATAAATTAATAATTCTTACTTGCGTTGGCCGGGCTAGAGCATGTTGTTATGATCACGTGGTGGGAATGCGTGGGGTGCAGGGGGGCATTCCATGCTAGGAAAGTATTCTTTGTATCGTGCTCAGAGCTTTCCAGCTTTACGCAGATAATGTAAAACGTTTCTATTAAGAGGTTGGCGGGGCGCCAGAAGAGTGGCCCCATCAGTATGTTTTTGTGCGCAGATAGCGCTTTTTTGAATACTTTACTTTTTAACCTTGACTGTAAGTCAAGGCGCAGCACTGTTAGTCAAGATTGTATGCAGAACCCTTTGGGAGACTACACCAACCCGGTCCTCCTGGCAATAGGTAACCAAACCTTTGGTTTAAGTCTGTATTACACAGGTTGGTAGGGTAGCTGAGCAGCCAGGATTATCTCAAGAGGGGTCAATGTGAGCTGCACGGTGGTAGCAGAGATTCACAGTAGCAAGTAACTCTTAGGGCCTCATTACACGGATGGCGGAGAACCATTGCGCTATTAGCACCATGGTTCATGCCGGTAAAATACCGGCACCGCCTTGGCGGAAAGGGGAATTACCGCCCCATTCCAAGGTTGGCGGGGCGGTAATTCCCCCTTCCACCATTGCCCTTCCCCATTCCCATTTTTGGCCCATAGGGCTCTATGGGAATGGGGAAGGCGCTAATTACGGTACCGCAATTTGCGGTACCGTAATTAGCTCCCTGGGTCCCTTTGCGGGTTGGTTTTTAACGCCTGCAAAAAGCAGGCGTTAAATCCCCCAACCCGCAAAGGGACCTCGTAGTAAGGCGGTAAGGATTTACCGGTACCAGTATTTTACCGGTACCGGTAAATCCTTACCGCCATCCGTGTAATGAGGCACTTACACTCAAGATTTCTTGATTAAACAATTATTTATTTAACAGTCAGTTGAATAAGCCTTCTTTAGAAGGGAGCAATATATGTAACACAAATATACTTCGAAAATACACACTCTCAGTTTCAATAAATCAGTACATACTCATTGGGGATGGCACAGAGACACTTCCTACACCCTGTGGCGACTTAAATAACTAGGACACTGTGGACATTGATATATCACTGTTACATTTAGAGCAAAACTGAGTTTGGTGTGAAAAGGAAAAGGTTAGGGAATAAAACAATGGTTAATAAATATTCTTAAATAGGTTTACAGTGCCATAGGTCTGAAGAAATTGGTTCCAGCTGGCTTCTGTTCCAGTTGCAGTATGGCAGATCCTTGTGTTCCTGGGCCTCAGTCGTGGGGACAAGAGGGAGGACGTCTGGGGACTCCTGCACTACGAGTTGAAGGTCGGCGGCAGCAATAGGCAAACTTCAGATCAACAGCACTTCGCGGTTTCAGATTCTCAGCAATAGCACCACCGTGGTTCTCGGATACCTTTCCACGCATCTGGGGTTCAGCACTCTGTTGAGGTGGCTCAGGCTTGGTCAGTCCTGCTTCCTGGGAGTCTGGAGGATCTTCCTGGAGCTGTGGTCGGACTTAAAGACAACTCACTCGATTCTGGTGTTCCTCTCCCTGGCAATCGGTCCCTGCGGCAGAAATGGAAGTGCAGCCAGCTCCAAGAGGATTTCCAGATGAGTTTGTCTTGGTGTTGATTGGTCCCCCATCTCAAGAGAAGAAGTCGTCCTTTGGAGGGCTTCTCTAGTTGAGGCGATTTCTGAACTTCAGCACAGCAGCAGGGCTTCACCGGGCAAACCAATGGCCCAGGAGCTGCAGCAGCTGTCCTCTTCAAGTTCTTCATCGGTTCCTTTGTCTAGTGGTCGACTCCTTCCAAGCCAAAAGCCTCGCCATTTATTCAGTTCTCTCCCATTCATTCCAGCCTAGCTGTCAATCACGCAGCAGGGTGGCTGTCCTTGCCGGACAGTCAGCTGGCCATTCCCTAAAGAGTGCATTTGGGTCTCCTAGGAGACTAAGCACAGGGAGTTTTGGGCACCTCCCTCACTTCCTGCCTACCCCAGACACCCTGGAGTCAGAGGCGGGCTTCAGTCGTGAATCCCGCCAAAGGCAAAGCAAACAATGAGAGCAAACCTGGTTTGGCACGCAGAGTAAATCTCAAGAAGGACCTTTCCACAAAGAAATGGCAAAAAAAGAAGACTGGGCCATTTTGACAAAAATTGCACCCATGGGTGCTTTACTGCAGCTGCGAACGCAGCCTGCGGTAACTGCACACCACGTTAGTTAAAACGAAACCACTGCCACCAGCCATTCAGTGAGGAAAGGGTAACATAAAAATGTTACATGAGAAGCTAGACAAAGGGGATACTAGGTAACCCCTCCAGCACCCTATTGTAATATAGTGTGTGCTGGGTCTAGAAAGTTACAAATGTAAGTAAAGTCAATTTGACTTCACTGCTCTGGGAAACAGTAGTTTATCCCAGAGAAGTTATTTAAACCTTGGGGAAATCTGAAAGACTTCCCTGTGCCACTGCACTGAAGGTGCTGTGTGACACAATGTAAAAGATGGTGCCTATGGAGTTTGTCAGGCTCCATAACCAAAGAAACACAAACCTCAGACATCACCTTAAAATACAGGAGAGAGTGGAAAAAAGGGTCTCACTCTCCAGGTTAAAAAAAATCAAGTCCTCAAAATCCAGCAAAGTTGCGGGGGGTCTCTAAGGTGGAGGGGATTAGTAGCACATTTCTGAGAATTCTCCCTAGCATTAACCACAAACATTGCCTGCTACTTCTTCTATACTGCAGGACTGTTAATTTTTGAAACATGAAAGAACATTAATATGTGCTTGCAGTGACTTTATAAAATCAATGTATCCACTTTCAGTCGCATGTGTATTCTGTAGCATGTCATTGTTGCAGAGTAATCACGTTTTGATATATTTTCAAGCTGTTGGATGCCATACACCAACTACAGCTGTCTCATGCGAATTTAAATGATCATTTGGCATTGCAAAGGGGTCATGGGATCAGCAGATAAACAGAAACAACTGAACAACATCATGATTCATTTTATTGTATTAGAAAACCGTTGCTAGAGGATGTGGTTGGTGAGAGCCTCTGATGGGCGAGTTGTGGGGGGCTTACAGTTGATATGTCAGAGCGGCATAGCATTTTTATTGCCAATATTGGCAACCCCAACATGATTAGTGTTCTTAGGTGGGGAAGCGGGCGGGGCAATGGGGTACATTGCTGCAGCCAGTATGGAGAAGATTTCTTATAGGGGCATAGAATTTGTACTGACAGTATGCACAAAGCCAACACAATCAGTCTTCTCAGGTGGGCATACAGGCCGAGATTCGTGCAGTCAGCATGGACATGTTTTGCTACCACTGCACAGCATTTGTTACTGGCATTAAATGAAAAGCCAACAGTAGAGTATTCGTCCGTGGGGATACTGGCATATATTGGCACAGCGAGCATGGACATGTTTGGAAGCAGCTAGCATGAAAAGTTGAATATTGTGGGCAAAGACATCATGAACATGTGTTGGGAACTGCTCCTGTGCACTGTTGATAAACTGGCATCTTTTGGATTTTTTCATGTGGTATCCTGCAAAATAGATTGTAAACTGTGTTTTTTTACCCAATTTTTCACAATAAGTGTGCTATATAAAGAACAATTTTAATTGTAATATGGAAATCTTTTCATGAAGGAAGAACCCCCTCACCCCCAAACCTACCTTCATTGGTTGTGACTCCCTCATTACACAAAGTTGCTTGGACACTTTCATGGGAAGTGTTTACGCCCTCCAATCAACATATTCACCAGCTGTCACTGAAAGTGAGTAAGCCCACAGGGCCCACAAGAGGAAACCATGAAAGGTTGGTGGTACCTTAGGATGTGTGGCCCTTCATCCTACAGTTGGTGCATGACATTCCCCTTGCTAGTGCATCCTGATGGTTTATAGTGATAATACCAAATTCCAAAATCTCGAGAAAAAAAATCTCGCAAAAAAAAGGCCGAAAAAAAAACATCGAATTTTTTTTTATGACGTTTGTTTTTCGAAATGGGGGGTTCCCCCCCAAACCCCCTTTTTTCTATTTTTTTTTATTTTAACCCTTTTTTTTACTTACCGGACCCCAAAAACACACATAAATAAATAAATAATTCGATATTTTTTTTCGAGATTTTTGTCATTCGGTATTATTTTTTCGGCCTTTTGACTGACCACCCATCCTGATATCAGGGTAACACAGAGTGGTCTCTGTATAGGAGTTGAAGTAGGAGACCGACACACAGATGATATGCTTTTAGCTATAGTTTATTGGTAAGAAAATAAAAGAGAAAACCCTGTCTGACCATAGTTCTAAGAGGGGTTTCGCTGCCTCAACTAAATACTACAAAATCTGTCAGGATGTCAGTCTAAAGCATGTGCTGTGTCCAAATACCTATTTCCAGCCCTTCCACTATAAACTCAACTAAGGAAAAGAGGTGGTCTTCTTGGCCCAGTGGAATTACTTCCTTCTTCTTGAAGACAGCCGAAAGTTCACCTCTGGGTGATACAAATAAAATGTTCTTCTCAAAGGATACAAATCAAAAGTCTCAAAAGGTTCCTTAGATTGAGGTTCCAGTAAAGCACATAGAACAAAACGTCTTGCATCGTCACAGTGTTAGGGGGATGACTCCCTTCCCCTGACCCCTCAGGTTTCTTGTTCGTTTTCCCAATGCCAGGACAAGTCTCTTTCTTCTCCTGATCTTTATCAGAATCTTCACAATGCCAAGAGAACGACTCCCTCCTCTTGGCTCCTTTCAGAGTATTCGCAAACACCAGAATGTAGATCTCCCTTCCCCTGGCCTTTCTCACAATGCACAAAGTGTTCACAGCCCACCTGGTTCACTATCCTGCCAGCTACTGTGACAATAACGATGGTTTTAGGTGTGGATCCCAATCCCTTCTTAGCTCTTCTTGGTTCTCAATAATTGTACCTGGTTCACTATCCTGCCAGGATATTTTTTTTGTCAGGTCCCTTACCCCTTTGGTATTGGTTTCTTTCTCTCGGGTCCAAGACCCCCTTGGTATTGGTTTCTTTTCTCTTGCTCGTGGTCTAAGCCCTGGTCTCTCAGTCTGCCAGGGACTTCCAACAAGAAGATGACGAATTTGGATGCCACTCCTTATTGAATGCGGGTCTCAGACCCATGTCCCTCTCCAATATGGTCCCTCAGAGCTCCCAGCAAGCCTGCCGGTCTCCCAACCTTTCTCTGGTTGTTCACCGTTCTCCCTCGGCTACTTCTGGGTCTCTCACCCCCGCTTGAATAGCTCGGCTCAGCAGCGGCTTACTGCTTTCAGGCGCAGCATCCCAGGCAGACCATGCTCTGCAGTGCTTCGCCTTCCTGCTTCCAGACAGCTCAACCATGGCAAAGCTCTCTGGAACGTCTGTGCCGATGAGTAAACCTCCTGTCCTTGACTGTGGGCTCTACAACTCCTGGTTCCTCCAGAGAGGAGATCTCGAGAGATCTCTCCCTCTCTACCCCTCTACCTCTTCAATTTCAGCTGTGCCTTGGCCAATAGGAAGCCTATAAAGTTTATACAGTATGGTTTATAAAAGGTGCTCATTATGCTTCTGCACTTCTTCCTCGTCCCAGCACTGACCTTGAGGACTCCCAGTGAGTCGGTTGGTCTGTTCCTCAACTCAGTACATAAGGGATTATAGATCCCTTGAGGAGCCCACACTCTTCCTCATCTCAGTACTTCCGACCTTACTGGTTTTAAGGAAACAGACAGGAACACTAGGGATGGTGTTGTAGGGGGTTAGTGGGGAAGGTGTATTAGGGTTAGGTGGGCTACGGGGATACCATGTTCGCCTCAGGTCGTCACTAATCCCATAAGGGGCTTTCCTAACCATGAGATCCACCCGCTGAGTACCACCCCCAGGTGGACTATTAAGTAGCAGCCTCACCTCCCTGGCCTCATGAGAAGGGGCTCCCCCTAGGGGAGAAGTGACAATATCCGGGGATTCGTCACCACTCCGATGAAATCTTGCTGGCCCATGATGGGGGTCCAAGAAGAAACCCACAGTAGGGGTTTCACTCCCTGTCAGCAACTAGACAGTAGTGGAACAAGAATTCCAGAACTACAGTATCCACTCTCTGTAGTGGACCCATTCTGTACAGGGCCAAGGCCCAATTTAGTTAGACTTTGGAACTGTTGTACATCCTCAGGCAATAGGATGGAATTGGTGGTTGCTGATCACAACACCAAGTGTCCAGATACCAGCCCACACATAATGACTGCCAAGTCAGTCATTGAGGCCTTACTGAGCATCATTACCAGTGGTAGCTCCTCGAGGTAGCTCCTCGAAAGCTCCTTCGACAGTAGTGGCCAGGTGGCCAGACCCAGCAGTAGGAAAATGGATTTACTTGTGAATGGTCAATGAACTGTCCTCGAAATTCCAGTGGTCTGAGAGATTCTTTAGAACTCACAATAATTTGATTGGAGCCCTTAGTGAGCCCCAAATAAAGCAGTGGGACTTTATGTCAAGCTTATTCTAGAAACCACTGATCTTGAGCTCAAGGTCTGGACCTTGCCAAGTGGAAACACTTAGCAACTTTAACTATTCAGAGAACCTTGGGGGACTTAGAAAGGCTTCCATAGAGTTTCCCATGAATGATGTGGAGGATTCTGTACTTTGGGATATAATTGGAACCCTGCTCTTGGTTTCAGAAAGGAAGACAGAGAAATCGTGGTCTCTCCCTGTCCTGTGCCAGAGTACCCCTTCACATGGCTTCCCTGAAGGTGGCTTAGTGTTCCCTCAACTGACCCCACAGCAATGACAGGTGAACATTTTGCTGAGGCAGTTTTCCCCCTTGTTTTCCATGAGGTTCAAGTTACTTACCTGTAACTATTGTTCTCCAGCATGGGTCTGGCTTGGATTCACATGCTCATGAATATTCCCAGTCGTCAGGCTGGGAATCCTCTGTAAAAGAAAAAAACAATTTCACTTTCACTTAAAAACTATTTCTAAACCAATCACTGTCCTCTGGGTCATACATCCCCCATCCAATGACGGTCCTCCCCCTAAGCCGCTCCTATGGCAGCCATCTTCAGATTTGGGAAGCATGTAAAGTGGCAGTATGACCACGAAGAGCCGCAAAGGGGTCGGAGGGAAGGTTGGCATTTTAATTCATGCCAGACCCATGTTGGAGAACAATAGTTACTGGTAAGTAACTTAAACCTTCTCCAGCATGGGGTCTGGCATGGATCCACATGCTCATGAATAATGAATACATAGCAGTACAACATTACACAACCACAGGAGGTGGCAAGGCACAACAGAAGCAATTACACTTACCCCTGAAACAGACTCGCCTCAAGCAAACAGGTTGCGTAGCACTGCTTGGCTGACTCTGGACTCCTCCCTGTAATCCCTGTTGACGCAGTAGAACTTCATGAAGGTGTGTGTGGGCCACCATGTAGCACCCCTGCAGATGTCCAGCAGGGTCACACCAGACAGGAACGCCATCGTCACAGCGATGACTCTGGTGGAGTGGGCTCTCGGACGGTCGGGAAGCAGTCAGTTCGCCAACCGATTACAGTGCGTGATGCAGCCGGAGAGCCACCTGAAATGGAAACCTTGGACAAGGCCTTCCCATGGTTCACAGGACCAAAGTTCAAACAGTTGTGAAGTCTTCTGAAAATGCTTTGTGCGTGTCAAGTAGAACTTCAGGGCATGAGCAATGTCCAGCGAGTGCAAGGCCCTATCCGCTAGCGATGAATGTTTCGGGGAAAAAAAACGGTATACACCAAAAGGCTCGTTGAGGTGAAATTCCGACAGAAGCTTCGGCATGGAGGACGGGTGCATACGCAGCACCACCCTTTATTCGTGGAAAGTCAGGTATGGTTGCTTGCAGGATAGGGCCTGGATATCACCCACCCTTCCGGCATTGGCCAAGGATAGCAAGTATGAAAAGACCTGCGGGCCGTGACCCTGAGAGGGGTAATCGTCTGAGACCGAAACCACGTAGCGAAATGCTTCCACTTGTGACTCTAGCACTTCAAGGTCGACGACACCCTGGGCTTGGCGAGGCCCTCCCGGCAGTCCGCAGGCAACTCATATCCTCCAAACTCTAGGGCTGCTGGAGCCAAGCCGTCAGGTTCAGCGATCCCGCGTCGTGATGAAGGATTGCGCCTCCTTCTCTGGTGAGAAGATCCGGAACCACTGGTAGCTTGACTGGAGACGAAGCTGATAGGATGAGAAGGTCCAGATACCAAATCTGCCTTGGCCATGCCGGGGCCATAAGTGTCATCTTGATTGGACACAGTGTGTTGATGACTCGTAGCAGGAGTGGGAACAGAGGAAACACGTACAGAAACAGCCCTTCCCACAGGAAGGAGAATGCGTTCCCCAGGCTCCTCGGCTGGTGGAATCCTCTGGCAAACATCTGGAAGTTGGAGTTCGCCCCTGTGGCAAATAGATCGATGTGGGGCCTGCCCCATTTGACGAATAGTCAGGCCACCTGATCCTGACGAAGCACCCACTCATGGCAGGCGCGCAGTTCCCTGTTGAGGGAGTCTGCAATGGTGTTCTTGACTCCCGCTGTCATGATCTCTGCTTCCAAAAGGTCAGGGTTTTCCCAACTCCCTTGGAAGCAGATCCATAACCCAGGTTCCGAGTGCCAACCAGTCCCAATTGGGACCTTTTGGACCCAGTCCTGGCGCCAGTGGCACCAGGCTCATAAATATGCCCAGTCCCAGCGCTGGAAGCGCCGGGCTCATAATGCTTGGGTGGACTTACCTGCAGCAGACCATGCTGCTTACTTGCCTGCCAGTTGAGCCTCTGATCCTCTTCTGTTTGGAACTACTATTCCTGTTGGGTGGGGCAGGAGCCACTCCCTAGATTCAGAACACTGGAACTCTTCTGGAAAGCAGGAACTCTTTTCTTACCTAGGCGTGGCTGTGGAAGGAGACACCTAAGCACTACAGGAGGCTATTTAAACCACACCCGATGGATGAATCTTGCTTTGCGTTATTCTGCATCCTCTGCAGCAGAACGCTCATCGTGTCTTCTGCATCTGATCCTGGGCCTAAGGAAAAAGGCTTACCATCCTGAATCCAGTCTTCAGCAACACCTATAAAGACAAGAAAGAACAGGTTAGCATTACGGTCTTCAGTGACAGCTCTTCACTTACCTGGTCCATCGGCTGTCACCAACGCCTCGCGCTGCATTCCGGCATCTGAAAGACAAAGGCTTACCTACTCTTCGTGCGCTCCGGAGGCCTTCGGCACTGCATTCCGGCATCTGAAAGACAAAAGCTTACCAACTCTTCGCACGCTCCGGAGGCCTTTGGCGCTGCATCCCGCATCTGAAAGACAAAACAAGGTGCGTTTAAAGACATTGGGGAACTTTAATACTCACGTGCCATTACTCCTTTCCACATCTAACCCAGTGGGTATTCCGGCACCCTGCAGCCGCTCCGAACTTGTACCTGCAAAATAAAAAGACAGTTAGAGCGCATCGTGAAGCAGGCAACAAGCGCTTACTTACGTGCTTCCAGGCGCTTCTATTCATCACACGGGCTCCATCTTCAACTCACTTCAGCCCTTCATCCGCCATCGCCGGAACCCTGCAAAACAAGAAACATCATTACTAAAGACTTTAAAGACATTAGAATTACTCGAAACTTACCGTTCGTGCAGTAAACGACGGACAGCAGTCCTCTGAAGTCAAGAGGCCTGCTCCCCTTATCCAGTGAAGAAACTGGTTACAGCACCCTGCCCCGAGGCAGATGGAGAGCACGGCGTTCACTTACCTAAGGTGAGAGCGTTAACCTTTGGGGTTCTACAGGAGAAGAGAAAGGGAAGAAGAGAGAGACATTCAATAACCCAGTTCCTTAATCCCATATTTTCTATCTGCAGACATCTTACCCTTCGAGTCAGACATACAGTGCACAGAGGTCCAGCCCAAAGAGCCAGCCGTGTGTTACAAATCACCTTTGAAGATACGGTATACGCCCAGTCAAGACCGGCGCCTCTACGGGAATCAGGTGAGCGTTACAGAACGCAAAGCCTACCACAAAACTCCCGTCCAGGCGCTATGGAAACCTCGGATACCGACCAGCTAGCCCAGTTACTTGGGGAACTAAGGGCAGAAGTGCATGCAGCCCGTCAGGAAACGAACGCTCTAAGAAGGGAACTGATTATTTCCAAGGAGCGAACAGATGATCTCGCTAGACAATTGCTACAGTCACAAGCAGGACAGACCCTGTTACCCGCATCTGGGGGAAATCTTCCTTCTACATCCTCTATGAATCCAGTGCAGATCAACCTACCTGGGAATGTACCTCTGGCTCCGCCCGAACGATTTTCTGGTGACCCAAAGAGGTTTGCAGTATTTATCAATCAGTGCCGGTTGCATTTCTTATGCCGGCCAGCAGCCTTTCCAACTGATCAAGCTAAAGTAGCTTTCGTGCTTTCGTACCTTAGTGGCAATGCGGCAGACTGGTCGATCCCTCTAGTAAATCAAGATGATCCGGTCCTCCATGATTTTCAAGCTTTTCAGCTCAGTATGGAAAAACTGTTCGCAAGACATTCACAGGGGCAGGCCTTGGACAATGAGCTTCTTTCGTTGCGACAAGGTAATCAAGACCTTTTGGCTTATATTGCGTCTTTCAACAGACTGATAGTGGAAACTCAATGGCCTGAGGACAAAAGGATTACGCTGCTTTATAGAGGTCTACGTGGAGAGCTCAAAGATGTGTTAGCCCAAGTAGTGAATCCCACACAAGATTGTTCGGACTATATAGACTTAGTCGTTCAAATAGATCTCAGACTGCAGAACAGGAAGGCCGATCGTTCCAAGTTTGATGCTCGAGTATTTTCCAAACCGCCAACTCCTTCCAAAGGAGTAGACTCCGGGGAACCCATGCAAATAGGGGGTCTGAAAGGTCCTCTAACACAAAAGGAGCGGGAAAGGAGAAAACAGTTGCAATTATGCCTCTATTGCGGAAACTCAGGGCACTTTCTTCGAGACTGTCCGGTGAAACCTGCCAAGAAGGCAGTAGGAGCTGCAGTTACCAAAGTTACAAACTCTGAGCAGGGAAACGACCTCGCCCGACAAGAATAGAGGTCCTCTTGCCGAGCGTGAAAACCAGTTCCGTGACCTCGCATTTCGTGATACCTATGGTCCTCATTAGCCTTGATAATCCGGATCGATTACATGCAATTGAAGCTTACGTCGACAGCGGTGCCATCGGCAATTATGTGGATCATGAAATGGTTTTGAGGATGAATCTAACTCTTTGTCCCAAGGCTGTAAAGGACGTCATTACTACGGTGGATGGTACGGAGATAGCCTCCGGGCCAGTAACGCATACCACTCAAGAGGTGACGCTAGTAAGTCAAGATGGACACCATGAGAAGATCGTGTTCGATGTGATCAAGGCCCCTCAGTTTCAGATTATTCTAGGAATACCTTGGTTAGAGAAACACAATCCTCTGATCGATTGGCGAGCAAGAACGGTCCAGTTTCCAGAATGTGTCTCTAATTGTCACCCTCCACCTGGTGTTGCACTGGCAGCAATTTCTTCAGAGACTCCCCAGTTACCTCCCGAATACCTAGAATACCAAGATGTTTTCCGGAAGGATCAGGCTAACTCTCTACCTCCTCATAGGTCTTATGACTGCCAGATAGACCTGATACCTGGATCTACTCCTCCTTGTAGTAGAATTTATGCCCTCACCGAGCCTGAGAACCTTCACCTTCGACAATACCTGGATCAATACCTGGCAAATGGGTTTATTCGTCCTTCCAAGTCCCCTGCTTCTTCAGCTTTGTTCTTCGTTCCAAAAAAGGAAGGAGACCTTAGAACTTGTATAGATTATCGCTCCCTGAACCAGATCACCGTTAAGAATAGATATCCGTTACCTTTGATCCCTGAACTCCTGGACCAAGTCAGAAAAGCATGCATATATACAAAGCTGGATCTTAGAGGAGCTTACCACTTGGTACGAGTAAACGAGGGCGATGAATGGAAGACGGCCTTCCGCACCAAGTATGGGCTATTTGAATATCAGGTCATGCCCTTCGGACTTTGCAATGCCCCGGCCGCCTTTCAATATTTTATGAACGATGTCCTCAGAGAGCTAATAGATGTGTGTGTTGTTGTTTACATTGACGACATCCTCGTTTATTCTTCATCGGAATCTGAACATCGGAAACACGTGAAAATGGTCCTCGAAAGATTGCGTCAACACAAACTTTTCGCTAAGTTGGAAAAATGTGTTTTCAACGTGACTGTTGAATTCTTGGGATTCATATTATCACCTGGCGGAGTGCGTATGGATTCAAAGAAGGTCGATGCAGTTCTCAAATGGCCATCACCATCCTCCGTAAAAGGTGTGCAAAGCATGTTAGGCTTCGCTAACTTTTACCGCAGGTTTATCCCCGAATTCTCTCGAATAGTCCAGCCCACCACTGCCTTGTTAAAGAAAAACAAACGTTTTGAATGGTCTACCGAGGCGGAACAAGCTTTCCAGGATTTGAAGACTAAATTTATCTCTGCACCAATCTTAAAACACCCTCGCCCCGAACTCCCCTACATCGTGGAAACTGATGCTTCAAGCCTTGCCATGGGGGCAGTTCTATCACAAAAGGACCCGGTAACCAATCAGTTGCATCCCGTGGCATTTTGGTCCCGCAAATTCTCGCCTCCTGAAATCAATTACACGATTACTGACAAGGAACTTCTGGCTATCAAGTCTGCCTTTAAGGCTTGGCGGCATTATCTGCTGGGGGCCCGACACACCGTTACTGTGATTACGGATCACCGAAACCTGCAATATTTGAAAACCGCAAAAGCCCAATCCTCTAGACAACTCCGTTGGGCATTATTCTTTGCCGAGTTTGACTTCATAATTACCTATCGACCTGGTACAAAGAACGGTAAAGCTGATGCCCTTTCTCGGATGGGAGTGGAAGAACACTTGATCAACCCTAAACCTGTACCAATCATTCCCGAACAAAGAATTCTGGGTGTAATCGCCACAGAATCCATAGAGGAAGTTAAGGATAAAGCCAGGCAACTTGTAACTCCAGCAGACATACAGAATTGGCATCTGCAGGGAAAGGACTTTCCAGTAAAGGACAACTTATTGTATTTCCAAGAACGATTATACCTACCCAGCACAGATTTACAGAAAAAAGTAATCTCTTGTTATCACGATTCTTTAATGGAAGGACATCCCGGTATGGCCAAGACCTCAGAAAAGATCAAGCGCTACTTCTGGTGGCCGTCTTGGAAAAAAGATATCTGAGACTTTATAATGTCCTGTGGAGTATGCGCCCAAAACAAGAGTCAAAAGGAAAGACCAGCAGGCCTCTTACGCCCTATTGACATCCCACCTCGCCCTTGGCATACGCTTTCTATGGACTTCATCACCGATCTACCTCCATGCTCCGGATACAATACGATTCTAGTAATCGTGGACTTATTCTCCAAGATGGCGCATTTCATTCCGCTCAAAGGCTTGCCAACAGCAGCAACTCTGGCCCGAGAATTTCTCGAAAACATCGTCCGACTGCACGGTTTTCCTTCGGTTCTAATTTCGGATCGAGGTAGTCAATTTATTTCTCATTTTTGGCGAAGTTGCTGTCGGTCGGCTCAAATTGATGTGAGACTATCGACCAGTCACCACCCTCAGACCGACGGACAAACCGAGAGGACCAATCAAACTCTGGAACAGTATTTACGCTGCATGCTGCAACAAACTGAAAAAACTTGGAAAGACATCCTTTGGATAGCCGAATATGCCTACAATAACTCTGTCCATTCGGGAACTGGGAAAACCCCGTTTTTTCTTTTGTACGGCAGTCACCCTCGAACCTCGGAGTTGGATCCCCTCCAAGATCTTGAAACACCAGCAGTAGACTACCTGCATTCTACAATCACCCAAGCCTTTAAGGAAGCTGTTTCTCACCTTCAAAGGGCTAAAGAACAATACAAGAAAGGAGCAGATCAACATCGGAAGGAAGCCCCTCAATATCAAGTAGGGGATCAAGTCTGGTTATCCACCAAATATCTACCTCTAAAAGGGCCACGCACATTCAACCCAAGATACCTTGGTCCCTATTCCATCACTACCATAGTAAACCCAGTAGCGGTCAAGTTGGACTTGCCCCCGCACATGAAGATACATCCGGTCTTCCACGTCTCTCTATTAAAACCCGTGCAACCTCAAACCCGACTAACTAAATCTCCAAAACCTATCCTAGTTGATGGAGAACTCGAGTTTAAAGTCAAAAGCATTCTGGACTCCAAGATCTCCAAATCTAAACTATTTTACCTAATTGACTGGAAAGGCTACGGCCCCCAAGAGAGATCCTGGGAACCTGCTGAATATGTCCACGCTCCTCGCCTAATCAAAAGATTTCACCGAACATTTCCTGACAAGCCAAAACCCCCGGAGAAGCCCGGTTTGGGAGGGGCCTTGAGGGGGGGGGTACTGTCATGATCTCTGCTTCCAAAAGGTCAGGGTTTTCCCAACTCCCTTGGAAGCAGATCCATAACCCAGGTTCCGAGTGCCAACCAGTCCCAATTGGGACCTTTTGGACCCAGTCCTGGCGCCAGTGGCACCAGGCTCATAAATATGCCCAGTCCCAGCGCTGGAAGCGCCGGGCTCATAATGCTTGGGTGGACTTACCTGCAGCAGACCATGCTGCTTACTTGCCTGCCAGTTGAGCCTCTGATCCTCTTCTGTTTGGAACTACTTTTCCTGTTGGGTGGGGCAGGAGCCACTCCCTAGATTCAGAACACTGGAACTCTTCTGGAAAGCAGGAACTCTTTTCTTACCTAGGCGTGGCTGTGGAAGGAGACACCTAAGCACTACAGGAGGCTATTTAAACCACACCCGATGGATGAATCTTGCTTTGCGTTATTCTGCATCCTCTGCAGCAGAACGCTCATCGTGTCTTCTGCATCTGATCCTGGGCCTAAGGAAAAAGGCTTACCATCCTGAATCCAGTCTTCAGCAACACCTATAAAGACAAGAAAGAACAGGTTAGCATTACGGTCTTCAGTGACAGCTCTTCACTTACCTGGTCCATCGGCTGTCACCAACGCCTCGCGCTGCATTCCGGCATCTGAAAGACAAAAGCTTACCAACTCTTCGCACGCTCCGGAGGCCTTCGGCGCTGCATCCCGCATCTGAAAGACAAAACAAGGTGCGTTTAAAGACATTGGGGAACTTTAATACTCACGTGCCATTACTCCTTTCCACATCTAACCCAGTGGGTATTCCGGCACCCTGCAGCCGCTCCGAACTTGTATCTGCAAAATAAAAAGACAGTTAGAGCGCATCGTGAAGCAGGCAACAAGCGCTTACTTACGTGCTTCCAGGCGCTTCTATTCATCACACGGGCTCCATCTTCAACTCACTTCAGCCCGTCATCCGCCATCGCCGGAACCCTGCAAAACAAGAGACATCATTACTAAAGACTTTAAAGACATTAGAATTACTCGAAACTTACCGTTCGTGCAGTAAACGACGGACAGCAGTCCTCTGAAGTCAAGAGGCCTGCTCCCCTTATCCAGTGAAGAAACTGGTTACAGCACCCTGCCCCGAGGCAGATGGAGAGCACGGCGTTCACTTACCTAAGGTGAGAGCGTTAACCTTTGGGGTTCTACAGGAGAAGAGAAAGGGAAGAAGAGAGACATTCAATAACCCAGTTCCTTAATCCCATATTTTCTATCTGCAGACATCTTACCCTTCGAGTCAGACATACAGTGCACAGAGGTCCAGCCCAAAGAGCCAGCCGTGTGTTACACATCACCTTTGAAGATACGGTATACGCCCAGTCAAGACCGGCGCCTCTACGGGAATCAGGTGAGCGTTACACCCGCCAGGTGGAAAGGAATAAGGAACATCCCATGTCCGAAGGCCCAGTGCCACAAGTCCTGCGCTTCTTTGGAGAGTGCCGGGGATTGGGTGCCCCCTGCTTCCTGATGTAGAACATGGTGATGTTGTCCGTGAAGATCCTCACCACCTTGCCTTTCAGAGACGGGAGAAACGACTTGAGGGCCCAGAACACTGCCCATAGATCCAGGATGTTGATCCGACGAACCTTCTCCTCCAGCAGCTACAGGCCTCTGGCGTGCAGATGTCCGGTGTGTGCTCCCGAGCTTTCCAGGGAGGCGTCTGCGGTGACCATCTCCTGGTATGGGGGGTTCTGAAATCCTGTGCCTTTGGAGATGTTGGAGCGGGTGCCCCACCATCCTATCGCCCAAAGGAACTCCTCGTTGAGAGCGATCTTGTCCGTGAAGCTTCCAGGCAGCTGTATCCAGTGGGCATCCAGGAATTCCTGCAAGGGTCGCATTTGCAACCTAAAGAGCCAGACGAGGTAGATGCAGGACAACATCATGCCCAGTAACGACTTGATGGCCCGCACCATAGGCATTTTCGTCAACGACAGCCATTGCACCTTTCCTAGAATGGCTGCTAGCCTCTCCTCCGAGGCCCTCCTCCAAAATTGTCCAGAAGTGGCACCGCCATGACAGTCTTCCTCTTGGTCTTGAGTCTCTGATATAAGAAGCCGTCCTCGCACCCCCTCTCCCTTTCTACCGCCTGAGGGTCTTGAACCGGGGCATGGGCCGGTTTGACCCCTTCTGGCATATTGAGTCTGGCACCTAGGAACACTGCGTTCTGTGATGGCGTTGAGCAGGTCTTTGGATAGTTTCACGGAGAATCCCAGATCCATCAGTAGTTGGAAGGTTTTCTATGTGTGCCCGTCGGCCAGCTCCTGCGAGCAGGCGTAAATCAGCCAGTCGTCGAGGTACTGGTATACGTGTATGCCCTGTAGACGCAGCTGGGACGCCACTAGTGCCAGACATTTCGTGAACATTCTCGGTGCCGACTTCAAGCCGAAAGGTAGGCCCCAAACTGGTAGTGCTGTCCCTGCACTACGAAACGCAGAAACATCCAATGTTTCTTGTGAATGGGCACATGGAAGTAGGTGTCCTCCAGTCTCATTTTTCTAGTTGGCCGAGTTGCAACTTGACCATCATGAACTTTTGGGAGCTTAGGCATTTGTTCAGATGTCGTAGGTCTACGTTGGGTCTCCAGTCCCCAGTCTTCTTTGAGCCCAGAAAGTATCTGCAATAGACTCCGGAGCCCCGGAGTTATTGAGGAACCAGCTCCAAAGGCCCTTTCCACAGCATGGCCCGTACCTCTTCCAGGAGCTGAGGGATGTGCTGCTCCTGTTGGTGACTGGAGGGATCCGTGGACACGTGTTGAAACTGCAGGGTGTGTCCTTGGGCAAGAGCATCCAGCACCCATCTGTCGGGGGTGATCTTTCTCCAATCGCTAATGAACCTCATCAGCCGGCCTCACACCGGGGTGCACGAGTGGGGGCCCGATGTCCCGACCGGTACAGGCTTGCTTCAGCGCTGACATCCTGCCCTGCGAACGACAGCGACGCTGTCCTCCGCTACCATAGGCCTGGGAATGGCCTCTGTAGGCTTCATGCGTTGAGGATCTGGAAGGCTGTCGGTACGACGTGGAAAATACTTTTGAAGACCAGCTCGACTTTTCCCTGGAGGAGCGAAAGGACGAGCAGTGCTGCTGCAGAGTGCCCAGGGAACAGGCCATCTCCGTATCTGCCTTGAAGGCCTGGAGGGACTCGTCAACGACCTTACAAAACAGATTCCCTCCGTCGAAGGGCTTGTCCAGCACCTTCACTTGGACCTCCGAACAGAAATTTGTGGTTTTCATCCAACCTTGGCAACGAAGGCAGACAGCGTTCCCCATTTGCCGGATCCCTGTGTCAGCAGCGTCCAATGCCACTGTGATGGCGTGATCCGACGCCACTTCCCCTTCCTGGAAGAGAGCGATTGCCTCCATCTCCTTATCGTCAGGGAGGAATTCCAAAATCAGCCCCAGTTTGTACCACTCAGTACAAAAAAGAAGGTGGGTGAGGCGCGCACTCCCGGTCCTGGTCAATTGAACCTGTTGCAAAAAATATAATAAGTAGCTGGGTCAAATCCCAAAATGGACAAATATTCACAGGGTTAGATCCCTTCTGCTGCAAATCAGGTACTCAGATAAGAAAGCGCTAGGAGGAGAACAACTACAGACCACAGAACTGCAGCTGAGGGATTTAACCCTGTTATTACTGAGTACCTGATTTGCAGCAAGGGATCTAACCCTGTTATTACTGAGTACCTGATTTGCAGCAGAAGGGATCTAACCCTGTGAATATTTGTCCATTTTGGGATTTGACCCAGCTACTTATTATATTTTTTGCAACAGGTTCAATTGACCAGGACCGGGAGTGCGCGCCTCACCCACCTTCTTTTTTGTTCCAGTTTGTACCACAGCTCCCTTTCGTACCTGGCCAGGATCGCCAGTGCGTTGGCCACCTTGGTAGTGGACGCCGCAGTGTAAATCACATACCTTCCCCATGGTATCCATCCTTTTTCCCTTGCTGTCTGGAGACACTGAAGACACCGAGGACGGGTTGGCCGACCGTTTCCTCATGGACGATGAGGTTTTATTCTGTGCTGGTTAAGACTGCTTGGGCTTTCGGCCTTCTTCTCCTCCGTCCGAGGCTTCTCGGATTTCTCACACATTTTAGCTGGGGTAGATGGCCTCCTCTTTGAATAGGAGCTTGATGGTAGGCTGGCAATGGAGGCGGAAGGCGATGCTGATCGCGCCCTATCCACTTTGGGACCTGCTCCTGCAGCAAACCTAGTGGTCTCGAACTTGCGGCTCTTGGCCTCATCTTGGACCCCACGGATGAGGCACCCTCAAAGGACTTAGAAGACTGCTCCTTTGAATGGCCGGTCCTGGGTGAGGCATGACCCTGCTCGACGCTTGGCGTTAAGCCCCGCCGCTAGCCTACGATGCCCGTCCTTCGTTGTTTTCTTGGAGAAACCGAGGCACATTTCGCACTGTACCTCCCTGTGGTCTGGGTGCATGCAGTGGAGGCATTGCATGCAAGTGCTTGTCCTCCACAAACACCTTCAAACACCTTCTGTAGCCCGCTTTTGGTGCAGGAACTGAAGAGAGGCCTTACTTCCTTCTCCTCAGTCATGGTCGGAGGGCGCGAAGTAGGCCCAAAGGCCCTGTAGAATTGATCTTTGCTCTGAAAATTCACTGACAACGGGTCCCCGCTGTCGGCAGATGAAGAAAAGAGCACACAGGCTTCTTTGAAACAAAAATAGAACATTTACCGTCGAAAAAACGAATAAACTTACAAATAGGTCAGAGAGCAAACTTGAGGACTCCCAACACTGAAGCGTGCAGTAAAAATCTGAAGATGGCTGCCAGAGGAGGGGCTTATGGAGAGGGCAGTCATTGGCTCGGGAAGTGTGTCCCAGAGCTCAGTAATTGGTTTATAGGAGAAAGACAGTTTGTAAGGGAAAGTGAAACGGTTTTCTTTTTTATCGAGGATTCCCAGCTTGACGAAGGCGAGTGTTCATGAGCATGTGAATCAATGACAGACCCCATGCTGGAGAATTTCAGGAGTTACATAAAAATACTCAATAAAATTCCCCAGATATTTCCTAATAACATATGATAAAAAGACATGATATTAAAAAAGAAAACCGTAAGATAAAGGAGAGCATTTCTCGCAGCTTCAAACAACATTTTTACAATCAAACATCATGTCTTAACATCCTCACCAGTGATAGTATTATGGTACCTAAATACAAAAGGTAAAACAATAAGTTTTAAAAACAATTTCAGGGCCCTCTTTCTTTGCAGCCAAGCCATGTGCAAATATTGCGCGGTTGCGTCATGGTTTCACAATCTGCCCCGCACATGGTAAATACAGGGATCTTTCATACACTGGGTTAATTAAATATAGGTACCTCCTGTTCAAAACCTAATTCAATGTATTCTCTCCCGGTCTTGAGAGTCTGGGCTTTCATTACCAGTTGGGCCTTTGAGCTGCCTCTGGCAGTTTTTTTTATATCCTTAACAGACAGTTGTATGCCGGTGATGGCATGCATTACTTACCATAAAAGCATTTCTGATGGTTGTATATGCTTAGATTCACATGCTGTGCATAGTCCGACGTCCAGTGGTAACCGCAGAGTATTGCATCTTGTCTTTCAAGAATCGAAAGGGGACGTCGACATGGGCGTGCCTGTAACACTATACCTACGTGACGTGTAGTGTAACCAAGATCCCTCACGCGACGAGGTCCCTCGATTGTATTTTTTCTGCCAAGAGGGAGCCTTATGACTATCGTGAGGGAGTACAGAAAAGAGAGAGAAAGTATTAAGACGTTTTATGTTCCTTCAATGCGAGCAGGGAGGAAGGGTGAGCGCATGTGAATCTAAGCAGATACAACCATCAGAAATTATTTTACGGTAAGTGATGCATGTCTTCTGATGTTTGTCAATCTACTTAGAATCACATGCTGTGCATAGACTAGCGAGCAGTACCCGGAGTTGGAGGTGGGTTGTGAGAAGGAACAGTAGGGAAAAGAGGTCTTAATACTGCCGGTCCCACCTGAGAATCAGATCTAGAATGAGTGCCTAGGCAATAGTGTTTTGTAAAGGTGTGTACAGAACTCCAGGTTGCCGCTTTGCAAATTGACTCAAGGGGAACATTTGCAATTAAAGCCCCAGTGGGTCGAGTGGAATGTGGGGGCTTGAAGGGCAGTTCTCTCTTAGCAAGATTGTAGCAGAGTGTAATGCAATTGACAATCCATCTAGAAATAGTGGATTTGGCGACTGCGTCTCCTTCTCTTCCTGTGGTCACTGAAACGAAAAACGGATTTGTTTTCCTTAGTGGACGAGTTCTTTCCATATAAAACATGACAGCTCTGCATACATCCAGTGTGTGTGCAGGGTTCTTTCCCCCAGGCTTGAAGGATTTTGAAAGAACGTTGGTAGCTCTATTGACTGGTTAACATGGAACTTGGAAATGAATTTAGGTGCAAATCTAGGGTGAAGGTGCAAAACCACCTTATCTTTGTGAACTGTTACAAAGGGATCTAGAATAGGGAGTGCCTGTAGTTCACCTACCCTCCTAATGGAGGTAATAGCTATTAAAAAAGCAATCTTGAAGGTGATGTTTTTAAGACTTGCTTTGTGCATGAGCTCGAAAGGAGGTCCCATAAACCTAGTTAACACCACATTTAGGTCCCATCCGGGAGCCGGGTTAGAAATGGGAGGGTGAATTCTTTTTACTCCTTCCATGAAAGCCTTAATCACTGGCATCTTCCACCATGACACCTTCTGTTGAGATGTCGTGTATGCTGAAAGTGAAGCTAGGTGCACTAGGCCTGAGTCAAGTAAGTGAGTAAGTGAGTTAGGTATAAAACAATGTGAGTGGCAGAGCAGTCGATTGGATTGATGCTCTTTGAGTTACACCAGATGACAAACCGTTTCCATTTACTAGAATAGCAATATCTAATGTTTGGTTTCTTGCTTCCCTGAGAATGTCCATAAATCTTTGAGGGAGCTGCAGGTGTCCAAGTTCTATGACCTCAGGAGCCAGGCTGCTAAATTCAATGTTTGCGGGCATGGGTGAAGCGTCTCCTCTCTGTCTTGCGACATGTTGTACAGGCAAGGCGGTTTGACTGGAGGAGATAGGGACATCTCCATCAGATGAGCGAACCTTTGGCGGGCCCACATGGGGGCCACCAATATCATCGTGACTGGTTCCTGGTGCATCTTGTGCCCAATCTTGTTGAGAAGGGGAGTCGGGGAAAAGCGTAGACAAATTTCCCTGACCATGCTCCAGAGTCTGTTCCCCTTGGAGTGGTTCTGGGAATACCTGGAGGCGTAATCTTGGCATTGAGCATTTTCCAGAGTTGCGAACAAATCAATCTATTGAAAGCCCCATTGTGCGAAAATGTTGGCAACAATGTCTCAGTGTAATTGCCATTCGTACTTCCTGGGCAACAGAAAGTCTCGGCTGAGTACGTCTGCCAGAAGATTGCGTTCCCCTGGAACATGTTGTGACAACAGGAACATGTTGCGTTTGAGAGCCCACTTCCAAATGTTCTGAGACACTTTGGACAACCCTGGAGAATGAGTGCCCCCTTGTTTGTTCAGATAGTACATTGCCGTGGTGCTGTCAGTGAGGATTAGGATCATCTTTCCCTGAAGTTGTGTTTCGAAAGCGTTTTAGTGCTTTGAACACTGCCAGCAGTTCCAGCAGGTTTATGTGGTTGGACGCTATGTCTGATGACCAATCTCTGCTTGCTGTTTCCTGAAGCAGGTAGGCCCCCCACCCTGTGAGGGAGGTGTCTGTAGTTAAAGTGGCTTCCACTGCGGGGGTGGTGAAGGATTTCCCTTTCAAGAGGTTTTTCCTCAACCACCACCGTAGCGAGAGAACTAGCGCCGGCGAGACCACTACTAAATCCTCCCACTGTCCGTTGGCCTGACACCACTGGCTGCTTAGCCAATCTTGCATTGGGCGAATGCGCAGGCGCGCGTGAGGAACTAAGTAGATACATGACGCCATCATTCTTAGCAGACGCATAGCCTTGCGTACTGTTACTTCTCGACTGGCTACATATTGAGGGATTTGAAACAGCATGTTTTGAACCCTCTCGTTGGAGGGGAAGACTAGGCCGTCCTTTGTTCGAATTAGAGCCCCTAGGAATTGTTTGACTTGACTGGGGTCTAAGCTGGATTTATTCTCGTTGATAGAGAATCCCAGATTGAATAAAAGATCTATCGCCTTTTAAGTAGTTGACAGACATCTCGTAAGAGTCCCCTATTATGAGCCAGTCGTCGAGGTAAGGATATACTGGAATGGATTGCCTGTGCAGGTGTGTTGCCGCTACTGCTAGTACCTTTGTAAATACCCTTGGTGCAGATGCTATGCCGAAGGGTAGTACCTTGAACTGATAGGGTTTGTTCTGTATCATAAATCTGAGGTATTTTCTGTGCGCTGGCAACATCAAAATATGAAAGTATGAATCTTTCATGTCCAGAGTTGCCATGTAACCCCCCCCCCTGTGTGAGCAGGGGAATTACTTCCTGCAGGGTGACCATGCAGAACTTTTGTGGTTTTACAAATTTGTTCGCTGGACGCAGATCTAGAACAGGGCACATGGTTAGATCCTTTTTGGGTACAAGGAAGTACACTGAATAAATACCTTCTTTTACCTGTGATAGAGGTACGATTTCTATGGCTCCTTTTTGTTCCAGTATCTTCTTGAAGTATGCAAAGATGTTCTGGTGTTAGTCTTTGTTGTTGTGGAGGGCTGTATTTTGGAGACCGGTTGAACTCTACACAGTACCCGTGGGCTATGGTTTTTAGCACCCACTGGTCCGTGGTTATTACCTCCCATGCCTGAAGGAACGATGTAAGCCGGCCCCCGACCAGCGAGGCATGGGAAGGGACCCAAATCCTTGGGTCATTTGGAAACTGAGGCTGGAGAACCTCTGGGGTAGGGTTCCTGCCCCTTCCTTTACCACGGCGCTGTCCCCTTTGGTTCTCTGTGGAGAGTTCCAGTTGTTTCCTGAAGAGTATTGTTGAGGAGTGAAGTGTTGGCCACGAAAAAACCTTCTGTTTCCAAATCCTGGAGGGTCTCGGAGTAATTTGGTCCAGACTCTTTAGGGTGCGTTAGGGAGAATTCTCTGTTTAGGCTGAATTTCCTAACCTAGTGAGTCCCCCAGCAGCTTTGCTGGATTTTTGGGGTTTATTTTTTTCTCCTGCCAAGAGTGAGACTCTTTTACCATCACTCTTGGACATGATTTGAGTGTGTTTCTTTGAATCTAAAAGTGTTTAATGGGCTATGGGGTCTTTTACTCCATAGGGCTTCATGTGTTTTTGTGATATGTGTTACACAGCACCCTCAGTGCAGTAACACAGGGGTGTCATCGTGACCCCCCAGTATAGACTCCATACCCTGGGACTGACTACTGTCTCCCAGGGCATGTAAAGTCACCATTGACTTTACTAGTCTTAAATTCTGAACAGAACCAGTACAAACCATCATATTGTGGACGTACTGGCTGGGGCAATTCGATTGCCCCAGGGTCTGTTAGTCGAGGGGGCACGTCTCCGTCCCCCCTGATCGAGTTTTGGCTGGTGGCAGTGGATACTACTTTTTATATTCAACCGCAAATATTTTCCTATGGGATTTCCCATTGTTTTAGGCTACTATCTTTATTTAATTATTTACGGTAGCCTCGAACATACCGCCGGTTTATTTAATTAATATTAATTCTCCGGTTGGTATTTTTTGCCAAAACTTGATTCTAAAATGGCGTTTGTGTTCTCGTCTGTGACTCCAACTCAAGTCGAGCCCTTTGTTCCACTTTTTGGCAGGCTTCTCCACAGAAGCCCTCCAAAGTGGTGCCACTCTGTCTGGGGTACTTAGGAGGGGTGGAGGGGAATTTAGGCACCCTGGACTGAGTTGCCTAGGCAACTCAAGTCGCACTCCATCCTGATTGGCCCAAGTGGTGAGCCGGCCGGCTCACCACTTAGCATGTTTGAGTGAGCTAGGCTGAGTGAATGGGGGTTTGCTGCATAAAAGCAGGGCTTTGGGGACTGGAACTTCAGAAGTCGCCACAGGACTTAAGAATCCGACGAGGGAGAAGCTGAGCCGACCTGCCACGACACCACTACCGTTGGAGCCCTGCTGGACCGTATCACCACTTTTTCCCCAACGACAGAGGAGATCTCCCGCCGGAGAGTCTTCTTCCTTTGACTGGTGGGGATAACCAGTTTCACCGTCTTTTCACCTTCCCGACGTACCTCGTGGCCGCCTTGCCGGTGCCAAGCACCCCGGCAACCGGGATACCACGTTTTACCACGACCGCGAAAAAAAGGTACCACCTTTAACCGGAAAACTCCGCGGCTGGTTTCTGCCCTGGTAGTGCAACGACCTTCATCTTTCCTCAAAGTTGAGATCTTCTCTTCCCCTGGACGACGACGCAACTTGCACCCACTAACAGGAACAACTGCCACCGCTGGAGGATCCTTCCCACTTAAGGTACCGTGTCCCGCCTGGCTTCCCTTGCTAACGACTGTACGGGGTAGATTTAGCCCCCGGCTTTCGAACCTGGGTTAGCCTGGGACACCCTGGCTGAACTTTCCTAAGCCTCTCTAAACTATTTTTGAACCCTCTGCAAGACTTTCTAAGCCTAGTGTAACTGTGTGATCTTCGGCGCATTTGTGCTCTGCTCTCTCCAAGTGTGGGCCCAGCCTTTGGACTTTGGCTCACCAGTGACTTTTGCTCTTCTGCCTTGCTAACAGTGTTCCTGAATCTTAGAGTGGTGTACCTTTCCATATTCTGTCTTTTTCCCTCCCTTTCTCACGAACTTATTGGAGTGCCATCTAGTTAAGCGCTCACCTCTGTATGAAAATAAGTGGTGTTTTACAGTGACTTATCTGATAAGGAAAAAGGGGTGTATATATTATAATAGTAACTGTGTTTAGAATATTTTACAATAAGAGTGCTGGAGTGTTTTCAACAGTGTGTTTTTAAATAAATAATTATATACTTTGATACCAAAGCACTGGTCAGTGTTTGCTTGTATTGTTGTATCTGAGTGCCTATTGTGTATACTTTGCATACTGCCTAACTCTTCTTGAGGGAAGTCTGACTGCTCAGTCACAGTTACCAGGTAAATCTGGGTGGTGCAGACTGCTACCAAGTGGGTTTACTGCCAACACCTGTAGTCCTAAATCTTTTGCAGTGGTCCCTAAGGGAACTGCACAGGTTTCTGCCTAACAGGGTGTCATGTTCCTTTTTTACGGTCTCTAGGGCCTCGTCGACCGCCTTCCCAAACAAGTTGGATTACTCCACAGGTTTGTTTATAAACGACGATTGCGTCTCAGGTTTAAATCCCGAGTTCCAAAGCCATGTGTGTCTCGGGGAGTATGCCCTGAGCCAGGGCTCGACTGGCCTTCTCGGCAGAATCCAAAGTGTTCTTTAAAATGCTCTGGTTAACTTGCCTACCCTCAGAGACTGTGGTGAGGAGACGGGTTCGTAGAGGTTCTGGAGCCTCTTGTAGGCCTTCTTGTTTTAAAGCCCATTGCGCATCGGCATAACTGGCCAATAAAGTGGTGTTATTGGCAATACGCGTAGCGTACGCTGCTGCTGTGGTAACCCTCTTCCCAAGGGCATAAAGTCTTTTCCCTTCTTTGTCAGGGGGTGCCGCACCAGTTGACAAAGGGAACTCTGCTCTTTTTCTTGTGGTAGTGACTACCAAAGAATCTGGGGTGGAATGACCTCCAAGATATAGAAGATCAGAGGGAGAAGGGCAAACGATTTTCAATTCTTGGGTTTACACCTCTTGTGTGAGCAGGTGTTGCTAAGGAGGGAGACAGGTGTTTTTTAATCGAATTGAGGGGAGGGATAGCCCGGCTGGCTGGCGCGTTCTCTGAGTATATCCTCAACGAAATCGGCTTTAGGGGCTGCCTCTTCAGTGGCAATTTTAAAGTGTTCAGCTGCCTTACATAACATTACGTTAAACGTCAACTGTTCATCAATTGGAGAGGGGTTTCTTGTAGGGGTGGTTTGAGGGGAGTCCAAAGCCAGAATATCTGGATCTTGTGGATCTGGGAACTGCCATGGTTGAGGGTCATCCATATCTGGGTCCTCCCCCCAGCCCTCAATGGGCTCATGTTCAATGGGCTCATGTTCCTCTTCGTTAGAGAAAAGATTTTCCTCTACAGTAACTTTGGAATGTCCTCCTCAGTAAGGTCATAAATATACATATCCTCTTCTAAAGAGGGGTCAAAAAGCCTTGGGAATTTAGCTCTAGGGTTAAAAGGGCTTTCATCCCGTGGCCTTCTTGGTGTAGGTTGCTCTGACGCGAAACAAACCTGTCCAGCCTTTCCATGCAGTTCTCAAACTTTTCTCTAGTCCAGACTGAGGACCTAGAATGGTCTACAGGTGGAAAAGTGTCTCTAGCACTCCCTTCCGTCGAAAACTGTAGAGATATTTGCCCTAACATCGAAGAAAGTCCTTCTCCTTCAGAGAATTCCTCTGGCGGGACCGATGAAGGTGGGGTATCCCTGTGTCTTTCTCTTGGCTTGTGAATGCTCTCCCTAGATCTCGGCGGATCTTTAGACCTTTCGGAAACTTTAGAAGAGTTCCTACACTGCCGTCTTTGAGAATCAGCGGACACGATTCTTGCCAGGCTGTCTTCGACGTCCTCCTCAGATGGCAGGTGCGTATTTACAGTGGCAATTGTAAGGGAGTCTTTTTCGGCGGAGCCAGGGCCTTGCCCTTATCGGCCACCTTTTCCGGTAGCGCTGTAATTTTCGGCAGTGGTAAGGCCTTGTCTTGAGTTATCGCAGTCCTCGGCGGAACCAAAACCTTATCGTCGCCATATGCCTTCTTGTGATACGTGTCGACGGAACTATGTATTTTTGGGGTAGCGCCCTTTGTCTTGGATTGCCCAGTCGCTAGGCGCATATGCGGCTGTGGGGAGGGCTGCCGATCCTGGCCATCGGTGGGTATTGTCGGAGTTACCGGTGTACCCGTTAGCGCTGAAGTCTTCTTCGACGTAGCCGAAGTAAGGCTTGGGGTTGTGTGTTTAGTGCCGTGCACGTGTCTGTCTTTGTCGCAGGGGTGTGACTTCCCCATAGCAGAGCTTACACTGTGCTTATCGGGGCCGGGGACAGACTATGCGGAACGCGAGCGTTCCGTCGAAAGGTCAACAACCTCCGGTTCGGAGGTCTAATAGTCACTCTCGCCGTCGTCACATTCGGTGGTAGCGGCATTGGGAGAAACCTCGGCCTTGGACATACCGTAGGCCGCCCACCGTTTTACCCAATGTTCCTCTAAGGTCTTGGGGCGGAGGAGCTTACAAGCCGCACACCCTTCCTCTTGGTGATCGAGGGGCAAGCACCGGTTTACCGTCTGTGCTTATCCTTTCATGGGAATTTTCTCTTACAAATAGGGCAAAATCTAAATGGAGTCCTCTCCATATTTGAGGGTACACAGAGTGACTAAGACCAAACGGGAAAGAGGAAGGAAAGGGAAAGGCATTTTCAGTTTGAAAAGAAATGTCCACCCGACCCCACTCTCCCTACTGTATAGGGCAGCGGAAGGCCCAGCCACGTGGTCGGTCACGCCAACAGAATCCCCGTCCGTCGAAGTTCTCGCAGGTCTTCGGCAGAGACTGGAACAGCCGTCGAGATAAGGGACTGAAGGGGTGATCTTAACTATTTTATAGAGTTATTCGACCAAGGGCCGGTTGGACAATAGCAATGTTCTTTAGGAACTCTGCATAAGGGCGACCAGTTATCTGGGTGGAAAAAAACAATCTGAGGGACCTCGACGCGTGAGGGATCTTGGGTACACTACACGTTACGTAGGGATAATGTACAGGCACGCCCATGTCGACGTCCCCTTTCACTGGTGATCACTGGATGTCTGACTATGCACAGCATGTGATTATAAGCTGATTGACAAACTTCAAAGGGTTTTCCCCAGAGTTTGCTGGCTTCAAGGGCATGCAAAGTGTTCTTAACATGGACCACTCAGCTCAAGCTTTTACCTCCCTCCCTGCACATTAAGTACGACAACGCACCCAGACAACTCTCCAGCCCTGCATTTTGACATAATTTTCACCAATACAGAACAGGTTTGAGGGTCAACTCGGACAACCCTGGGTTAAGATCAAGCTCTAAATATACCAGCGATGATGGAGTATTTTTAGGAAGTGTAAGTTTCTTCCCTAAATTTGCGTTCGCAAAGTTCCAGTTTCCCTGGGGCAGCATGGCCCCATATTTCCGAACCATAAAGAGCTGCAGTAAGGGATTGGTTTTTACAAAGGTTAAGGGCTGGTGAAACTGTTCCACGCATGCCGTATATGGAAAGATCTAATGGCCCTACTGTATTTCCCCAGTATTATTCCTGACTTTTCCACCTCCGAGTTCCAGCCACCAGTCTCGTGGAAGCGGACTCCCAAGTAGTCAAAGAACCCGACCTGCTGCACAGGAACACCATTCACCTCGATAGTCGGGGCACTACTCTTTGCAAACCTTAGTTTAAAATCCATGACTTTGGATTTCTCTTCATTTAACTCAAAACAGAGCTCTTTGGGGCACAGTGGAAAGTATAACTGCATCATCTGCATAAAAGGGTGCAGGATATTTCTTATTGGCCATTTTGGGGCAGTCCTGTCATTCTCCCAACAAAACATGTATAATTTCCTGTATATATACACATTATAAAGTAGAGGAGCCAGTATACACCACTGTTTGACACCTTTATTAGCCTTAAACGGGTGCGTCTCCTCACCCCCAAGGCTGTAATGTACAGTTGCCAAAGAGTTTGTATATAGCATCCTAACTATAGAGACCAAGGGAGAGGGGTGCTTTTCTAGTTCAAAGTCTTTCATAGGGCATCTTTAGAAACAAGAGCCGAAAGCTGTACGTAGATTTAAAAAAGCTGCATATAATTTTCGATTTTGTCAAAATAGGTGCTTCAGAATCAACAAGTATAACATAAAGCACTAATCAATCATACCCAGATTGCTTCTGAAGCCCGTCTGGAGATCGGTGATCACATTGTTTAGATCTGCCCATTCCTGAAGGTGGCTTCAAATTATCTTGCCAAAAGTTTTCCCCACTCCATTCAGCAACAATATTAGATGGTAATTGGCAGGGCTTTCCCCGACACCCTTCTTGTAGACTGGGATAATGATCGATCTTTGCCAAGAGGGGGCAAATGACCTTGACGCAATAACTGCATTAACGAGTACTTTTTTGTGCCCTCAGAGCTTTCTGTACTTCTTGACCAGATCTAATCAGAGATCCTGGGAATCGAGCTAAAGCCTCATCAATCTTCTGCACCAATGTTAGAATCTCTTCTACCATTTTATACAAATTTGGGAAGTGGAGATGCCAGTCATCTGCGTTGATACTACAGTGGAGCATACGTTCTCCCTTAAACTCTCCCCCTGTGACCAACTTCCAGAATAATATATTATCCCCACTCTCAGGTGCGTTGTAAAGGACACACCATTGGTCCTGGACAGATGCTCTTCTCTTTAATCCAATTAAGCGTTTATATTCGGATCTTAAAGTGTGCAATTTGTTTCTACCCCGGAACTGCACGGGCACAAGTCATCATTTTTTGCTTTGCTTCCCTACATTGATGATCATACTAGCCCATCTGAATCAGTGTCTCCCCCTTTACGGCCCGCGCTGGGAGTGTTAAATGCGGGGTCTCAAACTCAATCAGGATCTCATTATGTGAGGTTCCTCCTCTAGTGATGGTTGCCAAATTGGCCAAAATAGCATTATAAATAGCAGGCTTGAGTTCCTGATCCATCACATTGGCCCATTTGATAAATTTACCGGAATGTCCCGAGATACTAATTGATTATTAGGCTCTAGGTTATTTACTAGACTTGGCCAGCCTCCTTGAATTTTAATTACTAAAGGATAATAGTCACTTTTGGTTTTTGCCCAGACCTTAAAATCACTCACCCATGCCCAATCGTTCCACGAAATCAAGATGTAATCGATTGTCACTGGAGTTACTGGACTAGTTGTTGTGTTGGTTCAGACTCAGATCTGACAAGAAGTTTGAGATCAACAGGCTGTTAGATCTTGGGGTGATTGAGCGCTAAAGCCAAGCATGTACCACTGGCTGCAGATTCTGCATGGACTCTAGAGCTCTGGATGCTGTGACCAAGATAGATGTTCACCCTCTGATCAAAATAACCAAATTGGTGGGCCACATTCAACAGAATGGACAACTATGTCCTGAATGGGATGTACGATTTCTGCATTAGATAGCTTGATGGTATGTATAGCAGTCTTCAGCCCCACTTGGGAGGAACATATTAGCAACCTAGAAATTGTGTTGCAGGGACTTCATCAGGCTGACCATTTCATAAAGGCAGCCAAGTGCCAGACTGGTCAGGATACAATGGTCAACCTTGCGTATAACATTGGTGTTGTGAAGAGCAAGACTCAACCTCTTTTCAGTGAAGTACACACTGTACACTCGGCAACCCCCACTACCCAAAACTAAGTGAGGACTTTCAAGGGCCTCACTGGGAAATATAGGAACTGTATGGCAGACTATGACCATATAGCTGTCCCCCTGACTGCCCTCACTACTTCAGTAAGTCCTAAGATAGTCTCTTGTTCGATGGAGTGTGAGAAGGCCTTCCAAGGCCTGCAGGATTCCCTTGGTCAGGCCCATTCTCACAGCACCTTATAAGAGACCATTTATAGTGCAGGCAGAGGGCTATAATACTCGGATAGGAGCAAAACTATCACAGCTTGATGACAAAGGTGAGGAACTACATATATGTTGCATCAGTTACTAGTTTAGGAGCAGAGAACTCAGGTGGCCCACCGGGGAGGAGGTATGTTTTTCCATTGTGTGGAGCATTCAGAAGTCTGGGTTCTGCCTCCATGGGACTGACCTCACTGTGTACACTGATCCTAAACCTTTGAAGTTGTTGGACATTAAGGGAGAGAATACAAAGTTTCTCAGGTGGTCCATGAATCTTCAAGACTTTGACTTCACCATTGAGCATTGGCCAGGTGTGCAACATTGCAATGCTGATGAGCTGTCCAACTGGGATGAACGACTGGAACAGGAGACCCCATCCAGGGGTAGATTGGTTCCCCCCCCTGTCCCTAGTCTGGAGCTGTGTGGCGGGGGGGGGGGGGGGGTAAGAGGGGAGTGTTAGGAACGTTTTCTCTTGGAGCAACTTTTCTTCCATATCCTATGGACCCCCAAACTTTTTGCTTTCGTTTTTACACAATGTCCTGACTTTGTTCAGTAAAGTGAAGCCATCAGCTTCACTTCACTGGCCTTTTGCTCACTTGTTATCGAAAAACTGACTAGTCCTTCAGACTGTCAATACTGGAAAGACATGCATTACTTACCGTAGCATTTCTGATGATTGTATCTGCTTAGATTCACATGATGTGCATATAGTCCGACATCCAGTGGTCACCGCAGAGTATATTGCATCTCGTCTTTCGAGAATCGAAAGGGGACGTCGATATGGGTGTGCTTGTAAGACTATCCCCACATGACGTGTAGTGTACCAAAAATCACTCACACGTTGAGGTCCCTCCGATTGTATTTTTACTGCTGTGAGGGAGCCTATGACTAACGTGAGTGAGTAAAGAAAAGAGAGAAAGTAGTTAGACGTCTGTTTCTTCCATCCGAGCGGGGGAGGAAGGGTGGGCGCATGTGAATCTCAGCAGATACAATCATCAGAAATGCTTTTACGGTAAGTAATGCATGTTTTCTGATGTTTGTCAATCTACTTTAAATCACATGCTGTGCATATACTAGCGAGCAGTACCCGGCGTTGGAGGTGGGTTGTGAGAAGGAACAGTAGTGAAAAGATGTCGTAATACTGCTTTTCCAACCTGAGAATCAGACCTAGAATGAGTGTCTAGGCAATAGTGTTTTGTAAAGGTGTGTACAGAACTCCAGGTTGCCGCTTTGCAAATGGACTTTAGGGATACATTTGCAATGAATGCTATGGAAGCCCCAGTGCCTAGAGTAGAATGCGCTCTAGGCTTGAAGAGCAGTTCTCTCTTAGCAAGAGTGTAACAGAGTGTGATACATTTGACAATCCACCTAGAGATAGTAGATTTGGAGACAGGATCTCCTTCTCTACCTGCTGCCACTGAAACGAAAAACTGATTTGATTTCCTTAGTGGTGGAGTTCTTTCCATGTAAAGCATGACTGCTCTGCGTACATCCAGTGTGTGCAGGCGTCTTTCTCCCATGTTTGAGGGGTTCT
Organism: Ambystoma mexicanum; assembly: GCF_040938575.1. Classification (NCBI taxonomy): domain Eukaryota; kingdom Metazoa; phylum Chordata; class Amphibia; order Caudata; family Ambystomatidae; genus Ambystoma; species Ambystoma mexicanum. The sequence goes on from NC_090938.1 coordinate 505,702,079, forward strand.
GAAAGAACGTTGGTAGTTCTATGGATTGGTTCACATGGAACTTTGAAATGAATTTAAGCGCAAACCTAGGGTGAGTGAGCAGAACCACCTTATCTCTGAACTGTAACAAAGGGGTCTAGAACTGAGAGCGCTTGTAGTTCACTGACTCTTTTAATGGATGTAATGGCTATTAAAAAGGCAGTTTTGTAGGTGAGAGCTTTGAGACTTGCTTATGCATGGGCTCGAAGGGAGACCCCATAAGTCTAGTCAACACTACGTTTAGGTCTCATCCGGGAGCTGGGTTACAAATGGGAGGGTGAATTCTTTTTACTCCCTCCATAAAAGCCTTAATAACTGGTATCTTCCACCACAACACCTTTTGTTGCGATGTAGTGTAGGCTGAAAGAACAGCTAAGTGAACTTTTAGAGAGTTAAAAACCAGGCCTGAGTCAAGTAAATGAGTCGGGTACAAAACGATATGGGTAGGAGAGCAGTTAATGTGGCTGATGCTCTTAGAATTGCACCAGATAACAAAATGCTTCAATTTACCGGAATATCAATATCGTGCGTTTGGGTTCCTTGCCCCTCTGAGTATGTCCATACATCTCCGAGGGAGTTGCAGGTGCCCGAACTCTAGGACCTCAGGAGCCAGGCCGCTAAGTTCAATGTTTGCGGGCATGGGTGAAGTGTCTCCCCTTTGTCTTGCAACATGTTGTACGGGCAAGGCAGTTTCATTGGAGGAGATAGGGACATCTCCATCAGATGAGCGAACCAGGATTGGCGGGCCAACATGGGGGCCACCAATATCATTGTGACTTGTTCCTGGTGCATCTTGTCCACTATCTTGTTGAGTAGGGGAGTCGGGGAAAGGGGGAGCGTAAACACATTTCCCTGGCCATGTTATCCAGAGTCCGTTACCCTTGGAACAGTTCTGGGGGTACCTAGAGGCGCAATCTTGGCATTGGGCATTCTCCAGAGTTGCGAACAGGTTGATCTCTGGGAAGCCCCATTCTGCGAACACGTTGGAGACAATGTCTACATGCAATTGCCATTTGTACTCCAAGGGTAGTGGGAAATCCCTGCTGAGTACGTCTGCCAGAAGATTGAGTCCCCCTGGAACATGTTGTGACAACAGGAACATGTGTTTGAGAGCCCACTTCCAAATGTTCTGGGACAGTTTGGACAGCCCTGGAGAGCGAGTGCCACCTTCCTTGTTCAAATAGTACATGGCCGTGGTGCTGTCTGTGAGGATCAGGACCGTCTACCCCTGCAGTTGTGCCTGAAAAGCTTTCAGTGCTTTGAATACTGCCAACAGTTCCAACAGGTTTATGTGGGTGGATGCTATGTCTGACGACCAAACTCTGTGCGCTGTCTGTTGAAGCAGGTGAGCTCCTCATCCTGTGAGATGTGTCTATAGTTAGAGTGGCCTCCACTGCGGGGGTGGTGAAGGATTTCCCCTTCGAGAGGTTCTCCCTCGACCATCAACGTAGCGAAAGAACGAGGACTGGCGAGACAACCACTAGGTCGTCCCATTGTCCGCTGGCCTGACCCCACTGGCCGTTGAGCCACTCCTGCATTGGACGCATGCACAAGCGCGTGAGGAACCAAATAAATGCATGATGTCCTCATTCCCAACAGTCGCATAGCTTTGCGTACCATCACCTCTCGACTGGCTACATATTGAGGGATTTGAAACAGCACGTTTTTAACCCGCTCATTGGAGGGGAAGACGAGGCCGTCCTTTGTTAGAATTAGAGCCCCTAGGAACTGCTTGACTTCACTGGGGTCTAGGCTGGATTTCTTCTCATTGATGGAGAATCCCAGGCTGAATAAAAGATCCATTCTTCTTTGGGTATTTGACAGACATGTTTCGTAGGAGTCCCCGGTTATGAGCCAGTCGTCGAGGTAAGGATAAACCGGGATGCATTGCCTGCGCAGGTGTCCCGCACCCACTTCCAGTACCTTTGTAAATACCCTTGGTGCAGAGGCTATGCCAAAGGGTAGTACTTTGAACCGATAGTGCTCGTCTTTTATTCATGAATCTGAGGTATTTTCTGTGCGCCGGCAACATTGAAATATGAAAGTATGCATCTTTCATGTCCAATGTTGCCATGTAATCCTCCTGTGTGAGCTTGTGTCTCTGATTTGAAACCAGAGTTCCTTAGCCATGCATGCCTCTTCAGAAGGGCACCCTGAGCCAAAGACCTTTCAGCTGTCTCTGCTGCATCCAAAGTACTCTTTAGCTTGCCTGCCACTTTCGAGAGCAGACGGGCTCGCAGGGCTTCAGGGACCTCTAGAAGGCCCTCCTCTAGCTTGGCCCATTGTGAATCAGCAAAGCTGGCCAACAAGGTTGTATTATTTGCAATGCGGGTGGAATAAGCCGCAGCCGCAGGGATCCTCTTCCCCAGAGCGTATAGTCTTACACTCCTTGTCAGGGGGTACCTCCCCAGTAGATCGGGGAACCCCTGCTCTTTTCCTGGTAGTTGTCACTACCAGTGAATCTGGAGTAGAATAAGCGCCTCTGGGGATCAGAGGGGGGAGGGTCGAAAAAGTTTTTCTACCATAGGATTCACTGCTCTAGTAAGCGCAGCTGTTAATAAAGAAGGGGCCAATGGCTTCTTGATTGAATTTAATAGAGGAATAGCTTGGCTGGCAGGTGGTTTTTCTTTTAAAATGTCCTCCACAAAATCAGCTTCTGGAACGGCTACCTGGGTAGCAATATGGAAATGTTCCGCTGTTTTCCTCAATATGGCGTTGAAAGCAATTTGATCATCGACCGGGGAGGCCTGTCGAGTGGGGTGGTTGAAGGGGAGTCCAAGCACAAGGCGCCAGGTTCCGGTGTTGGAGTAGGTGACTGCCAAGGGCGAGGATCAATGGGGTCTCTGTCTACTCCCCAACCCTCAGTGAGGTCCAAATTAACCGCCTCAGAGTCAGCAAAGGGATCTTCATCTTGAGCCTTCTCCTTAGCGGCGTCATAAATATATTCCTCTTCTTCCTCATCTTGAGTAGGGTCAAAGACCCTCTGAATCTTAGCCACAGAGAGAGGGGATTGCCCTTTCTAGATCTCTTGCGTGTGGACTTCTCAGAGTTTTCTACAAATCTCTCTAGCCTGTCCAGACATCCTTCACATTTTTCTCTG